>NC_135499.1:144887969-145198597 GCF_052857255.1 Amblyomma americanum | reverse complement strand
ATAGCATGCACTCGGTGCTGCCAAAGGTATACCCGTGTTTATTCCTCGACAGCGATCGGGAATGATGCCAAACGCTTGTAAGGAAGCGATAAGCTCACTTGCTTTTATTTCATGTCGGTGGACGCGAGCACAGGAATACCCTTACAGCGATCCTCGATGGTCGAGAGCAACCATAGCTATATAGTCAAAAGCCCAGCGTTTCCGTGTCACGAGGGGCGCAACCGGGTAGTTTTCCTTTGTGTCTTGCTCACGGATGACGCAACGCAGGAACGGAGAAGAAGAGTTTGACCTCACGTGAAATCCACAGTTACAATAATTGGCTGCAATTTACGTCTTATATATCAGTGGACGGTGTTCCCGTGATACCAACTGCAAGGCGCGCTGGAACTCTTGGTTTTTCCGCACTCAAAGCCGCGAAGAAAGCGTGGGCACAAATGTTTCACGAAAGCAGTGGGCTTCATGCGGACTACGCTGGTTGCAACACGTGTGTCTTGTATACCGGGTTTTCGTCACATTCAGTATATATTGTAATTTTCATCCGTTTTGCCGCGTTTTTTTTTTCTTACGAAAGCTTGCATACCTACCTGAGCATGCGTTTCTGAAAGAATAAGCCAGTTGTAAGTAGAGCACCTGTATGTCTGTTTCTTTACTTTGTCCTCCATTTTTTGCTCTGTTTCCTCTTTCGAACGTATAAGTTTAAGTGCTACTGAAAGTCAAGAGTGCTCACTCTGCTGGCACGCGCTCACCTTTTCAGGTACTATACGTATATGTGGACGTGGTAGCATAGAGCTCTGAGCAGCCACCCAAGTTGGTTACTGTGTCTAAATCAGCATCTCGTTTCCTGCGGCCAAACACAAATCCGAGGTTTCTGCCGCTTCATCGTGAGATAGTCGTTTTGATTTAGGCATGTATTGTGCCACCCACGTATTTGGCTGAATGTGCTTCACACGACGTTGTTACAAATTTCTGAAGGCGATTCGTAGCGCAGAAAATGGACAAAGGTCATACCGAAGGAAGTGTTGGACCTAAGTACAGCTGCAAATGTTTTTTTCTGTACGTTCATGAGAACTTTTGCTGAGCCCTTCCAAAGATACAGAACATGAGACACGCATGCACCAGAGCTATCTGTCTTGACATGATTTAATCGCTTATAGAGTAAATGTTGAGCAATACAAGTTCAGTGGAATAGTGAATTTAGCAATGAAATGGCTGAAAGATAAGCCATGCTTTTACAAAAAAATGTGTTACCCTTCTTTTGTGAATTCGTTGATATGACGCAATATAAGCTATTGTGTTTTTATTGATACGCAACAAAATGCTGTTGAGGACGTATTGAGAGGTTCTGTTGACCTCTATGTGAAATGGGCTGTTGCGTTTTTACGAACAGCTTATTGAATTCTCGTTGCATTGCCGTTCTGTTAATTATCTATTGAAACACAGTTTCCTGCTGCGCTATTGAATAGAACAAAAATATCAGTGCATGTAAATAACATGTCGCAACATGTGTTTAGGTCATGAAAGTTTCAATCCCGAAATTATTCATATTGTTGGTTTGTTACGCATAAACGACATGGTAATATTTTTAAAATATACACGCAACCAACAATGTATGCTCAGCTTTTACTTGATCGGTTCTAAACATCTTATTATCAGACCTGCTAAATTAGAAAGAAAACACACTCTACCAGCACATTAGAAGGAGCAAGTAACAAGTACGTGAAGAGGGCATTGCAGAAAAGCAACTAAGAAACTCTACAATGACACACTCTTAGGGCACAAGCTTCGCTCTCATGCTTATAGTCTAGCTATGAATTAAGGGCATAAACAACAAGTCTTGATGATGAGTTCTAGGTAATCACTGATTTCTAAAATAATTTCGGCTCCATGTATACAATGTGCGGTCGGTACAAACATAGAGTTCTAACTGCAAAGCTGTGTTAGTTGAAGGGCGTTTTTACCGCACGAGCAGCTGAAAAAAATCAAATGCATTATTTCAATTTTATGCTTCAAGCTGTATTCTGTTTCTCTGCAAAGTTTATTTTTTCTCGTCGATCGCACCAATATTTTAACGCTCCAAGTCAGTAATCCATAATTATTGCTTAAATCTTCTACTTTCGACAACGCTAACATTCATTTTTTTTTTAATGCTCAAGCGGCAATGTGTATACAACCGCCATGTGTATTAACATGCGGCAATATGAATTCAACATAATCACAATGTCATCTACTCAGTTACCGGCGTGTGAGCATGGTTCCGGAAATATATATTTTATTGAATTAGTATTGAACGCCTTCAACAGATTCGCGGTTCTATTTAATTTTCAACGATTCAATGAGATCAGTATGGCGTCAACTGAAACAATGATTTTTACAAGGTCATGGATTGTCCGCCTCTCCAACACCCCGCGCAACCGCAAGTATATAAACTATGGGTTTATGGGTTTATGAGGTTATAACTTCCCAAAGCGACTCAGGCTATGAGACGCCGTATACAAACTATCATACCGACCATTTCAGGTATGTGTTTAGTCGACGCACAAAGCTGACTGCAAGAGGGATGTGGCGTGTGCGTGTGCGCGCGTGAGGGGTGGGGGCGAGATTAGCTTCATATACAGTGAGTCTGTCGGCAGTTGCTCCACGTGTGACACTTAATGCAATAGAGAAGTTTCTTCTACCACTATCCGATAACTCCAGTATCCTCCGAAAACTTCAAGGCAAAGTTGATGCCAGAGTAAAACAGCAGGGGCGAGTTGCATATAGTAACTTCACGTACAGGCAAGTTCCAGAGAAAGCGGATGTGCCTATTCTGTGTATCTTTGTGACGTGTGCAGAGCAATACTATTGATGCACTTCAAGTGTATCGCTGATTACTTTTGAGAAGGACGAGCCACTTCATACTGAGCACGCACTCAACTTATACAAGCGGTCGCAGCCCTCTTCACAAAGCCGTTGATGTCTGGAGGTGTATAAAATTATAATTGGTTTTGGATGGAAAGGAAATGGCGCAGTATTTGTCTCATATTTCGTTGGACACCTGAACCGCGCCGTAAGGGAAGGGATAAAGGAGGGAGTGAAAGAAGAAAGGAAGTGAGAGGTGCCGTAGTGGAGGGCTGCGGAGTAATTTCGACCACCTGGGGATCTTTAACGTGCAATGACATCGCATAGCACACGGGCGCCTTAGCGTTTTTCCACCATAAAAACGCAACCGCCGCGGTCGGAAAGGAGGTGCCGAATAGCATTTAGCTACCATTATAAAGGGTTCATTCCAGTGCGTCTATATCCGCTGCTCCTTCCTTTGTCCCATATGCTTGGCGCTGCGTATCGCGCGCAAACGTACATAGAGCGGAAACCACGGTATGCAGTCACCACCGGTGCGTTGCACGTCGTATTCGAGCACGTGGTACACACTGCCGCTCTGGGCGTCCTGTCCTCTTGCTGCCTGGGACTTCCATATAATTGCTGAACCTTTCAAACACGTTTCGCGTGGCGCTCGAAACGACCAAACTGTGAAGTGCAGAATGATAGTTCAAGGCAAGGAATAGGACTTGTCTTTCCGGACTGGCGTTCCATATATGCGAAGTTAAGGAAAGCTGAAATCATCGACTTCGTTCATCAAGTTGTAGCGTGCAAAGCGTCTCATAACGCTTCGAGCATGATCTTCAACCGCATTCCTCTACCGCCTCGCCTAAAGCTAGGGGTGAGAGCTTTCGGTTCAAAGAGAAAATGGAAAAAACATCAACGTATACGCCAAATTTATTTATTTTTTCTGAAATTCGATTTTAACCAAAAATCGTGATCGCAAGTTTCAAACCGTCATAGCAGAGAATCAACAGAGTGGGAAAGCCAGAACCACAGGGTTGTTGGATTAGGTATAATGCGATTGTAGGCTCTGAGGCATTGCTCCACTCTTTTAGCAACGTGGTGGGCGCAGGCCGATAGATTCCACAACCTCGTCAAGCTTCGTCTTTAGTGCAGAAAGCGCTATGCTTGGCACATACTGTAGTCACGTTATTACCGCCGTTACTTGGTTAAGCAGACTTTTTAAAGTATGCGAGGATAGTAACAACGTTTGTAACTGTAACGGACCACCGTCAACGCGAAACCGTGCGCAAGCGTCTTCAAAGAGTGGCATGTTCCGGCTTCCGTGACGATTCAGCGGCGCTTCCATCGCTATCGTCATCATGCCGAATGTAATCCTGGGCCATCTGGTTCCTTCGCGTGTCTAGCTGTGCTCACATATTGCTGTCTTTCATCTCCGAAAACATTGTTCTCGCAACGCGTTTGTTGCTATCACAGTACTTTATTTGAGCGAAGGAGTTAGTAGTTTGTCGCGAGCAACAAATACACTTTCATTCATCACAATCAGATATACGTAGTTCTTCCTACATCAAGGCGATTAGATAAAAGGACATGGTTCCCCTTACCAGTTACTGCATCTGCATGTTGCTGGCGTCTTGCTTTTAGTAGCAGTGTAGCTTTTAGAAATAAACCTTTATTTCAGTTCTTGCCTTGTGGCCAGATCACATAACATCTACACAGTTGCCTTTCCTTAAGGTGACGGCATTGTATATGGCAACCATTGCTTTAACCACGACTATTTGTCCGTTAATTACTAATACATCAACAGTTCATTTCCCGATAAATAAGCCAAGATGAAATATACCTAACTTGACCTTTCGAGGCCACATAAGCCACGGAAAACAACCAATAATTATTTCATGGGAAATAATATTCGCAAAAGAAATTACTAATTGGTTTCTGAAATATTACACCCAGAAAAGCATTTAAAAAAAACATATCGAGAAGTCCGACCCCTTCCGTCACACTTGGCCCGCTGAACAGTGATAACAGCTAGAATAGAAGCCGTCATGTAGGCAAGCTGTCGTATACAATGCTCTATGTCAGTAAAAATGTTACTGAAAAAGGAAGAAATAGCGCCTACAAAGACAAACACAACAGAAGAACGACACAGGACAAGCGTTAACATCATCTAACTTTATTCGCATATCTTGAACGGTTTGGTTGATTGTATGGTTTTGTTCAGCGCATGCCTTGGTTTTCCATATATTTGCTACTTTCTCTGCGAATAAAGTTAGACGAAGTTAACGCTTGTCCTGCGTTGTTCTGCCGTTGTAGGTGTCTTTGTATATAGGCGCTACTGTTTCCTGTCTCAAGTCCGTCTAGCCCAAATTGAAGTTCTTGTAAAAATGCAATGTGGGGAAATGGCCTATCTCAAATGCAACATCCTTCCTCCAGCTTGCCCTCGATTTCGAAAGCACTTTTAATTCAAGCACTCGCTGCTACCGCAAGCCTTTTGCTGTTCGCTGCAGATAAGAGTCAAGCAGAGGGACAAAAACAAATAAATAATAATAATAATAATAATAATAATAATAATAATAATAATAATAATAATAATAATAATAATAATAATAATAATAATAATAATAATAATAATCGGTTTTGGGGAAGGAAATGGCGCAGTATCTGTCTCACATATCTTTGGACACCTGAACCGCGCCGTAAGGGAAGGGATAAAGGAGGATGTGAAAGAAGAAAGGAAGAAAGAGGTGCCGTAGTGGAGGGCTCCGGAATGATTTCGACAACCTGGGGATCTTTAACGTGCACTGACATCGCACAGCACACGGGCGCCTTAGCGTTTTTCCTCCATAAAAACGCAGCCGCCGCGGTCGGGTTCGAAACCGGGAACTCCGGATCAGTAGCCGAGAGCCCTAACCACTGAGCCTCCACGGCGGGTAAAAAAATAAAGCCATGTTAAGGATTGAGTTTATGGCTTTAATTGCGTAAACTGTTCAGTTTTCACATATTAAAAGCAGAATAAGCTCCGCGTGTTCCGAGTGCAATGGAAGTAACGACCAAGCAGTTTACACGAATAAGCGCGAGCTTCCGCCGCCTCGCGCAAGAACAAAGGTTTTCCACGCTTGTTAAAGCCGCCGCGCCTTGCTCGGTCGCCCCGCTGGTGTCCCGCCGCGGCTATAAGTGGCCCATCTGCCCCGCATCGAACATGCCCAGGTGCAACCTCGCGCGCGCTGCATTATGTATGTCGGCTGAAGAGGGGAGAAGGTTGCACGCATGCGCTGTCTCGGGGAACGTCTGTACGCGCGTACTTACACGCGAGCGTGTTGCGTCGGGTTACAGGCGCAAAATTTAGCGCGGCATTTTTTGTTTCGTTTTTTTAAAGCGCGTGCTCGATTTACTCCGTATACACAAGACATGGGCGTTGTTCGGTTTCCTATTTATACGTGCTTACGTTGCATCTTCTGATAATCCCCCCCCCCCCCCCCAGCCTCCTCTCTTTTCTTTTTTCAGCTGTGCCCGACCGTGTCTCCCCTCTTCCTCTCTTGTTCTAGCATGCGCACATTTGGCGCCGTATTTTGCTAGCACGACTCCATAGGACCCCTCGTGTGATGAGCCTCCGCGCGCATGCACCGTGGCGTCAGGGATCACTGGAGCCTCTAAACGGCGCTCCTCCTCACTCTCTTCCGTATTCCCCGGGGGCCCCCGTGCAGACATCGGGCGAAGAAAATCGTTGGCAGCACGGAGCCGCGACCTTCGTCGCAAATTTGCTGCCCGCGATCCTGTGAGAATGGCGAACAATTTGCATAGCGTCACCACGCGGGCCAAGTGTTTTGGTTTTCCGGTTGTATTACAAAAAAAGAAAGAACAGCTACCCTAATTCCTATGAATCGAGTCGAAAGGCCCCGCGCAATGTTTTATAGGTTGGGGCAGCTCTTGCTTCGGTTAATTCATTTCCCTGGAAATAGGTAGACGAGAAGGTCTCGGCGAGAGATGGCGGTGTCGGCTCATGAGTTGTAAACACATCAGATGCACGAAGCAAAGATTATAATGAGCAGTGAGCACTGCAGCACACGTGTCAGCAAGCACGGAACATGTGCATGCACCATCGGCGAGACATCGGCGCTGAATTTGATGGAACGCGTGACCCATCGATTTCTATGCGTACACGTGAAATCGTATACAATGGTGCCTGCTAATATTTTGTGATGAATCATAGACAAAGACTACACGGGAACGGGACTCTGCAGCTCGTCAAAGCAAGAAGACAGCCTACAGGGGCTGCAATTTTTCATGGGAATAAAATACGCGAAAGAAAAATGTGGGTGCGGGAGCAGAGTTATATTTATGCGCTAGTAGAATAAAATAAAAAAATAAATAACTGGATGTTTACGCGTGCCGAAGCTTTACACTATATATACCTGGGCAAATAGCTGTAGTGTAGGAGTGCTTCACGTTCATTTGACCACACGTGGTCAGTATGCACCGTCATTATGCACCACAATCTGAGTGCCTGGGCGTTTTGCATTTCTCCTTCTATATAAATGCAAACCCGCCAACTCGTACGCACCTATACAAAATGCCGTAGCCGCTCGGCCACCACGACGTGTAGAGGCAGTGGAGTTGTTGCTGCTGTTATTAGTTCAGGCGGATCTAACCTGACCGTATACAACACGGCACACAGTCTGGATGGCGTGCAGACTAAACTTCCGCCGTACCCACCCACAGTGCCGCGCGCAAGTCTGCGCCCTCATCCCAGTGCGGCCCATCCCGCGTATCAGCTGGCTGTTGAAATACACAGCGGCATGGCGCTCAGCAGAAGCAGCGCGCGTCTGCGGCGAACGACGACGCGCAGGTCATCGAAAGGCGAGAAAATGGGGCCCCGGGGAAGCGAGGGGGCTTGTCCGCGCCGGTGCGATAGGCCTCGCGATAAAACCGCGCCTCGCGCCTCCCCAATCGATGATCGCGATTAGGCGCCCGGTTGTCCGGTGTACTGTCGTATTATATGCCGGGCCACCACTCTCCGTGGCTTCGATTTGTTTCAGCGCACATTTCTTCCTTTCCTTTTTTTATACGGGGGTGCTTCCTCGCTCGTTCTGTCTTGCGGGGTCGGTATGCGAGAGAGGGGGGAGGGGGCGAGGGAGATAAGCGGTGGGAGTTGGGTTGAGCGCGAAGTGGCGAGATTGGCCTCATGCGGGATAGAACGCCGCCGCGATGACCACACCAGGCCGTGGTAACGAGGGGCGATTCGAAGATGCCGACGCCGATCTGCTGAGAGCCGCGAATGAGGAGTGTGCGCGAAAGCGGCTCCGCGGAGATGTATGTGCATGCGCGCTAGGCCTCGGGGTGTATCTTGTGCTGCACGTGTTCCGAGCCGAGTCGCTGCGGCCGTGAGCGATAAGCGTGGCTTGAAAGAGCCGCCGGTCGCCGTTGTCCGGCTGCTCATTAGGAAAGACGCGGCTGCGCGCGCGGCGAGAAATCTTGAGTAATGAGCCGGCGTCTGGTGGCAGCCGGGCCAATCGCCGCGCCGGATGCAGCAGGTGACAGTCGTGGCTTGATTGGCCTCTGTTGTTTAGCGGCGGGGGGTCACGAGGGAACCGCGCTTAGGCTGGCAGTGAGAAGCCTCCTCGGCCGCGGTGACGTCACGTCGGAGATTCGATGCATCGGGATTATGCGGTATTCGGATGTACGCGTTAACCTTTGAGACGGCTGTTTGGTGCGGATCCGAGCCGCCTGTCTGCTAAAGCGTGGGGACTTCAAGTAACCTTTCTTTTTTTAACCATGGGGGTTCCTCACCCCGACGGAAACACTCGCATGCCCGTTTCTGCATGACCATGACATGGCGCATGAGACAAAAGGAACGAACGCGGTGATTAAAAGGTTTCCTGTGTGCTCGACTAAGTGCCACACGCTGTCGCAAGCTTATGGATATTGTGTCCCTTGGCTGTGACGTAAGCCAATCGATTGAAATGTCTAAATATGTGTGGGAACGAGTGCGCTCCGTAAGCTCTTAACGTTGTCAGACAACTAGGCTGTGAGGCAGCGTAACACTATTTTTATTTTTCAGGGACCATGCATCCCGTGAAATTTGGAGCCCGTTATAGTATACGTGGGATTTAAACGATACCGTTTTAAACACACCTGCATCCGTAACAGGATACGTCAGCAGCGTATATATATACCTTTGTGTTCAGTGGTCGACGACCGCCGCTTCAATAGACGTCTGAGGAGCAGATTATACTCTATATACTCGAGCTCGAAACGCTTACCAGTTTGCTCTTCAAAGCATTATATACAAGCCCCATATAACACGAGAGCTTCGTTGAATACGGGTAGTCCGCGTCCCGCGGAGCGCTCATACCCAAACACGCCATTCACCCTGCAGGCTCGCACACTCCAACCCTCGCAACGCCCGTGTTTGCGCTCAGTTCCACGAGAGGCGGGCTCCGTTTGCGCTCGCAGTCGGCGTCTCGGTTCAAATTTGGCGGGACCCCCCATGCCGACCCCGTAAAAGGGGCGGGAGCACCCCCGCTGCTTTCCGCGGACGTCCGGAAGGCTGTTTCGGGGAACGCCGACTATAGCCAAGAAAGAAAGCGGCTTCATTTGTCAGCGGCGTCGCTCAGGGGCGCCGCGGGACACCCGCCGCCTTCTACTTGGCGCGCTGCTGTCTTCCGTGTGCGTGAATGTGTGTCCGCTGCCCTTTGGCGCAAAAAACAACACAGCTCGGCGGCAGCTGCGGCGCCAACTGCTGTCGTCGGCCGGCGCGAGTGACACGTTTTTATCAGCGGTGGGCTCACCCGCTGTCGACGCGGCGCGCCTTAACGCGCTCACCTGTGCTTCTGGCTTCCGAGCTGGACGATGATGGAGCGTGCTCCGCGGGGAAGCCCGCCGTGGGCGTTTCTCCTGGGTGCGCTCTGTCTGCTCTTGAACACACCGATCGCTCTCGGCCAGCTTCAGTAGTCGCGAAGTCAGTGGTGCGATCCGCGTGTCGCGGATTTGCCGACGCAAAAGGAGTTCGCTAAAAGGCGGGGAAGCATGGCGCTGAGAACGCGTGAATGTAAGATATAAAGGCAGGTTAACGGCTCCGTTTGTAAACAGTTCTCGGTTGTCACAGCCCCGCGGAACGCTGCCATGCGCTGACTCTGCTGAATACCTCCACCATGGGCTGGCAGTAAGCGGAGCGCGATGTTGACGCTGAGACTACCCTTTGTTGCTGCTACGCTATATGTCACTGCAGCGATCCTCAAAGGGACTACCCTGCATGTCGCAGCTACCCATGAACCTGTCCCTGACCCGCTGCTGCCAACCAGCTTGTGGTGAGGCGCGGATCGAGTCAGGTGGTTGTATACAAATGGGTGCTTATGTGGCTACAGAAAGCTCAGAAGAATGCAAAGAACAGAGTTCCCGGAGCCCTGGGTACTCTGTTTTTCGCATCCTTCTGGGCCGTCTGCGCCACGTAAACGCCCATTTGGGTGTATTCACCGGACTCTGCACCTCGTGGCCCGTAGTAAACATTTTGTTTTCTCACTGGGCGGAGATGAAAGGGAGGTTAGTTGCATGTTGTACGTAGGCTCACCGTCAAGCGATGTACCGGTATACGGGCACGAGGCGCGCAGGAAAGTATATGCTGAATGGGGTTTCGTTTCGCACATGGTCTTGATGGCCCACAAACTTCAGGAACAGCATGAGCTCGATGTTTATCGATTAGCTTGCACCGATATGAAAAAAGTAGTAGGGTTTCAACGCAGTTAAACCGAGTAGATGTGCTACAATGTGTGTTCATTCTTGGTCTCTTCTTTCTGGCATCTGCATGTGCACGCAACCGCGGTTCTCGCTGTTCATCGTCACACCCTCTCTCAACTGGGCGGCAGCTAACGCGACGCTCCTCCGAATTAACCCGAGTTTATCCCCTCCTTCCCCCCCACATTCCCTCCTGCCGTTCACTCAGGACTCCAAAATTGCTCCCGCAGTTTAGGGCAACATAACCCGCGTCGAAAATCCCTTCCGCAAAATATCCCAAACGAATCACCTCGCTTCACCTAATTTTACCAGAGTTACTCCCAGACCGGAAGCGGGCAGAGTGGGTGAAGGAACAAGCGCGGGTTAATGACACCCTAGTCGAAATCAAGAGGGAGAAATGGGCTTGGGCAGGGCATGTACTGCGAAGGCAAAATAACCGCTGGTCCTCAAGGGTAACGGAGTGGATTCCACGGGAAGGCAAGCGCAGCAGGGGGCGGCAGAAAGTTTAAGGTGGGCGGATGCGATTAAGAAGTTTGAGGGCATACGGTGACCGCAGCTCGCAAATGACAGGGTTAATTGGAGAGACATGGGAGAGGCCTTTGCCCTGCAGTGGGAGTAGTCAGGATGATGATGGTGACGATGGTTGTTACACCGAGCTTCGAACAAGATTCTTGGTTGCGACTGCGTTAAATAGTGCTTTCGTGCTAAAACCAATCCACCGAAGTTCGGGCTGCACTTGCGATTGACGCATTCGCCTACGTGCTCTTCTCGAGAACATACCATGCGCTGTAATGAGTCGCGATCACAGCAGCAGCGAAGTCTGTCCTATAGGCTGACGCGACAGGGGGTCTAGAAGAGGAGCGTACTAATTAATGGACACATATACAACAAGCGCATCGCAGCATGCAGCTAAAACAAGCTAACCATCATTTTAGAAAATTTCCATTCACGCCTTTGTGGAGAACAGCTCGTCGATACGTTTGCGACTATAGCGCGTTCCTCTAGAGGAGCTCAGCAGTGGGCAACCCTGCAATTGTGTCCGCTGGCATGTGTCCGCATCGCGAGGAAACGGCGGCGCCATAGGCGCAGCATGCAACTGACGCGGCTGTCAGTCGCGGGAGACGGACATGCCGCGAGCGATAGTGCGCGCATGCAGCAGCCGCAGCTCCGTACGGATGAGGAGGACGAGACAGGCTGCGTCGGAGTTCAGCGGGCGCTGTGTTCTACGGGGCGCGCCGCCGAGCTGGCTGGTCGCCGTAATTACAGGGGATCGTCGGCGCTTCTGCCGCTGCTGCGGATATTGAGACGCCTGTCTGTCTGTCCCTCCAGCGAGCGAAATGCGCACTGCCCGCGTGTGCGCCGTGCGTGCTGTCCGGATCGATGACGTTTGAGAAGGTGCAGCGCGCTGTGTGTGGAAAATCGCCCGCGGGAGTTGTGAGGGAGAGCACCCCTGAGCCACTTATCAGATACGGAGGCTCAGATGTACGGCTCCGGTTTTACGTGTACGCCTAACTGCCGCACCGCGTGACGTCACGACAGCATATGTTCCATGCGTGCATGTTGCACCCTTCAAGAATGCCGACGTAAGCGAGCGCGCAGCCAATGGACGCAGCTTAATATGCCAAGTGACTCTTATAACTGGAACTCCCCATACAAAAATGTCCTATGGCCGGCTATAGAATTTTGGCCCAAATAGCTATAGACCTATCCTATTTCTGTCTATAGCTGTCTATACAGGCTGATATATTTTTCTATATAGAGCTTAAGAGAATTGTATCGTTCCAAAGCTATAGCTTTAGTGGCTTAGATTTTTCAATACCTGGCAATAAGCACCTCTGTGGGTGCTTATAGACGTTCATAAGACATAGCTCTTTTCATAGAAGCCCATAGGACTTTTTTGTATGGGTCGAAGAAGATTGAATTTGTTCGAATTATGCAGAGCCGTTTCGGTACACGTGTTGGCGACAGGACCAAAGCGTGGTTCGAATAAACCGGAAGTTCGAATTAAGCGAGTTCGAACTATTTTTAAACTGATTTTCGCAAAGCGTGACGGGAGCACAGAGGAAGCCTCACTCAAGACCAGTGGTATGTCGCCCTAGCTGTGTTCCCGTCCTTTTTTGCGCTGATATCACTCAACCCAAAGTCAACCCAAAGCCAAGCATCAACCAAGCCAAACACGTTGTTCTCACTTCCCCGCATCTCCTCGGTGAAAAACAGCGCCATGCAGTTTTCCTCCACACCGCAGCGTAACTGTATGAAACTGTAAGGTAAACATTGCACTCGTTATCATATGTTATTCTGTTCAGATCTTTTTAAATCATGTGTTTTACATGTTAGTATAGGTTGTTTATAATTTATCTCTTTGAGTTATATGCATTTGTTATGTTACTGGAATCTGCCCTTGTATATCCAAAGACAAGTCAATGCAAAACCAAGGCAACGCAAGATGCAGCAGCGAACGCTTCGGCGCGTGCATACATACCATAGCATGACCCCAGCCGCTCGAGCAGCAACAACTGCTCAACGATTCCCGGTCGTATATACCAGAGAAACTTCATTCTTCGGCGCCAAAGCCGCACCTTCGTTTCCTTCTTTTCTTTTAACCCTTTTTGTTTTACGATCAGTGGCCCCGAGAGAATGACCGCGGAACGCATAAAACATACCGGAACGCTTGACAGCAGCCGAGAACAAGGGGTTGGCGGCGCCGGCCACTTGGGCAGCTCTGAGCTGCAGCGCGGCTCCCAAGACTCCGTAGTACGGGCGAAGACTGGGAGAGGAAGATCTGCCTGCACTTGTGGATATATATTTATGTACGTGCGTGGACCTCGGCGGGCCGAGAGGCGAATTTATGAAAGAAGAGCGCGCCGGAGGCGGCCGGCGCACGCGTGAGCTTATATGCCTATAGGAAAGGATTCCGGGAAAGTCGACGACTCTCTCGATCGGGTCTGGCGCCTCAAGACCCGTTTTTGTTTTTATTTGTTTTTTTTACTCGCCTCCGTTCCGTCGGCACGACTGTGAGGGCGCGCCCTTGTTCACCTTTTGACAGGTGCTTTGACAACCTGCCCGTAATGTATACCCTTTCCTGCATTGTTTTCCTGAGAAGTGGGCGCTACGGATGTGCTTCGACCTTTTTTTTTTCTCGACAACTTCTCGTTTTCTTGGAATGATTCGGGTAACGACTTATAATGCAAGAGTGGGAGGATGCTATAGTGCAAGCAAAAAGATAATGAACGGAGGCGATATAATAACAAAGTATTTTGTAAAACGAACAGCAAAATATCAGTCGCCGGGGTCCTTCGTCTTCGGTGAAACTCTGCAAAATTCGCTAACGCGGTTGCACTGACCCGGCGGTGTGGCTACAGGCCTGTAGGCGCTAAGTAGCGATGAGCTTTTTCAAGGGAAGCAAGCGCTGTGCTTGTAATCGAGGTGCGTCGTTTTGCATACAGCACATGTCGGGCGTTTACGAGGCATGCCTGTGTTCTCGCACACGTGCACTGTCTGCTTTACACTTTAGGAAGCCTGCATGCGATTAAGACGACGCAGGATGTGAGAGGCGAACGTGTAATCGCCGAGGGTAACCGCATTTTCGAAATTCCAAAAGCTGATATGGATGTTACTTACGGTGGGCCACACGCCTCTCGATAATTAAGGAGCCTACCACTAATAGGTAAAAAGCTAACTGTTCAGTATTAGTAAAACAGTCTGCTAGTTAACACCTCAGCTATATTTCCACACCGCTGACATTGCTGTGCCGAAAAAAAGCGCTCTTGTAACTGGAGAAGCATATTTTTAATAATTGCGCAAAGTTTTAGCTGAAACACCCCGTATAATAAAGCGTGCCAAAATTAGAGGCCTACCTTTTTCAGGAAGTTTAGCCTGCTTCCCTATTTATAAGCTTTGCTCAGAGAGAGAGAGAGAGAGAGAGAGAGAGAGAGAGCTGCAGGCCATTTTTCTCCGTCCTTAAGAGGTTGAGAAACGTAAAAGTCAAAGCCAAATTATGAGCAGAGACGAAGATATCCGTAATATTGATGGCCGATCAGAGCCCACTGAATGCATTAGGCATTTCGTTTCGATGCTGCCTTTCTAAAATGTCGCGCTCAGCGAGTTACTAATAATCGTATTAAAACCTTGTAAAGCAGTCGATGATGCTTGTGCGCAGAGGCAGCCTTCCTGTTTCTTGCATGCACACGGCACTGCATGCGGACGCATGCCAGCAATGTCTTCCTCTGCCTTTTATACTCCACCACGAATTTTCCCGCGAAGTGTGGCCGGGCATGAGCCTTCGCGCAATTTTTCCTTCTATTCGCCTTTATTTTTCTGCTTAACATCTGCTTTTGATTGAGCGATATAGACCCGGAAGAAACTTAACGGCTTCTCTAATTACACTTGGCTTTCTACGCGACTTTGATTGAGGAAACTATACGTTATTGGACGTCAATTTACAAGCAATTAGAAGCCTGGAACCCGCTGAGAATGCGGCCCATAGCTTGATTAAGGATTACTTATACTGGGAAGACCCACTCATCGGGCAACGTGCCACGCTCTCATCATTTTCCAACACATGTGCACCATTCAATCATTGTCTCAGTCTTGATCGGCATATGACGCTCTGCATATCGACCTAATAGCACAGACATGAGTGGCGCAGCGTACAGAAGCCGAATAGCATTTGTGGTTGCTATAACTATTCCTGATCGTTTTTGTGTTATCTCCAACGTACCTACTTAATGACTTCAGTGCGGAAAATGCAGGGTACGGAAACTAATTAAACTTTGTGGCTCCTATTCCCAATCATCTGTGTGCTATCACGTTCGTTTTTGTTCAAAGTGTGTGCAAAGCAGTCTCTAATCGACGAGTCATTCAGACTGTTTAACACTCGCCAATAGCAAAGCGCGCTGCGCAGAGCTGCTCGAAGGCTTGCGCTTCACATGCATGACTGCTATCCGCTGCCACCGCGTTCTTCTTCCAAGAGGGGCCCCCAGCGCGTCGTGATGACGTAGCCTCTTACGCGGCTGATTGCTCTGCCTCCTGGCGACCGACGCGCTCCGTTTGCCGTAATTCCAGCGCCCGAAAAGAGGAGGAAGGCGAGAGCGTACAGAGGCATGCACGGCGGCGTTGGCGGGCCGACCTTGATCCAGGTAACCTTGGTCATGGAGCGCCCCCTGTTGCCACCTCGCGGGTACCCCTCCCCGCGTGCGTAGAGTCCGGAGGTATCCGTTGGTGCTCGGCCAGCGCGAGTGGCGGCGGGTATCAGAGGCTTATCGAAAAGTGTATAGAGTAGATAAGAAAGAGAAAATACTCTTTGTGCAAAATCGCAATGAGTGCTCGGAAGAAAGCGTGGGCACATGAAAGTAGTGCAGGTGTAAGAGAATGAAAAAAATGCTTTCATAGTATTCCTGTATCCATGTATATGATGTATTCCTCTGAGGAAATCTTCAAACGCTACCTGTGATTTTTACCTTGCATCAAGGACTAGAAGGTATAATTGGTTTTTTGGGGGGAAAGGAAATGGCGCAGTATCTGTCTCACATATCGGCGGACACCTGAACCGCGCCGTAAGGGAAGGGATGAAGGAGGGAGTGAAAGAAGAAAGAGAGAAATAGGCGCCGTAGTGGAGGGCTCCGGCATAATTTCGACCACCTGGGGATATTTAACGTGCACTGACATCGCACAGCACACGGGCGCCTTAGCGTTTTGCCTCCATAAAAAAACGCTATAGAGGCGCCCGTGTGCTGTGCGACGTCAGTGCACGTTAAAGTGAAAAAGGAAAGATGAAAGAAAAGGATACGAGCAAACGCGGGTGGTGCATGGCCAGAGATTCGGTCGGCAGAGAAATATTATTATTGACACTCTATGCTTCTTTTTATATTGCCTCGTAAACCACCTTGCATTCATTTGCATGAGCTTGAGCAAACGTGTCATCAGGCTTTGAACGTGTCCTTTGCAGGTTTACACGGTGGCCACTCATAACAGGCGAAACATTCTTTTCTAAGGCGCGCTTTGTGTGTCAGGGGCTGGATCACTATCGCTTCGGTTATGCGCCTCCACCTCGTGCCCCGGGGCGACGGTGGCGCCCTCCTGCATGCGAGCCCCAGCACGCGTGTGCGCGGGGCATTAGCGGGGCTGTGGAGTCAAGCACTGCATGCGCCATGCGCTGGTCGGGCAGTGCCGAGGATCCCCGGACCCCCGAAAAGAAAATGCCGCGAGACCGGTTCGATCGAGATGCCCCCCCTGCCCTGCTTGTGCGTTTTGTCTGCTTGGGCGCATGCTTGGCGGGGCTGTTTCCACCTTAATTCGGTGCAGTGAGCATTTGCGTATGCTTTCTATAGCTTTTATGTGCATGTATATAACTACGCATGTCTGCCTCATTTGGTGCTTCTTTCCTTTAAGTCTTGCTTTTGTTTTAGAGCGTACTCTCGATGATTTACGTATGAAGTCAGCCAACAGACACTGAAACCAAGGAGCATATAGGGGGCTTGTTTCCTTTTTTAATGTTCTTTTAAATTTGTGGTGTTTATCAATGGAAAATTAATAGGGCAGTTATGTCCTCGCTTAAAGATAACTGATTGGAAAGCAGAAGAAAAGAAAACAACCACCTGCTGCCGGTGGGATCTGAACCCACGACCTCCGAAGTGCGCGGGCGGTGCTGTGTATACCAAATTAGCTACGGCGACGGCTGTCCAATCTCCTGCTTTCGGGGGTATTTGTGCTGCGTGTAACCTAACCTTGAGAGTGTTCATCGGCGTTCTCTAGTGCTCACTAGAAGTCCTCTGAACAGCAATCTAAACTTTCGCCGAGCGAACGCATGTAAATGATTGGATATTTGTTCCACGGAACTAAAATTTCATGTGAACGCATTGCGCTGTGCTGCAAATTAGACGAAGACGACAAGTACCAGGGCGTTTTACAGACAGTCGAAAGCGTTTGAATTTTATTCATACTTCCCTGAATGTGAACCGCGTTCTTGCATTCACTCGGCAACGAAAGCGACTAGGGTTTGCGGTACTTCAATGTAGCTTTCAACTTCGGCCTATCGGTGAATAAAACCGCGCTTCCATTATATCCACCAAACACTAAGGGGATATTGTGAGATTTATGTGGACCCTTTTGCACTTATGAGTATGTTCTAGTTTACTGTTAAGTTTATCAGGAATTATAATTATAATTGGTTTTTGGTGGAAAGGAAATGGCGCAGTATCTGTCTCATATATCGTTGGACACCTGAACCGCGCCGTAAGGGAAGGGATAAAGGAGGGAGTGAAAGAAGAGAGGAACAAATAGGTCCGTAGTGGAGGGCTCCGGAATAATTTCGACCACCTGGGGATCTTTAAGAAAATGAATTTCAACAAGGACAACGTTTCTAAAGAAAACTTGTGGGGTCAACAACTGAGAAAACTTTTGTCGCCACCATTAGACGTTCATGATCCGTACAAGGCTCTAAGTTACTCTCGCAAATTTAAACAACACCGCTGTTGTTCTCGTATTTGGCAATAGAAAACTTCATAGCGTCCACGTACCTATGGTCAAAGGACAATGTTTCCTATGGGCGGGTTTGATCCGTAAGGGACGTGTAAGTCAAGTCATGAACATACGGGACGTGTGAGATAGGGCATGAACCATAGGGACGGGTACATGTGTCATGCCATTTGCCAGAGATTGCGTGAGAGCCAGGTCGTTAGCTACAGGGGACGTGTGAGGCAGAACATGAGCTATAAGATGCATGCGGGCGTCACGCGCATGAGCCACAAGGCACGTGACTGTTAGAGCATGTGCGGCAAGGGACACATACACGATGGGTGAGAGCATGAGCCACCACGGACGTTTAGGTTAAGGTATATGCCATAAGTTACATGTTGGTCAGTACGTGTGACATAAAGTACTATCGGGGATAAAAATTTGCGGTACACGAATTCCAGGAAGAATGTTTATTGTAGCTCCACCTCACTACCTAGTCGCCTGCTCCTTCCTCTGGTGGCAATATCAGGCGACTGGGTTGCGAGGTGGGGCTACAATAAACGTTTTTCCTAAAACTCGCGTCCCGCAAACTTTCGTCCCCCATAGTACATATCAGTCAGGGTATTAGCCTCAAGGAACGAATGGGTTTGGGACTGTGCCACAGGGGCATTTAAATGCGGGCAAGGGATGTGTGGGCCAGGGCATGTACCACAGGGGACGCGTACGTCGGGGCATGAACCAGATAGCGGATATATGGGTCAGAGCATTAGCCACAAGGGACGTGGGGGCTAGGGCATATGCCACAATGGGCATGTTGCTTAAGGTAATATCTACAAGGGACATATGGGTTAAGACGTGCGCCACAAGGAATATGCGAGTTAGGGAGCGAGCAATGTAAGGGACGTTTGGGCTAGGGCATGAGCCGTTAAGAGACGTAAGGTAAGGGAATATGCCACAAGAAACCTGTTGGTCAGAGCATGAGTCCACAAGTGATGTGTGCATGGTTCAAGACTTGGGCCATATACAGGACGTGTGAGTCAAAGCATTATCCACAAAGGACATGTGGACAGAACACACGTGGCCAGGGGAGACGTGAGGTAAGGACATATGCCACATGAGACCTTTCGCTCAGGGCTCGAGCCACAAGCGATTGGTGCATGGCTTAAGACTTGGACCATATAACGGATGAGTGAATCAGGTCTTTCTCCACAAGGGACATGTAGGTTAGGGCACGTGCCTCAAGGGACGTGTGAGTCAAGTCAGGAACCATATAAGAGAAATGTGGGCTATGATATGAGCCATAAGGGGCATGTGGTTCATGTCTCTCTCGAGAATGGGACATCTGTTGTCACGTGCTCCTGTTGGACTTGGGAGTGGGTGAACTTTAAAAGGAAAGAGTGGTATGGGAGGACCGGTCCAATAGAGCTACTGCTCTCACATTTTTCCGAGGGAGGCCAGGAACTGGGAGTTCACTCCAGCGGCGCAAGACCGTGACGACTACATTTGCAGGCCGCTCGTAAAACGACGTGCCTTCATAACCCGCCTTCAAAGCACGCCGCAGTGCGTCACTGATTCATTGGAGCGTTTACAAAAATACTACGAAACCGAGATTTAGCGCAGGCGGCACCTATACACTGCTTTACTGGAGTTTCGAAGTGCGCATTCATGTCTGCCGCCAATATACCAGTAGAAAACAGCGGCACTTGACCATTAGCGTAACGACTTATTATGCCCCGCACCAAACGAATTAAAGGCGTCGTTTTATTTGCACCCCGAGTTAGGCGCAGTCACTGCATAAAACAACCCGCAGTGCCAAATGATTTAGTGCACGTCAACGCCACGACCTGGCCTCCGCGAGATCGCACACGGAACAACACCGCGGCCGCTGTCTGCGGCTTCACGTGGCCGCGTGCACCGCGAGGCCATATTTTAAAGGTTAATGAGCCGGCGCTCTCCGGATCTTAATCGAAGTGCCCCGCCGCTCGTGAGGGCACTTTGTCAGTGTCTCCTTCCGAACGGCGGTCCGCTTCTTGTAGTACGTCTCTCTCTCCCCACACAAAGCCTCCCATGCGAAAGTGCACGCTGCATTAGATGAGGAGGAGGCCGATCGGTAACCGCAGATATGTGCCTATACGTCTCGCGGCGCCGCGTGCTGTCGGCCAATGGGCCGGTCCAGGGGAGGACGAAAGCTTTGAAACACTCCGCACGTCGAAGAGAAGGAAGCTGTGCGAGAACTCGGAGTAGGGGAGGGGGGGAAGAGAGGTGTTAGATGCGAGGGACGAAGGGCAAAAAAGAGCCTTTTGGCGAGACCTGCCGCATGTTTTAAAAGTCCGGCGCGCGGTCGGCACAAGGCTTCTCGAGCAAGCAGTGTGCATGGAAAAAAATATAGAGGCGGGTGGGGGGGGGGGGGTGAGAAAGGCAGCAGAACGAAGCGAGGGGAGGACCGCGGCGGCATGGGTGCATGGAAGGTGGGCGGGAGATGAGACCAATCGTCGTCGGCATCTCTCGTCGATCTCTCGAGAGATTCCTCAGCTCAGCCACGCTCTCTCGTTTTCTCTCAACTGCGGTGCCTCGCCGCGCATCATGGGAGCTACCTATGTAGCGAGCGGGAGGAAGGAAACGAATGGGGGAGGGGAAAAGGAAAGGCGCCCCTCCCCGCCGGCCGCAGTCGCAGCGTGCGCCGGGTCCTCGGCCTCCGCGCGCTCGCGCGCGCGAGTCGTGATGGCGAGGCGCCTGGCTTTGTCGACAGGATCCGGTATTTGGCATCTGATAAGGACGTGCCGGTAATGGCGCCGCCGCCGCCGCCGACCGAAGACCCGGCGCACGACGCTTCGCCAAACTCGCCTATACGTATATGTATATATACATATAGGCTGCCGATGCAAAGTCTGCGCAAGTGTGCATTCTTTCTGTTGCTGCGGTTATGTCAAGTGTTAAGGGTAGCTGCGCGTGCATTTAATGCATGCGTGCCAGCGCGCTTCTGAGTGTGCCCAAGAACTACGCTGTAAATGCGCGCTGTTTGTGTATTTGTGTACACGCCAGTTCCTTCTTTTTTATTTTTCCCAGAAACGTTCCGGCCTTCTTTTGTATATGTTCTACCGCTTATTTTTTTTTTGCCTTTTTCGATATTAACATGCCGAAGATACGGCCTCGTGATATAGCCGAATAGCGGCTGGAAATTGTTCTGGCGTGATCGGCCGAAAAGTTCACCGCTTCTTCATCTCCCTGTATTTATGGGTTCGCGCGCATTTATGTATATAAGCGGCTCGTTGGTGCTACGCGAGCAAGCAGCTTTTGCGGCGGCGTTGCTGGCGCAGAAAACATTCGTGCTGGCGAGTGCGTGAAAATCCGCCATTATTGATACGTCAGGGCGGGTGTAGTTGTCTTATTAGCGGAACTGTAATATTAGCTGTCCTTCCGTTACGGCCGCGGAGCTCCTGCTTGTTCACGCATCCGACCTAGTATAGACTTTGCAAATCGGACCGAGGATCACGGCTTGGCGTCAGATTCGTGCAGTTGAGCAATTACTCATTAGTATCCATCTGAGCGAAGTCGTACGGCTGCAAAGCAAAACTACACAGCTTTCTCGGGATTTTCGCAATTAAAGGAAAAATTCGCCCGGATCCGAGGCTCGGTCCCAGTACCACGCGGTAGTCGCTGCGTTGTCTGGGATAACCACGATGGCTATGGTCGGATATAACTAAAGTCGGCAGTGAAGCTTCGTCAACATTCAGGACCGTTGAACAGAATTCCTCCTTATCAAAAAGTAGACCGTTGTTAAAGCTTTTCTTGTTACCTAAAAAAGAAGCTAATCACGAGACGAAGTTATAAGCTCAATAACTTTGATGCCTCTGGTTTGTTTGATACAGTGAAACACTAAAAAGTTGGTTTTGTTCACTCTGGCATTGGTCAGCAGAGTAATACCGGACGCTGCGGGCTATGACCAATTATTACGAACTGCTGTTTTTCTTGTTAAATCTTACTATATATAGCAGAGCGGGGCGGAATTTATCAACTACTCTTCGAGGAACGGTATTAGTCTAATGTTTTGGGGGAAATTTCTCAAGATTAGGTAGATCTCCGTTATGTTATTGCATTAGAGCGGCGCTTAAAGGACCCGACCACTGACCAAAATGTGTCATGGAATTGCGGCAGAAATGAAAATACCGTGCCTCATACTGTAAGAACTGAGCACTGCAGCATCAAAGAAACGAGTATTTATAATTTTAATTTGACATTGAAAATCGCATAAAAAGCCATCTTGTGGCGAAACCCGTCATTATGAGCGTAGCCCACCACGTGACGCCGCATTTCGGGATAATATCGCTTATTTGTTTTACGTGGTCAGCGTTTTTCCTTTCAGGGGTGTTCACCGTGCTTTATATTATAGTTTACACTCTCTTCAGCCAGCCCGTCGATGAAAATCAATGCTCCCTATGCATCGTCATCCACATGATTTTTGGTTTTGTCACTAGATGGCTCCACAGGGTTTTGGATTGCTTGGATGGAGTGGCAACCATGGTGCGCTAAATCTTTCGTCGACGACGCGCGCACCACTGCTCCGTAAAAGATTTCAGTGCGAAACTAAAATAGATGCTACTCTATACTAAAAATATCTTATTACTGTCCGGCGGGTGAAATTTATATTAGTCTTTTGTACAGGACTTTTGCCGACGTGCAATTGCCATCGCGCTTGCTGATCATGGTTTTCAGCATCGGGATACATAAAAAAGGGTGCATGCAATTATTTAAAAATTCTTGGTAGCAATCCTCTACACCGTTTCCAACACAACCGTTGCAGTATCGAGCACCTCAGGCAGAAATCTTTCCGTTGAGCTAAAGAAAAGTTACGTGCTTAAAATTCAGTGTTCGGTCCCTTAAAAAATATGTAACGGATGACGCCTTTATAAAAGCCGCAGGATTCGCTCTGTGGTTATGGTTCGCGGCTGCTGACCCGAAATACGCGGGTTCGATCCTGCGGCGGTCGCATTTCGAAGGAGGCGAAATGCTAGAGGTCCATGTACCATGCGATGTCAGTGCACATTAAAGAAGCCCACGTGATCGAAATTATCCGGAGCCTTCCACTACGACGCCCCTACAGTCTCAGTTGTTTTGGGACGTTAAATAGTGTAAGAATATGTAAAAACTTCTTCAAGTGGATCATGCACGTTCCCAAAGAGGACCCCTCCCCTTTCCCCGTCGATACAAAGGAAAAAAATCTGCTTATGTGCCTATGTGACGTCGTCAGAACGGAAGGGAAGGAATAGCCTGTACAAAACGCCTTCAGGTACAGCGAAGAATGGCGATCGACTCTGATGGCAGAGGCAGGACGTACTGCTGTGGCGGACAAAAATCAATGAAAACCTCCACGAAGGCCACATGTGTCTCTGTATCGAAGGGCAGGCTGGCAGGAGTCCCTGATTAAAATGCTCTCCACATCTCTTCTGGCGCAGGAACCTCATTGTTGTTGGCGATTGGCCTGAGCTACTTCCCTAGCGTTTCCGAACTTCCATCGTGTAACTGCGTTAGCGCTGATGATGCATGGTTACCGCTAACAGTGCGGACTGCGCACGCTGGCGATCAATCATTCGCTTCCTTCCACAGCTTGCTTTACCGCTTCTCTATGCACTTTATAAATGCGGCACAAGGTTCAGCTTCCTTATGCAGGAGGTGATGAATTGCTCAAGGAAACAACTCTCCAAGGTGACGTAACAATTTGCAGCCCGAATGCCTGCACTGAAGAGGTAGCGCCATCTGTCGACAAACCACGCCCTTCTTCTAAAAAAGGCGCGGACTGGACGGACTCGCACTCATGCATGGCGTGGTCTTGGCGGTCTCGAACTTGCGTCTTTTGAGTCTGTTTCCTTCCTTTTCTTCGTGCCTAGTTGGACTGCTTGCCATTTTCTTCTTGGTTAGTTTTCCCCCTTCTGACGCGTCATAACGTCGCTTTACTTTTTGATTTCAGCACGAGGCCTAACCAAGTGGTTCCGCATTCGCGCCTTGTCGTATACACGCGCTTGCTCGTGTCAAAGCGGAGCCAGACAACGCCCACAGCGAAGGTCGCGAATCAATGCAATAACCATCGGAGCGACAACGCAATGCCCGCGATGCCCAAAGACGCGGAGGAGGCGTCTTCGCATCCAGCGTACGCCTCGGGCGCGCGTCGAATCGATCCTTTCTGCAGCTCGCTATTGGGCCTCGGCTTGCGTGACGCCGACTCGAGTTTCTCCTTCTTGCGCGGAGGTTACCTCTTCTTATTTCACTTCTTCGTCCGTTCCTTCCGTTGTCTTCGGTCTCGCGAGATCGGTTTCCTCTCGCCACTACCGTGGCCGCTGCACCGCTGCCCCTCCCCCAAATTTCCTTTTATTTTCCTCGAACGTCAGTCAGTGCAGTTCTCCCCTCGACGCTCGAGGAGCGCGCGCCGCGTTTTCCGCTTTGTGCTCGGGTTACGGGTCCCGGCGAGACCGACGACCGTGACGAATGCGAAGACAAGGGTGGAGAGGAGGAAGCGCTCCTCCGCCGCCGCGGCGTTTGAGGGGCGCCTGTCAAGAGCGCTGAGCGGACATGCCGGACGCGGGCTCACGATTCCGAGGCTCCCGGTTACGGAACAGTGATGCCATGCGCCACAATTCTGGTCTTTGCGATAAGACATTGCTTTTGACAGCGCTTTCTTGCGTGTGCCCCATATGAGTGCTTTCTCCGAGTTAAGCAGAAAAATGTGTTTGAAAACAAATTTTTAAAGAGCAGAGGAGTTCAATATTAGCTGTATAGTAGGAAATGGTATTTGTTATTTTTTGAATGAAAACATCTTCGACGGAGGTCTGTTTGGTTGGGTATCTTGAGATAGTTGAGAGAAAAAGTGACGCCAACCAATATTTTTGGCGTCAGTTTTCTCTCAATTATTTGTTATCCATTAACGTAGGAACAGATTATACGGCCCGATTTTTAAGTCCCGTGTACGCACAGCTCGCCTGGATGCAAAGTGCGTTCCCACGTGGATGAGAATGCGTGATGTTCAAAATCGAGATTGCGCCAGCCCTGCTCCAGGTACTGTACGCACGCATTGTGAATTCTCTCTCCCCACCGCAGTGTGTTGCAAGTTCCCCGTGCTTTTTTGAAATGCGTCTGAGAGTAATCGACGCGACGCCTTTCCCTGTCTGCGTATAAATGTGTTTCGAACTGCGCCAATTTTGTTGTTACGGCAGAGGAGCGTTTCCAGCCATGCTGGAAACTTTATTGCACTCAAGGCACTGTCGGCCTGCAAGATCCGGCGCACCGGTCTGGTATTCCCCACCACATCCTATACGTGGACGCTGGCGCGGACGGTGCGTTTGCAGAGAAAAAGAAGCCGCTACTACGGAGGGGAGCAGCTTCGAAGGGAAGTGGAGGAGAGAAGCGGGCAGAGGTGGATGGAGAGAGGGAGGAAGGGGGAGGGAGGGTTGTCTCGAGTTTCGCCAATTTGTCGCGCCGCTCTCTCAGGGCGGTGGCGCCGCGAGGCGCGATGCGTCACTTTCGTCCCGACGCTCACACGCACGCAGAGCACTCGGCGGCGGCACTCCAAGGGTGTCTCTCCTCTTCGTCGTGGCGCTGGCGCGTTTGATCTAATTGGATCACGTGATTTCGAAAGGTTTCTTCTTCTCTCTTGGGCTGCTCGCTTCTCTAGGAGCGGCGACGATGCATCGCCGCTGGGCGTGGCCGATGGGCGTGGCCGGAGGGGTGGGCGTGGTCCGAAGGGTGACTAGCGCGGGCTAATGAGAGCCCCTCCCCTCGGAGCGGCAGTTCCGGGGGAGATTGATGGACGCCGAGGCCGCCGCCGCGGCAACCCCGCTGCGGCGGCCCTCATCGATAAACTGGCTCCCGCGTTGCCGCCACCGCTGTCTCCGCGTCCACGGTCAAGCGAGCGTGGCGCGCTCGGCCGTCTCCTTGACGCGGTGACGAATGCCCGCCGAGCTGCCAGCTACCCCCTTTCCTAACTGAGCCGCTTTTCCGGAGCGGAGAGGAGAACTGGGACGATTGATTGTCCGGTGATTTGCGCTCCATGGTGCGTTTGATACGCTTTGTGTGCATAAATTAAATTTTAGGTCCCCCTATACAAGCGCTCTATGCGGTACGAGCTACTTGCTCAACCGTTTCGCTTATCTGCTGTTCTGTTAGGAATTTTCGGATTTATTTCGTTACGTTAGGTGACGTGTATTTTGATGCGTCATTGCCTCTTGATTTGAAACTTGTTTGGAGACGATTCTTTTCAGTTTGCTAGAATGATGCGAAATTGTAAGTTTCTGGAGTCGTAGCGCTGCTTTGATATTATCGCAATTTCCAAGCGCAGCGACTTGGGTGAGTTGGACGAGTTGGATCCGTACCAACTCGCCCAATTTTCCACCCTTTTAAGGGGAGAGTAAGACGCAATTTTTTGATTCCCTGCTACAAATAGCGAAAGACACAAATACGCCTGTGACCTTTTTATGCTTGTTCAATAAGACTGCCCTGGGATTCCGCATGCCGTGTAATGATTTTCTGTAAACTCGACTCCGCAGCTCCATACTTGGTGGAGACCTTGGTTATCAATGCCAGGTTGTGAGAGTGACCCAATTCGTCTTCTGTGCCGAAATCCTTTGTGACTGCATCTTCATTGCCGTCGATAGGACAACATTATGGGCTGCTGGCTCGAACCCGAGTCTCACTGCTCATTGCGTTTGTAGCTTTCATTTCTAGCCGTAGCAATCGGCGACAACTAGGTTTTATGAGCGCGTGGCTTTTAACCAGTAGATTAGAAATTCACATTTGCGCACATTATAGGGAACTCCTGTCCGAATGCCTTCGCGATCATAGTTTATCCCTTATTTTCTTTTGTTATTATCTGCTCTCAATCCCCCGTATCGCGCGTCAGCGGCTCACCTCTAGAACGTTTTCCTTATTTCGGTTGCCATTTGTGTTCGTTGCTTAGCACACGCATTTTGTCAAAAAATGACGTCACACATGCTAGGGGCGCCGTTTCGTATGCTTATTCTCTTCGCTAACTTCCATCCTGTATAGGCTGTACAGCTCTGAACTAGCCGTTTTTTGAGGCGGCTTTCTGTTCGAATCAGATATGCATACCAAAAACCACACACTTTCGCAGCCTTTTTCTATTTTTGCACGCATGTTCCCTCCTCCTTGCTGTCAGGCTCGTCCGCATGACATCTCGTGCTGTGGCAAAGCACGCTTGCGGGCAGAGAGGCGGCGGCGCATCACATCGCGTCGTTTGTGCCAGCGTAATTAATAAATAATTGGTTTTTTGGGGAAAGGAAATGGCTCAGTATCTGTCTCATATATCGTTGGACACCTGAACCGCGCCGTAAGGGAAGGGAGAAAGGAGGGAGTGAAAGAAGAAAGGAAGAGAGAGGTGCCGTAGTGGAGGGCTCCGGAATAATTTCGACCACCTGTGGATCTTTAACGTGCACTGACATCGCACAGCACACGGGCGCCTTAGCGTTTTTCCTCCATAAAAACGCAGCCGCCGCGGTCGGGTTCGAACCCGGGAACTCCGGATCAGTAGTCGAGCGCCCTAACCGCTGAGCCACCGCGGCGGGTAACCAGCGTAATTGGGCGTTTGGACATTTAGGACGGTCATTTTGAGCTTCGTGGTGTGTGACAGCCAAGGCTCTGTAGATATGAATAGTTGCTTCGTTAGTTTGAATATGGCAAATAAAGTACTTCAAAAGTGTGCTTACGGGGTGTATTTTTGGCAACACATCATGTGCGAGGGATAGACTGGCGTCACCATCATCATAGTTATCATCAGCCCAGCTACAACATCTGCAGGACGAAAGCCTCTCCTGCTGAACTCCAGTTAACCTCGCCCTACGCCAGCTGCAGCAACACTACCCACGCAAACTTCCTAAGCCCGCCTGACTCTGCCCCAGCCGTTTGCTTTCTCGCGGAATCCACTCCGTTGCCCAGTGGGACCATTTGTTATCTTTACCAGAGGCAAATTTATAGGGGAAGGGGGTGGGAACCCCCTCCCCTCCCAAAGCGGGAAATTTTACTTAGGAAAACCATGCTGAATACCATTTAAAAAAAAAATGTCGAAGGAATACATGGTTCAAATGAAACCACCCCTCCCCGCTCAACCACTGCCTTCAACAATGGCACCTGTAACGCTGCACCTCATCTGTTCTCCACATTACATGCCCTCTCCGTGTCTGTTTCCCATCCTTGATATCATGGAGAACATTATTAACTCGCGTTCGTTGACGCCAATGTGCTTTTTTTCTTTCTTAACGTTATTGGCGTTCCGAACTGGACTAGTTGGTTATTTAGCGTGGTCTTCCATTCTCGCTCTTTGGGAACTTCAACAAAATAACGATAAAACGGCATACAACAATGATGTGCAAACTAACAGTTGGCGCATCAATGTTCTGTGCCGTTTTACCGTTTTTGTGCTGCAGCAAAAGAGAGATGCCACACTGACAGTGTGTTTTGGAAATTTCGAAAGAATGCTCTCCGGCATAAACTTTCAGTTTCTAGTTCCCGCATCAGTGTTCCGTTACCGTTACATTAATCTGTTGAAACTTCCAAAGGCGCTAGAATTCAAGAACATGCTGTTAACGTTATCCCTATAATTTTCCTTTCGGCAGCTTGCTGCGGTTTCAGCAATTTAACTTCCAACCTCCTCGCTTTTTTCTTTCGTTAACCTTCGAGTTTCCACCCCACAGGTGATCACTGACAGGATTCGGCTATTATACACTTTCCTCATGAAGGATATCGATAAACAGCTATTCATAACCTGAGTGTACTTGCTAAATGCACACCACCCATTCATATTCCTCTGTAGCTATTTCACTCTCATGGCCTGCATGTACACTCACTGCTTGCTTTATATAGACTGTTGTAAATGTGCCTGTTCTGTGCGCTGTAATGCTTTAGCTTACCGGTACATGCAGTTCTCAAAAACATACAGTACTTGTTAAATTGTCTCCCAACCTAAGGTACTGAGTCTGTGTTAGAACTTGCGTGCTTCTAGCTTTTAATAATAGTTGCAGCCTATGCACTACCAACCCAACTTTATCCTCAGTGCTGCTTTAAAGCAACACTTTGAATGCTGTATAGCATTCGTTCACTGCATGTGTGCATATATGGTATACTCGCCTTTCTCGGAGATACCATCCACGCTAAAACTCCCCACTTAGTTACGATGACGTTGCACTGCGTGAAGGCTTGGTACAACCAAGAACGCGGCACACCTGCTAAACTGTATGGCTGCAAGAATGGAAGCTCGCATTCAAGTCGTGATTCTGCGACCGATGTGTAAGTTAATCGCAGAATTTTATGCATGTGTCTACTGAGCGTAAACGGCAATCGCAAATGTTGAAATCTTGGTTTTCTGCTTTTTAAAAGGAGGTTTGTTTCAAAAAGGAGGTGTTTTTAAAAGGACGTTTGTTCTCAGACCTGAGAACAGACGTCCGATCGAGAATATTTATTTCACATATGATGCTTTCTATTTTGAACGTCAGAGCATATATAAACTTCAGTTTCGGTTATCGCAATTTCGGCTTGGCTGAAAATGCATGTCCCCCTACAGGGACACTTGGGTTCCTATGTGTGTATTTCTTAGGCAGTTCAGGATATTTTCATGCCCTTGTAGACATCCTCAAACGCTGTCAGAATTTCACGACACTCAGAACTTGAAAGAACCAAGTGTTTATTATTCATAATTAACAAATGAGCGGCATGTCCAGGTTTCTAGATCTTGGTCATCATTCTCTGGAGCTGAACTCGCTGCCCTTCAAAAAACACGTCGCTGCAAAGTTTGAGGGGTTGGTTCTTCACTGTCACTGTGAGATGAGGCATCAGTGTATTCCTCAGTATTACAATTGTATGCATCATTATCCTCTTCTTCACTTTCAAAATCAGATATATCAGAGTTATCACGGTCATAAATTGACCTCAAAATTTCTTAGGCCTTGCTAATAGGCAGAGCCTAAACAAACAACAAGTTTTTTTTTTTCATTTCTAAGCTGCGTACGTTGAACAAAAAAACGTTTCATCACCCGGAGCCAACCAAGAACTGGCAGGACTGGGCCCAGTGTCCCCGTGCAGGGACATTTCTTTTATTATACCGCTGGTAGGAGAAAACTAAGTTTTTTCGCAGTGAACTGCGCTAAAATGTCTTTTAAGCCATAGCGATTCTAGACATGTCGAATACGGTTCTAATAAAACATTTTTCAATGGCAAAATGCGTCTTATCTCTCCGTCGCATGTAAAACGTTCTCGCGTTTATTCCCGCCATGTTGACTTCTTTACGGAGCGAGATATCTCTCTGCGCTCTTCACAGGTGGCGCCACAACGCTTGTCCTCCGAGGGGAACACTAGGTCTATGTTATACATAAACTGAGTCTCTCGTCAGGATCTGAGAACCAATGTCCCTATAGAGGGACAAGGGGTCTGAAGAGGTTAAGAACACTTGGACTGTTTTTTTTCTTCTTTTTTGCAGTTCCCTATGCAGCCACACCCTCCCTCCTATATCGCAAAGGTTGCTTGTGCAGAGGTAGCAGTAATTATCTCGGATTGCTTTTCGTTTTGCGCAGCTCAATATAGTTGCTTAATATGCTTCGGTTGATAGCCATGCAGTATTTCCTTTTTTTTAGCATGCAGTAATATACCTAGCCATTATAAGGGTATAGATGGGTCTTAATTTCTTCACTCAGCGCGCCAACATTATCGCCTATAACAGCCATATCCTTAGCACGTCGTTTATAGACGAGACTGAGTATCGTGTCTGTAACTGGCGTTGAACCAAGTTAGACGCCCCAGCCAATCTGACGCGCATATGTTGCTTTAAGTGCGCATAGCACATGAGCGAACCGGCTCGTAATCAACAACGGTCAAGCAAAAAAAAAAGAAAAGGAAAGGCGAAAAGCAGCCGAACTAGCGAAGCCCGCGCTCTCTCTCTCTCTAGAGACAGAGAGAAAGAAAAGGGGAAAAGGAAGAGAGAGACAGAAGAGAGCGGGCACCATTTTTCTTCCTGGTTTATTGGAAGATTGCGCGAGCCTCGGCGGCAGCATCCCGTGCGCCGACAGCTTTAATGATCGGGTTCCCCCAGATTAGGGTCGAGCTTCTTTTTCATTCAAAACCGTCCCGCCGGTGGTGGCGGTGGTGCACGGTGCGCGGTTGCCGCCTGTTTCGCCGGGTTTAGCGGAATAAGACTGCGGCTCATGTTTCGAACATCGCGTGTTTATCCTCTCCCTCCCTCCCCCCTCCTTTTCTCTCTTCCCCACCCACGTTCAAGCGCGCCCGGTCAGAGCAGCGTGAGGAAAGGGAAACAGCAAAAGGATCGGGGGTTCTACGTGGGCGTCACGACCCCGTGGTGACCCAAGAGGCGGTCATTATTAGACGCTTCCGTCCTAACGGGGACTGTGTGTGCGTGAGTGTGCGCGCGCATCCCATATAAGGCGAAGGGTGGCCGATGGTTCACCCCTGCATGCGTGGCGAAGAGTGATGCAGTTGCGGAGGGAGATGGAGTACCCACTCGATGCGTGGGAAGCCCCTAACGGGGCCCTTTTGATCGCGCGCGTCATCTGTTGTATACTCAAACTGCGCGCTGAGGTGAAGAAGGCGAAGAGAATGATTGTGTGTGTAGGTGCCTCTACATATATCAGGCTCTTGAGTTTTGCGCATTTATTAAATGCTTCGTGCCTAACTTGACCGCTTGCCAGTGGCTACGAAAGCGTTTTAAATGAAAGCGTCATTTATCGGAGTGCCCGTACAATTTCCAGGCAGGATAAATCTGCATTGATCGATTGGCACGTTTTTATGTTTTCGAGGCACGTCGGGTCATTAATATCGAGCCGAAAGGAGTAATAGCCCTTGTGCGTGAATAATGGATGGCGTGAATTGTGCGTATAGAGTGTGACCCTTCTTGTTTTTGGTTCGTCATATGCGCTGTTCGGCCTTCGTACGCGCGCACACTGCACAGTGTGTACAGTGTAAGAAGCTCACTTGTCACAGTGGAGTATAATGCAGTGTAACAGTGCATATCTACAGCAGTGAGTATCGCACGATTCCTTCGTTGTTCTTGTGCTAAAAGCGGCCACGTCTCTTGCACGGTTAAATTAAGTGACTGATTCCAGCTGATTGGTCCACTTCCGTGTTCATCTCATTTAGAGTCGCTGAAAACCTTCCGCGCCTTTTTAATTACCTGACACGGAGTATCAGCGAAATATGCTAGACTTCCAGACCTACACCGTTTTATTTACAGCAGCCATTGTCCCCCATGTATAGGGCACCTGTGCGTCAATCGACATGACCTTCACAAAGGACACTATTGTACAAACGAAACATGCGTCCGAACTTTCGAGGCGACGGCGGGCACGGCTTGCGCAGTCGCTGAGACGAACGGAAGAAAACGCAACCCGCATATAACACCGCGCACCGTTGCTGTCTCATACGTTCCAGTTATGGAGCACTTTGGAAAGATTCGCAGTTTCATCGGCCCTGGAGAGCAACGCGTGCGTGCCAGGGGTGTAGAAAGAGAGACATAGGAGGAAGGATGGAAGTGGGAGGGGAAAGGAGGTAGAGCAGAGACCGGGCGCCTTCGCCAGCCACGCGACCACAGCACATGTATAGGCCGCCGCGGGGATGCTCATTTCTCCGCCGCTCCCATGGATGGAGCGGCGGCCGCGCCATTGTGGCTGTTCTTAAACCGCACTCGACTTATGCCCCGCACGCATACACAGAGACGTGCCCATCCCTTATATACAAAGCGCGTTGTTGTGCGCTGGGAAAAGAAAGAAAGCGAAATGTGTGTGTAGGAGGTAGCGGGGCGGTGCATGAAAGGGGGATCGATGAAGCTGCGCAAAAGCGAGTAGTGTCCCCCCTCCTCATTTTTTTTCTTTTCCTCTGCCGTGGTGGCAGGGGCCCAGGGGTGTGCCCGTAATGAGGCCACTTGATTTGCATACAACCCGGAGGAGGAAGGGAGCGGAGGAGAAAGCGGGCAGCTCGGGGCGCGGCTCGAACGCGAGCTTGTGTCCGCGGTGCGCGCGCGTCGCTCTCTTTGGCGGCGGCGCAGCAGGAGGGCCCTGTCCCACGCGCGCTCGATAAACGCGGCCACATGGCGCTCCCGGTGCCGCGGGAAGGAGCGACTGCAGCTGCTGTGGTTACGGGACGTGCGGTTTACTGTGGCTCCGTAGAATATCCGCTGACCTCGCAGCGCGTTGTGCGCGTTCTCAGAATAAGTGAAGTGGTGGCTCTGCGAGGACTAATAAATACAGACGTGTGGTCGGAAGGACGGACGGACAGACAGACGTGCCGACCACTTTGGGATAACCATGTTGAACTGCACTTTTCTCGAAGCAAAAGTCAATGAAATGCATGGTTCACATAGGAATGACTGCCTTCCTCCCCCCTTCCCCATCCGTCCCTTCCAAGAGTGACCCCGAATCCGCTTCTGGATCAGCACTTGGCCAGCAACTGGGCATGCGGCGGAGTCACCCGGCTTGTCTAGTATAGTTCTGCGCGTACGTTACGCTAAAGCTATTTATAAATTGAGCTCAGATCTCGCCTTGCCTTCGCGTCTTGAGGGCAACTCAGGAAACGCTGCTCGTTCAGTGTAAAACCCCCATAAATATACTTCTAAGTACCAGCGTTCTCCTTCACGTAACGTGCTAGTGGAGCCGAAAAGTACCGTGTTTACACCGAGGAGGGCGTTCGCGCGCCAGCGCGAAGGCTGTAACTATATAAGGAGGCAGATTCGCGTGCACGCATCGTGCTCTGCTGGCGAGCGCGCACCACTCCGCATTATATATACTCATTTAAATGTGCCGCTACATGCATGCCGCGGCGCTGGACTCGCTCTAATGGCCGCCGCACGCGTTCTGCCTCCTATTCTCCTCGTTACTTCTTGCCGGCTGTTTGCTCTGGTGGCAAAACTGCTTGAGCGCGGGCGAATGAGCCGCCTAAGTGGACGCCGCCTGAGCATCGGCGCCTGATGGAGCGACGGCGAAAAACGAGGGGGGGGGGGGGGGGGGGCTGAAGTGGGGGCAACGCCACCCGCTCCATTCACATGCAAAAGCGCGCGCTGGTGCCACGAGCGGACGACGAGGACGAGCACGACGCGCTGCTCACCCAGCCGGAATACTAAGTGGGCCTCTCTCAGCGGCCGCCGCCTCGGTGGGGGAGCGATATTCAACCGCATCGCGCGGCTGACAAATGGTCCTCGTCTTTAATTCACTTTGCGGCCGCGCCGTGTCGACAGGGCGCTGCCGTCGCCACCGCTCCGTGTGTCCTGCAGGCTGCGCCCTCTAGCCGCCGTCCGGTGCGTCATCACTGTCTCCGTGGGCACCGTGAAAACCACTCCGCCCTGCCTCTCCCCCACCTTCACTGCGGCGTGCGCATGCCCCGTCGTCACAATGCGCCATGTGTTCGTGAAAGCACGAACAAAGGAAACTGCCTTGAATCTAGAGCATTCAGGTGTATACACACCCAACGGTTCCACTCACTATATCCACGATGAATTACTGTGGTACACAGCGTCTGTTTATCAAAATCTGAGGAGCCACCATGTTTTTAGGTTCAAGGCGTTGGCTTGTGTTGACCGTAGTAGCTGTAGCTCGTTTAATAGCCGATTCAGAAGCGAAAGATCGTGCACAAAACCTCTATCAGCGATATGCATGCCGAAAACCGATGCTTGCGCAAGTGCATGGCGATTCCTCTCAGTTTACAAGCTTGGTTACGCGCCCCTAGTTTCAGCTACGTATTGTAGCGGCTATCTTGCAACTGGACACCATTACACCACTCACGTGCGGGCCTGCATTCAGCGAAGGCATGACGAGTTCGATATAATGGCTTTCCTAGAGCAGTTAGATGGCAGTCCTTACTGTTCAGTACAGGTGTTAGCATGGTAATGTACGTGGTAGGCTACTCCCTAGCTGAGGATAATAAAGCACGATGTGATGATACACACTAAAGGAAATGTCACTCAGTCACACTCGCACTCATTAGACTGTTCTTAGGTAGGAAATAAGTGTTGCGCCTCTCAGAAAACTTCTCTCAAGAGACACTGAGGCCATGTTAGGTCAAGGTCCAATGACATAAGTTAGGTTGAGGCAAGAACTGCGATACAGCCTTAGCTCGGAGTTCAGAGTCCTACGTGAGCACGTGAATGAAGTGAGAACCGTATTCTTTCCTACGAGAATATTTCTGCTGTGGCGCTTGGTACTGCGGCGGGTACCCTGCTGTTCGAACGAGTAACATCGTCCACCAACGTGAACTCAGGCATACTCACTGAATTCTCTCCGGGCAAGGGCGACGGCTCGCATGTCTGCAGGTTTTTTGCGAGTTGCTCCCATTTTATAGGCCACTAGTGTGGATTGTAACTTCAAGCATCAGTGTGTGTGTTACAAAAAAGAAAGATAGCAAGCACGGAGATATATATGGCTGCAAACTCTGAAGCATTGAAGTGATGGCCCCTTCTGCTCAACGCGGATACAAACAACGATGCACATTCGATTTTGCAGTCATCAGGCACAGGCCTTGCAGAGGAAAACTGCTCCTTTGTGAAAAGCCTATAGTGCAGGGTGTGGTGTGATATCTGCGCATGGGCTATGAAAGACGCCATAGTGGAGTGCTTCGGGTTAGTTTGGTGACCCGGGGTTCTTTAACGTGCACTCACACCGCTCAGAACATAGGCGTTTCTGCCTTTCTCTTCCAGCGACCAGGAGGCCAGGATTAAACACCGCGTTCTTGGGATCGCGTCCAGTGAACTCATGAAGCAGGTGCTGACAAATCGGTTTCACCAATATACGCAGCGCTGGAAAAGTGGCAAGCGCGCAACATGCAAATTTAATAGATGTGCAGCACGGTTGCTCGTGCGCACCAAAAACGCATTAACTTCTCACTGCGACTTTCGCAACAATGTTGTGTACGAAGTCAAATCAACTCAGATCTTTATTTCCATCATCATGCTACAGGCTTGGCGAATCCGCAGCCCTACGTATTAAACGGTGCTTGGGCAACATCAATCAAAAACGCAGTCGATGAACGAACCAGAACACCAGGTCAGTGCAAAAGAACAGAAAAACACCTTAATAAGAAAAACGAACAGATATTAAGCAAAGTCGATTTTCTCTGTCCGTATAATGACTTTTTGTTTCGCAGTGGAACAAATAAATAAATTAGGCTTTGTAAAAGTGTTTATTCGAAGCGCAGGTCGGTGGTCGTTGGCTGAACGGCGACACGACGGACACACTCACAGGCGTCACTCGAAAATCCCAGCTGCACTTCGTCTACTTCTTCGCTGCGCTACTTGAACTCCTGCCGATCGGTCCCATTACAGTTACTTCCCCACCGAAAAAGGAGCCATCCTAGCGACTCACGGGGAGGAAAGCATGGGCGGATCATAACAAGGCATGAGGCGCTCGACGTGCACAGTTTCGCGCCCCCGGCGATGGTTGTTCGAAAAGGGGGCGAGCGGCTCAACGCCGGTCGGCCCCATTACAAATTGTTTGATAACGGCTTAAAAGTGATGGTAAGGAATAACACAGGCGTTCTATGGCAGTGTTTAAACGGGATGCAGCAATTTGCAATATTCTCTGTCCGGTAGCATCATACACTAATTTCCATGGCCGATATCGGGCCCTACCGATGTCAAGGCTGTCTGCCTCTGTGCACACACCAGACACGTGAGTGCCCGCAAGCGTAATTTCGTTTCTGGCGTTATCATACAAATTTGGCGAATGAGGTTATGCATACAATTATGCGCCTTTCTTTCTGTTAATGAATATTGGACTTGTAGTTAGTTTATCCATCTTATTGAATTTTGATTAGCCATTTGGGGTATTACATTGAAACTGCTCTGCAGCTGTAACAAGCGTTTCTGGTTTTCACTAATACATTTATTTGAAATACCGTGTAACTGTCAAATTAACTGCTGTTCCTAAGCTCAGATAGAACTCTGCAGCTTAGTACAGTAAAACCACGTTATAACGAGACGGTTTGTAACGAAATATGGGGTATAACGAAGGAGCGGCAGTTCCTATCGGGAAGTCACCAAAGACGCCCATATATTACCATAGAAGCTTATAGAACCCACGATGCGAAATGAACAATAGAAAAAAAAAAGCTCAGATCCCTTGTCTTCGAGGCATATCAGACCTGTTTTCAAATGGTTTTCGTTACTCTTCGGACCCGGAGTTCCCGGGTTCGAACCCGACCGCGGCGGCTGCGTTTTTATGGAGGAAAAACGCTAAGGCGCCCGTGTGCTGTTGCGATGTCAGTGCACGTTAAAGATCCCAAGGTGGTCGAAATTATTCCGGAGCCCTCCACTACGGCACCTTATTCTTCGTTTCTTCTTTCACTCCCTCTCTTATCCCTTTCCTTACGGCGCGGTTCAGGTGTCCAACGATATACGAGACAGATACTGCGCCATTTCCTCTCCCCAAAAAACCAATTATTATTATTACTCTTCGGTCCTGCGTACCTATTCTCCACAAGGCGCTGCTGTTATGCAGTGAAAGGTTGCGGCCAGTGTGCTCGTGCGTCATGCGAAAAAGCCAACCAGGACGAGTCTCCGCGCAGAAATCGCTGCCGCGTGCCTTCTTTGAAAGCAGGCCATATCGACATGAGCGCCTTGAAAGTGGGGTAAAGTGTTGGAGTTAAAACGTGTTCATCATCATAATTATTCTGAATAGGTACCGTCTGTTGCAAAAGTTTGCAATCCACCGCGCCATTCATTTCAATGGAGCTGTGGACTGTGAACTTTTGCAACAGACTGTAACTCCCTGTCCACTACTACATATTCCCCCAGGGCCAATTTTTTAGGCGCTGAACCCTACGCGGACCGCGGAATAACAGTGCGCACTTTGTCGAGGCAGACATACTCGTTAGAGTGTAGTATTCGACAGCGTCTGGGCCCCCGGTGTGCTAAACACCGCGCGCGTTGAAAGGCACTCTCAGCACGTACTAGCGGCATATGAAACGCTAAATAGGCTTTCTTCATACTTTACAGTGCCACGTGTAAGCCTGTTCGTAAGCCACGTTTGCGGGGAAGGTAACCTATGGCTTTAACGAAGCAGCAGCTATAATGAAGTGATCACAGGGCCCCTCCGACATTTATGACGAGGTTAAACTGTATATTTAAGAAAAGCGCGTCATTCGAGCTTTATGCGCGCACAGACTTGAGCTAAAATCCAATTCAAGGTGGCACCTTTAGTGAAGAGCAGTGTTCCCATTGGAAAGATGCAGCCTAAAGAAAAGTTCTGTTAAAGCCACCCTGAAGCGGTCATACCGCAGCTATTCACTAAAGACAAGTACCGCCACTATAGATCGATCGGCGCTGTGATCCGGTGACATCGAGCAAGCGACATGCGCTTATCCCTTATGACGTCTCGCACACCACCTCCGCATGTTGTCTAACACATTGCTGGGAGAATATGGACAGGCTGCGCTGCTCCGAAGCCGGCGAGCGGCGAAAGCGCATGCGTGTTCCCCGCGAGGACCGGAAGACGCAGACGGTGACGTGACAGATGGCCGCCGGCAAGGGTTCGTGGCAGCCGCGCGAGCGGCAAAAGCCCTTCGGCATGAGCGGTCCGTCATTTGTCGGGCACGGACCTCGTTAGCCCTTCTATGCCGGCTCACGTGGCGTCCCGATGGTCCGCCGCGGTCAAGCACGGGACAACGACGCGAATGAGTGCGACACGCGTGGGGTACGGGAAACGAAATCTCTGCCCAGCCGAACATTCGAAGAGAGAAGGAGGTATGTACGTCCCTAGGGAGAGGGAGGGGGGGGGGGGGGGAGGGGGACGAGCTGGGCTGCGCCGCCTGCGTCTTTCCCCTCCGGCACGGCTGATTGGGTTTCTGCCGCTGGCCGCCCGCAGGGCGATCGGGCGTACGCGCCGTAACGAGAAATCCGTGGTTTGTTGTCCACGTGTTTGTTGATGGAAACGGACCCTTCTGTGCTTCTGTGGTCAGGGCTGCCGGTAACGCGTCGTCTTTCTGGCTCTATACGTTCGTCCCTCCCTTATAAAAATGGTCTGTGGACTGTCTGTAGAGTTCTTATAGACTCTATTTCCTTCCTTCAGATATTTCATTTCGTCTATTCATAGTCTATGAGGTGTCTATATAAATGTCTAATAAAAGTGTATGGCCATAAATCTATAGATTTTCTATAGACTGTCTATAGGATATGTATTGTCTGTAGACTAGTCTACAGGATTTGTCTATAGAAAGTATATCGACTTTATAGACAAAAGTCTATGGACGGTCTACAGACTGTCTAATGAAACTTCTGTAAGGGCTTACTAAGCCACCTCATGTAATGAAGGATTTTAGTAGATATTGGTTTATTCAGATTTCTCACGCTATGAAATTGTTTTGGCATACAACAAAAGGTGACGGAAGGACAGCCGGACTGGACCCCTACATCTCCAATTTCATTTGCGGGACAGCAGCAGTTGAATACGTATAACACTCGAAGCGATATAAACAAACAGTAATGGGTATATCCTTACGGCGTGCATTTATGCATGAACACAAAACTATGCAGTAAATCAGCACGAAATAAATGAGGCAATTAACTGGAAAAAGGAGTAGAACTTCCGTCACTGTTGTAAAGATGGCATGTTTGCATATATCATATACGGTGAGAAATGATGGCGTATGAAAGTAAATGGCAGATTACGAGCTGTTGAGGAAAATAATGCACTTGTTTTTTCTCCCTTAGAAACTAAGAGCAGAGCTATAGAGCTGTCAAGCATTTCAATCGAGGCAGCATAACTGTTCATAATGTTCGGAATTTTTCATTTCATCGGCTGTGCATTATAGTTCATTTTGGTGTTTATTTTTTCGTAAATTAGCCTATCGATAAACGCATACATTTTAAATACCAATAAATCTATACGGGAGAGGACAACTTACTTCCTTTTTACTTCTATATAGACTTATTCGTGTTTACAGTGTACATGCCCGTTAACTGCTAGCATGAGTCTAGTAAGAAAAAAAAATAGTTTACGGTTGGCATTTAAGTCAAAGAAAAACGTTTCAGAGATTCGTTACTTGAGCACTCAGTCACTTCTGGTCAAAGCACGGTAGGGGATGATCCTGCTTCAAAAGAGTGGAAAAAAAAAACTGAATGTTTTTTATTTTGAATTTGGTATTTTATTGCTGATTTGCCCGTCATCCCGCAGACAAGTAAACGTTGGCGGATTTGTGGGTAGAAAGCGGTGAAATAATGCACCCGTAGCATGCCAAAAGATTTCGGAAAGCTACGTTTTACGAAATTATTGTGCCTTATCCAGTTAAGGTTTTCATTCAATACCACGCTTGAAACCTAGGAATCCGAGATCGGCACCGGTCGTCTTGACTCTATCTTATGCACGTTATATAGAACAACAGGCCTATTACTGGCGGAGAATACTGTTTTTTTTTAATCGTTGCACTAAAGAGCTATGATGTTTCGGTATCTTCACCTCCGTTCTTGTGGGTGCTCTGTTCACCATGTTATTTAAATCTGACCGCAGAATTACGTCTCCGAAAGAGTTACAGGAATTGCTGAAACTAAGTGATTTATTTTGAGGAAAGCGGTTGGCGTTTAAAAAAATATTAAGCCATAGACAAATAGCATATACATTCATAATTCTCAGTTTTTAAGCCATAAATCTGAAATATTTACAAGGTATGAGGTGTCATACTGTAATGTTATGATTAAAACAGTTTCCGCGATGTCTCCGTTTTTATTACTGTAAGACTCACTAGAAAGCCTGAAACAGATAAAAACGCCAGCTCATATCTTTGGCATCGATTAATAAATGAGCCTAGAATTGCTTAGCCGTGCACTTCAACATGCTCTGAAGTTTCGGGTCTTTTATCCATTTCCTACTCATTTTTTATTTTATCTCACAACTTGAAGGGGAACTTCAGATGTTTTACAGTTCGATCAGTTGATAGGGGTCGAATGTATGAAACTTGCAGGTAAAGCAATCGAAGCTTGCTAGCATCTGAAATGGTGACGTAATCGCCGAATAAAGCCGCATCGGCACTCAGTCCCCTCTGCAATGCACAGCGAGGAGCCGGGGCCGCAACGATGACGTCACGTAGGGCGGCGCTATGATTGCAGCCAAGAAACGGTTGCTTCAAGGAAGGAAACCAACGCTAACGAAGGTGAAGCCCACGAAGCATTGTTTGGTTACATCGAACGACGCACGATAGCATGTGGGCCAAGACATTAATTAGTGTGGGCAGAAAAAAAGAAATAAAAATAAAGTTGCCCAGTCCGCATCGCGTAGCGCACAACAGACGAAGACATAGATTATATTGGCACTAGAAAAAAGCAATTTCTTCAACAATGACGTCATCACACGTTTTCCCGCACTTCCCCAACGCAGTGAGGAGAAGCCTGAACATCGCTGCGGCTTTAAATCGGCGATTACGTCACCGTTTTAAACGCTAGCGCAAAACTACTTGGCATGCTGTACTTAGAGGCTTCATACATTTCAATTCGTGAATCACCTTGAATTCTCAACAAACCATTTCGGCTTCCCTTTAAGCGCAGATAAACACCCGAAGAAGCCCATTTTGCTCATTTTTTTACTGAGTTTCCCGATTTCAGGATGAAAATAATCGAGATAATTCGATTAGAGATCGATAGATCGAGAGAGTGTTCCCCGATGTCACATTACTGCGCACGAAAGTACCTGCAATCTTTGCTACCGGATGCTGCACTCAAAACTGAAAGATGGGCACAAAGGAACTGCCTCAAGTAATTGAACCCACAATTGTGAAGGCGCTGTGGAGAATCAGACCGGCATGAATGAAATGTTGACGCTAACGTGTGCTACGTGAACGTGCGAGCTGAAGCCTTTCGATTCCCTTAATTTGTATAGTGGCAATTCGTTTTCCCCTCTGTTTAGTGAAGTTGAACTGTTCTTACGGTACAGTGATATGGTGGAATACCTCCACCACATTTCGCTTAGCCAGAAAGGCATACACCTGGCCTTACCCCATGTAAAACGATATTTCATGCTTACATTTTTGCTGCACGTTAGCGCTGCACTTGTGGAGAACGGCCATATTTAACACCGTGGAACGCACGCTGGTTACTGAAACCACAATGATGTAAAGCGCTGAAAAAAAAAGAAAATTGCCTGGACAACCTCTTGGGCTTGCTTCAGACGGATGTCCCGGCTGATATTACGGGCCACTCCGTACTTCCTCTTTTCGTATTTCGGATACGTGCGCGCCAGGCAGCCCAGAAAAAGCACAGAGTGCGGTAGTGTACAACGGCTTGCCGCGTCCACGCGCGACGCGGGGCAAACGTTGTTCGCCGCGCGTGCGGAGTCTGGCGACGTCGGCCGCGTCGAGGATGGCGGGCTCGTCACTGCAGCCCATGCACGTGCCGGCGACAGCGCGTTCCCTCTCGAGGCAGCCGCGTCGGCCGGGGGGGGGTGGAACCCGGGGTCCCGGCGACATCATCTCCGCGCCGCGTCAAAGACAGACCCGCCGCCCTCTCCGTGGGCTTCTTTCCCCGCGGAGTCTTTTTTGTTTCATGGGCGATGGCGCGCGTGCGGCGGATAAAGCCTCCTGGCGCGTGCATAATGGCGCTCCTTGGGTTTCGCTACAACGAGCGCGTGCGCGCGCTTCGTGACAGGCGCCGCGAAAAAGACGCGCCGGCCGCCGTGCGGGGGGCGTGGCAGTCTCGGAGGGGGCGTGTCGGCAGCCGCCGCCGTTGCCGCTGCTTCCCAACTTGGCACCGGGCACGCGCATGCGCCCGCCGCGAGAGTGCGTGTACATATACGCGCTGTAGCGTACACCGCTGTGACTCTCTCGGCAGCGTACGTGTCGCCACGTGGCCGGAGGGAGAGGGCTGGGAAAGGGACGAAATCAATCCCCGCCAACAGTGACACCGTCAACGACAGCACATTGCGGAACAAAAGGAGACAAGCTGACCGATCCTTCTTTGGGAAGTGGCTCTCTCCGACGCTCCGCGAGGGCCTCTTCGAGAGTTGGCTTTCCTGTCTCCCCTAGTCTCCCTCCCCCACACCGTCCCCGATACGATTTGCAGTGTCTGCATCACGAGCAACTAGATTGGCTAGCTAGCCCAGGCGTCCTTTTCCTGCGGTTCGGCGGGCCGGATGTGTCGAAAAAAGAAAGCAAATCGCACAGAGGTTGCTGAGCCGCTGTTGACAGGGGGATTGTTTGTGCCGCCGCAATTTGTTTGCATATGGGAATAGGCTCTGGGAATTGGATTCTTTCTCTAATGCAATCTCGGCGGCTGCTGTGGTGGACATTGTGAAGCCTTTGTGTTTAGGACAGAGTAGGGATTATCTTTCTCGTTTGGCTTATTCTTTCTTTGTGATGCCGCCTACGGCTAGTCGAGAAAGGCAGAAATAGAAACTTGGTAGATCGCAGTCTCTGACGGGGGACGGCGCAAATAAATTTGACGAAAGAAGTGTCTACGCCGACTGAGAAAAGGGAAGACTTTTCGCAAAGAGAAGGTTAAGGGCGAGCATTTTGTTCTGAAGGAATTGCAAGCATCACAGCTTCACCAGAAGAACCCCACCCGGAGTCTAAAGGTAGGCGATCTCTTCAGCCAAGACAGCTCTGGAAGCTGGCAATAGTTGCCGCGACCTTTCCCTGGCGTGACGGGAGAGTTAAGTCGTACACCGTGCGACTTCCCGGAGGAGCCACCCTGCGTCGTCCGGTTCAACTTCTCTATCCGACAGACGTTATGCACGTGATAGAGTTCTGTAATAAAATGATTAACTAAATTTAGCTCATAAACTTTTTAATTTTGATCTTAGGGTGAGAGAATACAATGCGAAATTGAAGGCCACGAACATGGAATGTGAGCCCGGTTTTAAATTTCTTAAAATCTGCAATGTGATTCAAAATACCGAGCTTCAAAAATACGCATCTGAAGCTCGTTGAGTTTTACCCGCCGCGGTGGCTGAGTGGTGAGGGCGCTCGGCTACTGATCCGAAGTTCCCGGGTTCGAACCCGACCGCGGCGGCTGCGTTTTTATGGAGGAAAAACGCTAAGGCGCCCGTGTGCTGCGCGATGTCAGTGCACGTTAAAGATCCCCAGGTGGTCGAAATTATCCCGGAGCCCTCCACTACGGCACCTCTTTCTTCTTTCACTCCCTCCTTTATCCCTTTCCTTACGGCGCGGTTCAGGTGTCCAACGATATATGAGACAGATACTGTGCCATTTCCTTTCCCCAAAAATCAATTATTAAGCTCGCTGAGTGACCCGCCGCGGTGGCTCAGTGGTTAGGGCGCTCGACTACTGATCCGGAGTTCCCGGGTTCGAACCCAACCGCGGCGGCTGAGTTTTTATGGAGGAAAAACGCTGAGGCGCCCGTGTGCTGTGCGATGTCAGTGCACGTTAAAGATCCCCAGGTGGTCGAAATTATCCCGGAGCCCTCCACTACGGCACCTCTTTCTTCTTTCACTCCCTCCTTTATCCCTTTCCTTACGGCGCGGTTCAGGTGTCCAACGATATATGAGACAGATACTGTGCCATTTCCTTTCCCCAAAAATCAATTATTAAGCTCGCTGAGTGACCCGCCGCGGTGGCTCAGTGGTTAGGGCGCTCGACTACTGATCCGGAGTTCCCGGGTTCGAACCCAACCGCGGCGGCTGAGTTTTTATGGAGGAAAAACGCTGAGGCGCCCGTGTGCTGTGCGATGTCAGTGCACGTTAAAGATCCCCAGGTGGTCGAAATTATTCCGAAGCCCTCCACTACGGCACCTCTTTCTTCCTTTCTTCTTTCACTCCCTCCTTTATCCTTTACCTTACGGCGCGGTTCAGGTGTCCAACGATATATGAGACAGATACTGCGCAATTTCCTTCCACCCTCCCCCCCCCCTCCAAAAAAAAACAATTAATATTATTAAGCTCGTTAAGTTGGCTCTCCCGTGTTGCAGGATTATAAAAAGGCGTCGCTCGCATTTCTAATGCAGCAAATACAGACGCCGTTTGCGTATCCTATGGCATAGAATCAGTTAAAATTGTTTGCGCGACGATACTACGTGCAGCGACGCCATTTTACAAGTGTGTAGTGCGGGAAAGCAAACTAAACTAGCTTTCAGGTGCGTATTTTGGACGTCCGGTATTTCGAACCACATTGCTGATTAAGAAAACTGATAAACCGGGCTCATCTTCGATGTTCGCCGCCTTTAATTTCGCAATGTAATCTTGGCCTCCCGAACAAAAAAAAAGTAGGTAAGTTGATTTAACTACTTTTTAATTGTAAACCTCTATACGGTACATAGTCGCGCCTTACTGTAGAATTCACCTGTACAGACTGCCTCATGGTATCTCCCGTGGTTTTTGAAAGAAAAATATGCATTGAATAATTTGAAACACCCGGTACTCAGCTGCTAGCTATAGCACTTGTGCATAATGCATGGTGAGGAACATATGCTTCGAAATATACTTTGGCCACGCCGAACAGATGAGGGTGTCCCATGAGTGTGCCATCGTTGTCCACACACCCGTCTTTTGCTTGCACTCGAATCCGCTTAACCGTTATTTTATCAAAACGGATCTAAAGCAAAGACAATACTAAGTAAACTATTTTTTTTTATTTTAAAGAATCGTCGAAGGTATGGTGCGACACGAATGCTCGCAATCTTCCCGCCCATACCCAGCAATTCTGGACAAAGGCATTTTTGAGCGGGAAACCATTTCTGAACGCAATTATTCATATAAAGTAAGATTTCACTATAGCAATCAATATATTTGCAGATCACCCGTCGGTAGTCTGGTATATTTTTTTATTAACGTTTTTGCTATATCGTCAAAAGCGTTCCCTATTGGTTGTCTATAACAGTCTTAACTGCTCGATGCGATCGCTGGAAACACTTTAAAAGAGATATTTTGCTTGATATCAGAATAATGAACCATTACCTTCAATATTTCCATAACGGTGTCTTACAATTTTTCCATTTTCAAAATTTTTGCCCCATAAAGCTAGACTTGTACTAAGTTTCGTTTGCTTATCAATTTTGAACACTATGGAAAGTAACGCAGACAGCGGATGTGTACTTGGTCTGCGCTATCATCACTTAATTCTGCTGTTATTGTGGACAATTATTCACCCTCAACCAACTGACTCAGTGATCAACTGATCGACAGTAACTGGCACGTAAAACTTAAAGCTCAAACCTTGGTCCGGTGGTCGATATTGCCGCGCGAAACACCTTAGTTGTTGTGGCATATACTGCACCTTTGCCATAAACACATACATGGGTTCATTTCATACGTTGAAGCTGAGAAATCTTGCAATAATACATGCTCTAACACAAGCGTTGCCTTCGAGAGGTGTGGCCGTGTATACGAACGAGGCGGCGACCTCTACGGGCTCACGAACGCGGCGGCATTCTCCAAGAAAGCTGCCGAGATGAAACACTGCCAGGCCGGATCGATCGCGTCCAAGGCGCCCCCTGTGGTGCGCGCAGAGCTCGGGCGACTGGGAGAAGGGGACTTGGGGGATGGGGGACGGGAAGCAGAGAGAGAGGGAGAGGCGGATTGACAGTGCGTGTGCCGTGTGGGAGACAGCACTTCCGCGGGACACGTAGCGGAGGAAAACCGTTGGAGCAGCCAGAACATCAAGGAGAGCTATTCGCGACTTCAATGTATACACACGGCGAAGAGCTAAAAGTGGGGAAGCAAACACCTGAAACTGCTCTCGAAATGCGGTATCTTTGCTGGGCCGTGGAAATGCTGCGCGACTGGCGTCTCACGACGAACGCACGTAAGAGGGACACTAGAGTGGCAGAAGAGAACATTTTTTTGTGTGTGTGGAAGCAAATGAAGAAGAAAAAAAGACAACGGAGGGAGTCCAACCTAGCTGTTCACGAGTAGAGTGCGAGTTGTGGCCGGAAAGGAAGCAGTAAAAATGGCGACGGTGGAAGGAACCGAGCCAGTTGATGAAAAGGCGGCGGCGTCTGGCCGGGCCTGATGGTGGAAGAAAGCGTCGTGCTCCCCATTGTGGGACACGCACGGGCGGCGACCGGGATGGAGGGGAAGACAAGAGGGAAAGGCTCGCTACGAGCAGAGCTTTGGTCGAAGAGAGAAAAGGAAAAGACGGACCGCTCCTGGTCCTCGCTGTGTCCATCCGCTTCCGCAGCCACGCCCTCTGGCGGCCCTCTCCTGCGCATCCCCAGATGAAAGAGGATGGAGAGCAATTGGGGAGCGCGATGGGAGGAGGGCGGAGGTTGGAAGTGGCAAGGAGACGAAAAAGAAGCGACGGCGGGAGCTTGCTTCCCGAAAGAGCTCTCCGCCCCGGGAGGAGAGCGCCGCTCTGGCGGCAGCCTCCATCTTTGGCCGCCACGTGTTCCTCTTTTCCCGTTTGCTGCCCTCTTTGTTCTCATTTTCCGTCCCCCACGCGCTGCGTCCCTCGTACGCTGCTTTCACCGTCTCTGCTGCTGCCGCTGCTGCAAGTGCGGCTGCGTTTTCCCCGTCGGAAAGCCCGCCATCTCGGCGGGTGCGGCAACGCCCACTACTTTTGTACCAGCTTCCTTTTTGTTCCCTCACATTTCCCCTTGGCCTTCTCTTTCCCCCTCTCTAAATATATACCCGGCTATATATATATAGCTCCGGTGTCGTCGCTCCTCATTTTGAAGCACTTTTGCTTTTGTTGGTGGTCTTTCCTATACGTGCCTCTCGTCCTCCCATCTTCGCCATCTCAGTGCGTGTGTGTAGCTGTCTTCTTGCTGTTTCCGCTTTCCTCGGGGCTGCGTGTCCGGGGAGAAGACGCCTGCGTTTGGTGTCCAGTTATGACCGTATATTTTTCTTCCTTTCTTGCTCTTCTCTTTACACGCGGGTTGGAGGCCGGTGCACTCCTGCTCGGCTCCTTCTGCGGGGAGGCAACCGTTCCTCATCAGGCTCGCTTTTCTTCGCTTCGCTTTGCCTCCTTTGCCTTGTCCCTACGGCGTGGTCTTTCCCTTATGTCTCCCCTTTTCTGTAGGTGTTCCCGCTTGTCCGGCGAAGTTGCCATGGACGCGCGCGCTCACGGTGCCCAGCGAGGCGACGGTGCGGCTTGCTGAAATGTCAAAGAGAACATAGGCGCGCGCGGTTGCAGTAAATGTGCCGTTATCAAGGCTCGATGTTCAGCGAACTTTCACCGTCTTATCTTCAGCTGTACATATATGCCGTCAAAGTACTCTTGTAGAGCGCCATGTGCGCGCAGTACAGTGCATGTGTGAACGAGAACCGATGTTCTCATCGCCTCTATCCACGTCGAGCACCTCCATGTCTGTCAAGATGTGTAGAATGGGAACATATGGTGGACCTCTCTGGCTTTCAGTTGCGTTACGGTTGCTTTATTCATTCTTTCTGTGCATTCTGTAGTGCAATTCGATAAACACACCGATGCCCATCAGCATAAATACTCAGCTCAAGCAAAGGCTGTCTAAAAGGCTCCCAGGACGGTTACCACTGTGTAGTGCGAGAATAAGCTAAAGCTGTTGAGGTATTATTCTCTCTCCTTCTTTTACGGTCACCACTCTCGCAGTTCTTCTAGTGGCAACCACCCTCCGTTTGCGCGTTCCTCTGTTTTTGCCGTACCCTCCTTCTTCCATGATGACACGGTTCCCGCCGTAACCCCCTTCCGCCTACGCACTCTGTTCTCCCCACTCTCTCCTCCTTCTACGGCAACCAACCTCCAGGCAGTTCCCGTCACATCCACTCTCTGGTTGCACATTCTTATGCTCTCGCCATACCATCCTCTATCAACGGTTACCATCTGGAAGGTTAACCATCATATGGTGGTTAACCCCCCTACGGTTCGCATTTTTTTCCTCTTGCCATACCTTCCTTCCTTCCTTCCTTCCTTCCTTCCTTCCTTCCTTCCTTCCTTCCTTCCTTCCTTCCTTCCTTCCTTCCTTCCTTCCTTCCTTCCTTCCTTCCTTCCTTCCTTCCTTCCTTCCTTCCTTCCTTCCTTCCTTCCTTCATTTCTTCCTTCCTTCCTTCCTTCTTTCCTTCCTTCCTTCCTTCCTTCCACGGTATCCACTCTCCGGGAGGTTCCGATGGTAATTAACGAACCTCCGCGGTTACGCATTCCTCCGCTCTCGTCATGCCCTCCTCCATCCATGGTACACCACCCTTAAGGTGATTCCCATGGCAACCACCGACCGGTTACGCCGACTACTATGCATATGATCAATGGTTTCACGGAATACCATCTGGCTTGGAGCAAACATTGCCAAAAAGCATCTGTCACCGCCGCATAGAAAAACTTGTCATCGTGCCTTCTTTTAGAGTAATTTAAGGTACGTAACACGAAGCATGCTCTTGCAATCTACAATAGTTCATAGCGCAGTTTCAACCGTAGAGATGCCGTTGCCGCCCCCTCCAGTTCTCTGGGATCAAAGGTTAACATACGAGCCCCGAAGCGTCGTGTTTTCTTTAGTAATTTTGGCGAGCGTATGTTCACTATTTTAGCTACTACTACTACTACTACTACTACTACTGCTACTACCACCAGTACTACTACTAGTGCTACTATAATAATAATAATAATAATAATAATAATAATAATAATAATAATAATAATAATAATAATAATAATAATAATAATAATAATAATAATGCGAGCAATGTACTGCGATCTCACAGTCTCGTTATTTTCCGCACAGAGCTGTGTTCCTGGTAACTATCCCGTTGAAAGTACCACAGTACAAGCGCGGAATCCGCGCGCGATTAAAAAGAAATGAGGAAAAGACGGAGTGAAAAGAAGTATACTTACCGATACCGCGCAAGGGAAAGGAAGAGAGGCCTCATTTCACGCGTTTTCAGCGGCCCATCTCCGGCTTCTAAAGCGCTCACGTCCCATTTCACGCCCTGATGACGCGGACTGCCGGGTGTCACAAAAACCGGCAGCGCGCGCGGGTCCTTCCGCTCCCTGGCGGTGTCAATCCGATGCCGCTTGACTCCCTGCTTCCCCGCCCCGTACCCCTGCAGCACACGGATCATTGCGCGCTCTCACGTTTCAGGGTCGGCCAACAGATTCGCCGGCTCCTTTGACACTGCATTCATCATATTAGCGCGTCACCAGCCGGACCGAGTGGGGGCGCTGCCGGCGGCGTCGCGCAGTTGCTCGAGAGCGACGGAGAGATTAAGTACGTGGACGACCTTCTGAAAAGCAAAACGGTCCCTCGCAAAAGCGATAAAAAGCGGGTGCATGACGTAGCCGCCGATTTGCACACGGCTCGCGTGACGAGGGAGGCCAATTTGCTCTTTTGCGTGTAATTTGTCTCCCCACTTAATCCTCTCGCGAAAGCCCCAGCTCTTCAGACTATCCTTGACCCTCGTGTCTCGTTTGAGCTCGCATAATCCGGCTCTTTGATCCGCTAATCGGAGCGGGATTGAGCGGTATATAAGCTGTCCTGCCTTGGGGCAGAGTGGCTGAACAAGCGACGTCGCTGTCATCATTCATGACAGTGTGTGCGTGAGAGTGTTTGCGCGTCTTCGCTATGCATAAGTGCTCATTTGCAAGAGTGTGTATCGGCGGAGACAGCGTCATCATATTACTAGGTCAGGAGGCAAACACGGTCGGATGAACGAAAATGGAGTGAGCGCATGCAGAACGTGTACCTGTAACCGCTCCAAACTCCTGAATAAAGCCGAATTTATAGGTGAAGCGGTTGAAAACGTCTGGCTTTTCAGTTCTTCTTTTTTTCTTTTAAATGGGCGGATCATCTATTATTTTCTTTTTTTCTTATTTTTCGTGTCGTTGAAGTTACAGGTGCAACCTGTCAATTTCTGATTCCTTACATATGCGCCAGGCAAGGTGGCGCGGATTACGTGTTCCCAAACTCAACTATGACTTTAAAGCTTCCACAGCTGCTCGTTGCAATACATATGCATGTCGCGATTGCTGGCATTCAGCACTCCTTTATTCTCTTCGGCGCCTATTCATACTTGACACTTATAATTTCGTCTTGAGTCAGGCTGCTATTATGTTTCGTATACAATTATTGTAGTAAGGTTTAATTGAATGCCTGGGCAGCCGTTTTTGGCGTTTTTGCAACAGCGCAACTGTTGCAGTGAGCACGCAATTATGATCCTTTTCAAAGTCTTGACTAGCTAGAGTCGCATAACAACTTAGCTTATGATGGAGGCAGCTGAGAATACTTAATTGTGTCCTTTTGCTATATGATCCCTGATTCAGCTCCCAGGAACTTTGCTGGAATTGGTATTCTAGGCACGTTTCTCAGCTTATAAAGTTGAACTTCGTTAATACGAAGTTAGAGGGGCCCCACGATTTGTTCGTTGTAACCGCTGTTTCGTTATAACAATAGGTGGCATTGTTTGCAACTGCCGCGTGCAAACGCCCTACCCAGCCGCTGTGAATAGAGAAGATTTACCGACGTCACCGCGGCCGTCATTTCGTTGCTCGAGAAGCACGGAGTAAGGCCTACGGCGCGTATCTAATCGGCTTATCGCCACCTGATCCGGACTGCACCGCTGAAGCTGCGCACTGTTCAACAAAATGGCGCCCGTGACATGACGTGACCACCTCCTGACACGAGGACAACATAGCTGATGTTTAGTGTGCCGCCTTCATCACGCCCACCGAGCGCCTACCACGCGTGAGAATGTAAGCACCACCAACCGAATATGTCAGCCTCGACAACGTGCGCCCGTGTCTTTCGCGGCTCACATGGGCATCAGGGCCTAGAAAATGGGGCTTGGAGGAATGATATCGTAGATAACAGGAACAAACCTTTTAGAAATATTTAGCTCTGTTTTTGTAGGTGCTGAAATAGATACTTGCCTTTGTAAAAGAGGGCGCGCGTCGACAATTCCGTCACTGCTCGTTTTGGTAGGCTTCGCCGCGAAGCACATGAGCACGCGGGCTACAGCTCTTCACAGCATAAGGGTGTCTTGCGGAGAATACGTACGCCAAGGCTATGATGATGGTCGCCTTCTCGTCAGTGGTAACTGTTTTGCGCTTTTTTTTTCCGCCGCTTGGCCCGACAAACCAACGAAATGCCAAGCACACCTAGCGCACTGCCAAAAGATTTTAACCATTTGACCATGCTGCGAAAACAGAAACTGAACTGCACACAGAACTAAAAATATGAGCGCGCTAGTAGCGAGCTATGTGCACCAAGGAGGTTGGAGAACGGGGAAACTGCACTGACCTTGGCAAATCTGTCGAGGTGTAGCATGCATGGCGCTGCGGGCCTTGCGCACCTCGCAGTGTGACATCGTTCAGCGGGCCGCGTACCCAATCTTCTGCGAAAAAAAAAGGCCCAGCGTCAAACCACTTACTGAACATGACGAACTGTCCAGACATACGCTCCATCCAGGCCCGTATGTTTTCCGTAGGTTTTCCGTATGTTTCCTGCGGTGTTCGATAAAGCAGGCTACACCCGGTTATTTCAGTTTGCCACATCGAATCTGTACGGAGCTGTTGAGCATCGTTATAAAACGACAAACTCAGCGCCAAATGGTTAGCGAGAATTATTGGAGGTTCATTATGTCCATTTCTAAGAAAACTTTACTTCGTAAAAACGAGATATCTGATACATACATAGCCTTCTATGGGATCTTCCAAGGGCAACGACTGTTTCTTCGTTATATTGATCATTTTGATATTAACCGTTTCGTTATAGCGAGGTTTCAGGTATAGTGACCATCTATGATGTTTATACTTTTGCCACTAAAGAACATCATTTGAGCATTCCAGTCATTTAACGATGGTTCATGTATCTGATATCACCGCAGATGCGTGACTCGAAAGTTGAACAGCTGTAGCTTTTTCTCAGGCGTGAAGGACTGTGTGTTGGGCGTGCATGCTATGGCACGTTACCAAGAGCTCACTTAATGCGAGAACATTTGGGAATGCGTCTTCAGTTAATGGACCGACAGCAAATAATTCATTCCTGCCAAACTCATTGCTGCTCTTATCTGGCATTGATCTTGCAGTGAAGAGGTGGTGACCTCAGCGGGCAACTCATTCCATGAAACGCATCGTTCACACAGATGACAGACGCTGGCAGCCGTACTATACAAGGCTGACGCCTCCAACAGCCTCCCCCCCCCCTCCCCCCTGCTATAATACGCGTGGATTTGACCAATGAACGCCCCGGCACGAATGTGATCTGCATTCGAAACGATAGCCGCGCGGATCTTCAGAGATCATTAAGGCCCCCTATTGTCTAATGCGCGAGACGTGACGCTCTGCAGGCTGGTCGCTTATTCCCGGTCCATGTGCATTCTCTATCCGTTTGAGAAGGTGGTAGTGTAGGCATCGAAAAGCGTTCTCACGATCCTTCACCGTACTCGAGGTGAACCTGTACGTGTTATTAGTGCAGTAATGAGCTGTTGATCAATACTCGGCGAGATGTTTATCCGTGAATACATCGTCACGAAGCGTGGGCTAGGCGCCAAAATTTGTGTAACAGGTTCAAAGTGCAGTCCTCAGGATTTTTGGCGCAGAAAAATGCAAATAGAGATCCCAAGTACAAGAGGAGGTCCTGATCGTGTTGTTAACTACTTGTGCGGGTGCAGACTAGAAACATCATGCCAATGACTTTACTACATAGGTTATAAGCAAATGCTAGTCACTCCGCGCGGCTTATTATGACGGTCTTGTGCACACAAAAATATCAGTGAAAGGCACATAGCTGGCATGCCTATATCCTGGCAAGCACAAGCCCCTTTGGAACTCGACAACCTGAACGCCAATTTGACGTGCTTCACTGCATTACACGTGCTGCGTGGAGAAGCAACGCTAAAAAAACCAGCGCTGCCGTGCTGTGCTTTTTAAATGCAGGGGAATGCAGAGATATGCAGAAAAGGGCGACGTTATCCGGGCTTAGATGCTTTTCCGCGAGCCTCGCTGCTAACTAAGTTCCTGCAACTAAGTTCTGTAGGCTTGCACATTCCTGTATAGGTCAAGGGGGGTTCTGTTTGCTTCTTTAATTGGCAATTTATTTTGGTCAGAACATATATCTTCGCGGTGGCTCATTTCCTGCGAGTTGGCTGAGTGAATGTGGAGTTCGGCTGCTAAGCGCGAGATCAGAGGAATGAATTTAGATGGAGGCAAATCGCGAGAGCACACGCTTCTATACTGAGATGTCGATACACGCTAAAAACCCTACAGGTGCTCTGAATTAGCCAGGCGCCTAGCTTCCACTGCGGCGATTCTCATTGCATGCAGTGCCTACACACCGCAGTGCCTACATGTATCGAAACTCCCGGCATTCGTGCAAAAAAGCCCGATAGGATTCTTTCTCGGAAGTGCTCGGTCTCTGTTATGGTGATTTCAACATGACCAACTTCTTCCTTCGCGTTCTCTTGTATCAAGTGTTCCTACCTTGTTAAATTTTCTTGTTCTAAAAATAAGTGCTCTTATTTCGACGTCTCATTCAGTTTATTAACAACCGCTTTTGGAGGGGGGGGGGGGGAGCGGCAAAATAAAGGCCATTCCGACCATACTTCATCCAGCAGTTCGAGAAGGCCTCTCTGCATGTGCTCCAATATCATAAATAAATCAACGGTGGGGATGATTATATGCGGTTTCGATCGTTGCGTCTTGTTAACACCCGCGTTCACACATTCCTCCAGGGGCGTTGAGAGCCTTAATTATAGTTCTCGAATACCTGGTAAAAACAGAACAAGATAAACAAAATGCTCTTGTTTTTAATTCCATAGCATCACATATTCATTGTTTATCTTTTCATTGCTCTCTATTGGAAAGAAACGCGCCAGAAATGTCAGCATTCCACCGACTGCGTTTTGCAATTTGTTCGCCCACTTTCTTTAAGCACATGATCAAAAACAGAAAGCATCCTACAAAAAATCATTTCTTTCGTGCCACTGCTGAGAAAATAGCATCGCACAGACGCATACACGCACACACACACACAGTATAACGCCCCGAATTGCGTGCTCCCTAGCGAGCTGGAGACGCCACGTTGCTTTTTCTCCGCCCACCCAGACCGCCTCCTTCTATTATTACCGCTCTTTTGTACGTGTGCTTCGCGAAAACGGAGAACCCGCAGAGGCCTTATTTCCCGAGCCGCTTATTTCTTTATTTCCTTTTCGTAACGGTAACCGCCCACACGGCACGCTATATATACGCCTTCGAAATGGAACATTTCAATGCGTCGAGCCGGTTCCTGGCATTCCCATCTTTCCTATTTCTTTTTTAAACTAAAACAAGCAAAACCAGGGTATTACAAGCAAATAAAGCAAGCGTATACGTATTCTGCAACTGTGCGTTTCTTTTTATTTGTGTTTTTCATTCAGCTTTGCCTAGCCTTCCACCGCGCGAATGCAGCAAGCGCAATGAACTTCAAAGCATGGACGAAAGGAAATCAGTTTGTCTTCTTTAATTTCTCTTTTTGTTTTTTTTCGGCGTTTTTGTTTCGACATAAGTAAACCCGCTGCGCCCTGCGCCTAGGGAGGGGGGAGGCAGGATGGGACTGCCGCAAGCGGCTTTGATTTCGGTCCTTGAGAATCGGGGCGTCGCGTGAGTTGCCTGCTTGAAAAATGAAGTGCGCCTCGAAACTGCCGGCATTCGTTATTTCGCTGGGATGCCGCGTGCGCCGGTGCTGTAGAAGCGGGGGAGGAGGACCCCATCGAAGTCGTGCGTGATGCGACTTGAGTGCGTTATAGTGGCTCGTTTTATAGCATTCGCGCCGAGACGCCCCCCCCCCCCCCCCCCCCATTTCCCCGTCCCCTTCTTCTCTGGGTCTCTTTCGATTAAATTTTTTTTTTCGGCGGGACGCGACGAATACTGGTTGCTTGCTGTTTCCAATATCTGCATGCATGCGTCTATTACGTTTGGATGCAGCTACTTTATTTTTTTTTTCTCTTTGAAAAGACTGTCATTGAAGAACTCAAAACGACAAACTGCCATGCACCTACATAGTCGGAGCTTCTTTCAAGGGGTGTATTTATTTGGGCATTTAATTTATACTCCGCGCTGCTATTATCAGCGCGGTGAAATATTAAAAGGAAGAGGTTGCTTCTAATGCAACACCAAGTATGGAGTCCAGTCGCACAAGGTCTGATCATCGGTATCATCGATTTTATGAGTGTTAGGTAGCTAGCTATAATAAAAAATAAATAAAAATGTAGTTTATTATATTGCTTTGCTGTCTCACTATAGCGTTGTGTTTTTGTTTTCGGCGTTGCTTGAAAAATGCGCTCATCTTGTCATTGTCGTGTCGTTTGAGCGCCACAGAACGTACTATTTATTCACCGGTTTTGGTGTACTAAATAACTATTGCGTCTTAATTAAGGTCTATTACTTCGTCGGATGTTCAAATATTTCCTACATGAGATTCTTGGTGTCGGATTGGACGAGACGTCAAGAAGCCTAATCCCGCTTATGAAGTGCGCTTCGCCGTCTGGCAGACCGCTTCACAGCGAAGCATGCTTGCACGGGTGCTCGTTGTTGAAGCGGAGGAAGATATTCAGCAGGAGTGCTCAGATGAAAAGGAGTTTTGTTTTGTCCTTCTTTGTTACGCCTAGCAGTACTCATTTTCCTGCGTACTCGTGATGTACATTGCTACTCATTCCCTCTCCGGTATTCGCTGAAGAGTTTCATGCTCTTTGCCACACCCTGGGTTGGCATTTCTGTCAGTGCTCACTGATTGGTGTAACCGCGGGTTCCTTACGCACTCTGGAGCCCGAATGGAATGCGATTTTCTCAAACTTCCATTGCATATATGTTAACTTTGCATGCTTATTCGCACTGACAGTCAAGATGATGTGTCCCTTCATCGGCGTAGCGCATTCGTTGCATACGTAAATCTCTTTTTATTCAAAATTTGGGAACTGAGTAATTCATCCTGCCTTGCGTGCGATGTTTGTAGAGTGCATGCAAACACTGCCGGTGAGCCGCTTCACTCATTTTCCAGACTCTCTCCAAAGGCTCCGCTGTGTTTGAGCAGTAACTCTGTTTCTGCGCTCGAGTAATACATCTTGGCGAGCGGCGGCTACCACAGTTGGCGCGCAACGAAGGCACTCTTGACCTTTTCTTTGAAAGCAGGTATCGGGGAGAGACTGAAAACAGCGCTTCTCGCTTACACGTCATGCGTACTTGTGTGTGCCAGTGTTTTTGTATCCTTGTGCGCATATAAGCTTCTCTGCGTAAGCGTGAAGCCATTTGAAAGGGTACGCTAAGATTTCAAGTTCGGGACAACACCTGCAGTTTCTGTCGCAGACTCCATGCCCCTTTTTCTCCATTCTAGCGTCAAGCTTGTCTTCTGGTCTTACCTTAATTGTGATATAAACCTTATCCTAAACCTTATCGGGCACTTAAGACATGGCGTGCACCAGACGAAATGGAACAATGGGACAAAGTGAAGAGGCAGTCGAATTCATTGTGGTAGCGCGGACATCTGGGATACAGAAGCTGAAGTGATCTAGTGGCGAGTGCAAAACGTAGAAATCATTATTAGAAAGATAAGAATGCTTTCCCGTCCAAAGCCGATATCTCCGCTGAGAATGCCGTTAACTAATGCAGTTTGGCTGTATCGCCTGCCTGTCGGTAATGCTCTCCCTTTCTCTGCGATGACGTGCAGATTTGTTGTCCTTAGAATGGACATCAAACAGATTTGCCAGTTGTGGTAAACGTTCTTTATGGCGTACACATCTTTGCCGTATTCGCAAGCGGTTGAAATTTCACGTTATCGAGCCACGAGAATATCTCGACAAGCGAACTATAGGGAACCGGTACAACAATGAACACTAAATACCCCAAAGACGGTCTTATCAGTCACAACTGCCCCTCTGTTTAGCGAAGCGCTCCGCGTCTTTTGGCACTCTGACGTGCTTTGCGGTGGAGCATCCGCCATGCAGCAGAGAGCGTTCGGCGGCGTCGGCGGACGTCCCACATTCGCTCAGGTTCCCACCACGTCGCGCCATCTGTCGAAGTGTAGACGAAATGTTCCGTGTTTCGCTGTCGTGAGCGCGTTCACGGCGCTTCTTTTGCTTGTCCATATTGACATATGGTTTTTCCTATTGGCGCTGGAGACCTTCATTTTCCAACTGGTCGCTGCTGACAGGTCTTGTGCAGTTGAGTGCATTAGAATTTGCCATCGTAGAGTAGATTTGAAATAAGGGAGTACTTACTATTTCAAATCTAGTGCAGGCCGGTATTTTCCTTCTAACTTGCTGTTCACTGGAATATTTTTGAATGTGGGATCTTGTAGAGGTGCTTCGCATGCGTAGAGACTACCTTTAACAATCGACAACGCTTTAGACAGCTTAGACATCGACTTACGCAGTCACGATCATTTTTTTAATTTCCCGCGTTAAAACACGCTGCTGATCTCACCTTATACTTCGCCCATATAAAAACATGCAGGATCATTCGCAAAGGAATCTTTTGTTACCAGTTGTTATAGTCGTTTTGTTGCAACCCATAGACTTTGGTTTAGCGAACCCCTGACACAACGTCTGAAAAAATTTAATTTAGAAGTTAGCTTTCAGGAAAGAGAGCACGGTAACCGTGGTTTGTGGTCTGCTGTTTGTACAATTTCTCCAACGCCTGTGCTACCTTGCTCATGATTTGCCTCTGTAAACAGGGGAGAGTGGACATTTGACCGTCTTTGTTCATATTGCCTTACCAGCTATTTAGACGCTGGGAGAAAAAGGACATGTGATCAGAGAGGTATCCCACTGCCACAGGTCTGGTTTCTATTGAGGAGAGAGAGAGAGAGAAAGAGAGAGAGAGAGAGACGTTTGCGTAACTCTGAGCCCGGTGGCCATTGTATCTTTTCTTTCAACACGCTGTTGCCGTACTAGAGGAGCAATGGCCTGAAAATAAGTTCATAAATGAATGGATAGCTACGCACTCCTCATAGCTCTCAGATGATAGCGTTCGTCGAGTAGCGTGTAGTGGCAAGCCTACACTTGCTGTGTGTTATGTGCGAAGTTCTGATGTTTGTGCTTTGCTGACGATAGCTGCGCCTACTATGCTCAAGTTGTGTGAGGGGAGTTTTAGGCGCGTGAAGTTCGCTCCGACATGTTTGAATTGGACGGCTGTCGTTGTGCCACCCTTACTGTGTTTGTGTAAGGGTCGCTGGTCTCTTGACGAGGTTCCGTTGTGTGCGGCGGGGTGTTTTGGACGTGGCTGTTAAGAGCTTAACTATTGATGCGTACTGTCAATTTGTCATGCGTCTAACTTGTGTGTGCAACTCAATGTCCTCCGCTACTGCATGAATTTCCAACGCTCTCATTGGATCTGAGCAGGGTAATGTCACTTTCGCTGTTGTAGTCTTACACTAATGACGCTTGTCTCCTGGTACCTTGCTATTACATCCTAAAAAAAATCAGGCGTTGTTTTCTTTCCTTTGGTATGGTTATTTGCCCAAGTTATTTTCGAATTGCAAAAGGTGCTCGCGAGGGGGGGTTTCTTTGCAAGCATTAGTTGCTGTGTAAGGAAGCAAAATACGCACCGCCTCGTACGTACGAGTGACGAAAAGTTCGCGTGCTGGCAATGAGCGATGAGTGTGCAGAGTACAACTAAGAATAAGTTCTGAGACAAATAAGCTACACGAGAAAAGCTCCCACCGCCTTTTTTCTTTCACTTTATATTCTCCAAAGCGCAGGGTGTAGTCGACATTGTGTGACCCCGTGCTTCTTCGAGTTCCTTTTTGTTAAGCAAAGCGTGAACAAAAGGTTTTCGCGCGTCCCGCCCTCCTCACTTCTTAGGAACGGTGCTGAACTTTAAAATGACTTCATCCACCTCACTAGTTCTGCGTCGTGAGCGGAAAAAGAATGAAGGAAGAAAGGCAGGTTTTTCACAGAAACGGAGCTTTAGTCTTTCCCGCGCACCTTGTACGCAGGCGCACATGCAGTACACGAGAACAAACGAGTTCCGAGGAGCATACACGCCACAGCAGCAGCCTGGCAGGTTCGTCTGCACTGGCCGGGCATCGGCTTTCCTTTCTTCTCTCGTCTTGCCCCCGCTTTTGTTCTGCCCCTAAGCGGTGCACCGCGGCGGCTGCCGAAAAGCGCGTTCGCGCCGGAGTGGCCTCGGCTCGCCGTTTGACAGCGTCCCGTTCATTAGTCATTGTAAGGCACAACAGCGCGGAGGCAGAAGCAGCTGCGGCTGAGGAAGGAGCCAAAGCCGCGTCATGCGTGCCTGTACTGAAGAATGAACCCGAGCTCCGGGCTAAACTATAACGGAACGAAGAAGGGAAGAAGGAGGAGCGTTAAGAAATTGAAACAAGCTAAAGAGAAAGAAAGGCGAAACGCCGTGATGGTTAAACTAGAAGGCGGATGCTTTGTCCTTGTCGTTTTATTATTTTATGCTTTCTCGGCTGAAATGGGGTGGAGGTCTGTAAAAAGGGAGGGAGCATTCTCGTGAGGGCGAAGCTAATTACTGGCTCTCCGAAGCGGCGTTTCTTTTGTTTTTTTTTTTTGCTGCGGGTCGCTGCCGTCCGTATAGTGAGTGTATGTACACACACACAAACACAAACACACACCCCCGGTTTGGAGTTCCCGCGAAGAAAAATTTGTTTTTGCCGCGACCCGGAACCTGGCCCCGTCCTCCTCCCAGAATGAACTCGCTCGCCTCCTTTTGGCGCGAACCGCGCGCGCCCGGGTGGCGTTTCGCGCGGTTTCTTCGTTGGCCTCCTCTCGGGGGGGATTGCTCATCTTTCTTCTTCGCCCTTCTTCATCTTGTGCGCGTGCGAGTGTGTGGCGAAAGAAAGAAGAAAAGAGTGAAAAAACGAGAGCACTTGGCCTTTGACCCGGACAGCTTGTCTTCGCCCTTCTGCTGCTGCTGTTGCGACCGAGGTGGTTTCATAAATCGGTGTTTGTCTTTGACAGAGGTGTAGTTAGCTCTTCAGCTTTAAGTAAAACACGTGCCCCCCTCTCTCCCTTCCTGCGTCGCGCGTTCTTTCTGCTTCACCCTTTCTTGCTCTGTTCTCGAACGGTTTCTCGAGAAGTCGGTGCATGCACTTCTTTGAAGCGTTCGTTCATGAATGGTGCTTTTGGTAGTCTCGGCGATGCGCGTTAATGCTTATTTATTTGACTTATTTATCGATACTTACAGCCGAAACAGGGACGTTACAAAGATGGAAACGGAGACCTAATTAAGGGTAAAATACAGATGACACGCGAAAGGCTGCGGAGCTGAGGACGGTCGATAAATATGTGATTGTTTTTTTAGCCGCAGAAATACGCTTTCAATTCAAATCAATTCACCGGACATACACCGAACATGCAAGCATATCACTGAGAAATTCAGAGCTTTGAAAAACGTGGGCGTGGTCAATTGAACCACTTATACTAAATGGTGTGACTATTCATTTGCCCGAAAGGAACGTGAAATAGCATGAAAGGACGCTTACACATATTTTTCACTGTTATTGCGTGTGGGAGCGCTACCTATTCAAGCGGAATAAATAGGATGGTTTTGCAGCAAGGTATTGTGAGTATATATTTTTCTTTTTAAGGCATAAATGTTAACTCACAAGTGGGGGACGTTTAACTCACAAGTGGGGGACGTTTCGTTAGAGTATTTTGCTTGGTCCATTGTGTTTTCGCTGTCGATATGCAAGGTACAGGGACTAACCTGAATGGGGGAAGCGATTCGCGTAGAACAGTCGACTTTACGTGAGCACAAAAAAGTTAATGCATTTTACAGGGTAGCGACGTATTCAAGAATAACGAAGTGGTAAAGAAAAATAAATTGTTTAAATCTGCTGTTTTGCACTAGAATGATTCAGGCGAGCAATTATAAGCAGTACCGTATCCAACGTCCTTTCTACTTGGCTTTCCACTTCGATTTTGGATAATACAAAGCCAACTTTGCCAACTGCACAGCTTTTATTTATTGAGCAGGGCTTCGGCGCGTACGTCTGGCATGCCAAACATTTCTGCTTAAGGCGAATTGCATAAACCCGAAGAACACTTGACGTTTCTCGAGGCACTGGAATTGTTTCCGGAATCCTCTTTGCTTCATAGGCATCACGTTTATTTTTTGAGAATTAGCAATTGATGTTTACTGCCCAGCCTTTGTACGTGCGCGAGTTTAATGTGTGCTGAAAAGAAGATTATCCCTGACATGCTCAAGGGTGAATGGTTTCAGAGGTTTTTTATCAGGCTATGTTTATTATTATTTGCTATTTTGTTCTTTGACAGTTATCAAGTTAGGGCTTTAATTTATAGCCCTAAATAACGGCATTTTTCCGTTACGGGGATCATATCTGCACGTATACTCATCCTCGAATGTATTTAGTATTATCAACTGTAAGCTTCAAGCAAGCTCCGCGCGCAATTTTCTATAGTTACTAAATGCGACAAACAGGAGAGTGGTGTTTGTTTTGCGGGCATCAAATATGCGATGTCCCCTCTGGCAGACAAATTAATATCGGTTGACAATAGATGATGCTAAGGAGATACCTAAATTACGAAAAACTGCAAAAAGCTTTTCCTTCCAGCGCAGCTTGAGAACCGGTGTATAGTTGACTAAAGATTGGATAAGCACGGGTTTAAGGATGGTTCACATGCAAGCGATTGAGCGAATTGAGCGAACTGAGCGATTGAGCGGCGCGGCGAAAACTTTCAAACTTGTTGAAACCTCGTCGCTCCAGCCGCTCGAGCCGCCGCGGCGGCAGAAATCGCGAGCGTTTTCTCTCGCATTTGAAACAGGCTTTACGCAGCGGGAAGTTGCATTAGAAGAGACGGAACGACCCAAGCCTGGTTGAGAACGGCTGTCCGTATACACAGCCCGCCCTTTGTTACATGCAGACCGCAGGTGAATGCACGTAGTACTTACTACCTTCTGTTATTTGCCTCTGGGTATACACGCAATATATTCGCAGGCGTGCCCATCATCTCTCCATACTCCAGTGTATATAGGTATTACGAAGGAGGAAGTGAACTATATGCCGATCGAGCGCACGGAACTATGCGGAGAAATTGCATAGAAACGTCCTTATAGGGAGCGGGAAGGCACACACGGAATAAATGAAAGGAGGCAAGTAGTGTAGTATATTATACGCCCTGTGCCGCCCGTGCTTTGGTGGTGATTCTCACAGGAGCCGCAACAGCGGCAGCAGCGGTGTTAGGTGCGTGATCGAGGTGAACCGCGGCGTATAGCTGGGAAAACCAGAAAACCGGAACAAAAAATAAATAAATAAAATAACAGTACAATGCACGTGAACTTGCAAGACGCTATAAAAAAAATAAATGAGGTAGAGGCTTTCCGTACGTAGCAAGGGCAGTCCCCGTGTCCTGCGGTGGCTCTATGAGTGGCTCCATTGTTGTCGCTTCTATCAGCGCGCGTCCCGCTGCCGAGCGTTGTGCGGAAGATGATAAGGGTCCCGGAAATATAAAAGCCTGTGTGGGGCTCCAAGTGGTGCGGGAAGTCGCTGGCCAAAGAAGCCGGATACGCACCTCCACGCAGTGTGCAGGGAGTCGAATTACAGCGTCCGTCTCGATCACTTGCCGAGCTAGCAGCGCCCTCTCTCGACTCTATCTCTTCCTCGCGCAGAAAGGCGATGAAGGGTTCGCGGATTTCTCGTCAAGTTCCCGAGCGCGGCCCTCCCCTTCATCGCGCAGTGGCTTCGCTTGGCTTGGCTCGTAGTGTGCGCGCCTTGGACGTCAGAAGCCGCGCGGAGGGGGAGAGTGTGCAACGAGGCTAGGCACCCTCTGCACTCCCCATCCCGTTTCTTTTGGTGTACGGTTCCTGGTGCCCGATTATTGTTGTTAGGTGTGACGCGCTGAGAATGGTGGGCGGACGAGAGGCGCGGGTATTGGCGACGCATTCAGAGGGACTCCTTGAAAGAACCGCAACACCGCGGAGCCCGACGCGGTCCTGGCCGACGCGTCTTCCGCATCTCTTCGGCGTATAAACCTTTGTGCGTTGTGCGCGGAGCGGAACGTGGGATTTTTTTTTCCCGTGCCTCTGAAACGCTGCCATTCCGTGAACTCATTCGCGTGATGAGTATAGGGTGCGGAGAGCAAGGCTCTGCAGCTACTTCAGTGAATGCGCGGCATTGATAGTGCTGTTTACGCGTGATGAGATTTACTGCGTGTAACGTGGAATGCCCGTGCTTCTTGCTGAGGTATACTGAGCTGATTGACGCAAGCTGACGGGACTGGCATCTAACGCTGTCGGTAGCAAGTCAGTACAGTATGGGTATGTGTCCTACGCGGTGAATTCCTCAGGTGAAGTGCTGAATATATGAGTTTGGTTGTTTTCACGGGCTCCTATATTGGAACGCAGATGAACGAAGAGACTTAGCTGGGATTAGAACTTGATTTATACTTCACTCGCTATGCTTGTTGTCTTTGCTTCAATTTCATCAGTTAATTTTCTTAAGTATTCTCATAACCGCATGGCCAGATGTGCAATGAAAAGGGAAACGTGGCGCATAGAAACTGTCTAATGTGCGAATTGAATTGTTTTCACGTCAGGGCTATTCTACATGAATGGGAAATAAGCAATGCGCCGCGTACTCATTTAATGCGACTGTCATACACTGAAATCAAAACTGTGTGTGTGTGTGTGTGTGTGTGTGTGTGTGTGTGTGTGTGTGTGTGTGTGTGTGTGTGTGTGTGTGTGTGTGTGTGTGTGTGTGTGTGTGTGTGTGTGTGTGTGTGTGTGTGTGTGTGTGTGTGTGTGTGTGTGTGTGTGTGTGTGTGTGTGTGTGTGTGTGTGTGTGTGTGTGTGTGTGTGTGTGTGTGTGTGTGTGTGTGTGTGTGTGTGTGTGTGTGTGTGTGTGTGTGTGTGTGTGTGTGTGTGCGTGCGTGCGTGCGCGCGCGTGCGTGCGTGTGTGTGTGTGTGTGTGTGCGCGTGCGTGTGTGTGTGTGTGTGTGTGTGTGTGTGAGAGAGAGAGAGAGAGAGAGAGAGAGAGAGAGAGAGAGAGAGAGAGAGAGAGATATGGTACGTAATATGGCGATTAACGTTCCAAAGCTGCACACGGGCTATGAGGGTCGGCATTGTGAAGGGCTGCAGATTAATTTCGCTCGCCTGCTGTTCATTAACGTGTGGTGACACCAGAGAGTGAAGCGAACGGTATAGGAGACCGACCAGGCATATGCCCCTGTTTGGCTTCAATAAACATTGGGATTGAAACTGAAACTATGCACCAAGGAGGAGCTGGATGGATCAGAACGGGACATAAGCGAATCTTTTATCCTATGTATGTGGGTCTTACCCTTATAGAAATGGTCTATAGACAGTCTATAGACTTCTTACAGACTCTATTGCCTTTCTACAGATATTTCATTTTGTCTATTCATAGTCTATAGACTGTCTATAGACAAAATTCTTCTAAACGCGTACGGCCATAAATCTATAGATTGTCTATAGCCTGTATACAAGATGTGTATTGCCTATAGACTATTCTCTTGGATTTGTCTATAGACAGTCTACAGACTCTGTAGACAGAAGTTCATGGACAGTCTATTAACTGTCTACAGATTTTTTTTTTTTTTGGGTGGGAGGGGGGGGGGGGGCGTATTACTGCACAGACACAGCGTGTCCTTCGAAATATTGTGACCGCGACATTCCGCACACTCGGAGGCCATGATCCGAAAGCATGGTGTGCGGTGCTCTCAGTTTCACGGCCATCTCTTGTGCCCTCTGATTTTTGGTGCGATCAAGCGTGCTGTACTAGCGTACTGTATTGTATACTGTACTAAGCTGACTGTTTCTGGGTTCGCATACAAGCGATAGTTGAGCGAGGTACTTTGTTTCCGTACCACACAGAATCGATCGGTCGCTAGTGAGAACACTCAGGATCATGGGACAGTCGACCGATCAGATATGGGCACTATAACTTTCTGTGCTCTTCCAGGTTCCCTCAGTATATATAGGCTACAACTATTATTATTAAAAAAGAAGGCTACGAGTCGCTATATAAGGGAGCGACTACAGTCACTATACTATAAGGGTAAAGGATATCCAAGACAGGTCGAATGTGCGAATGAATCACACCAGCAAAAAAAAAAAAACGAATAAAAACATGTGTGTGTCGTAACTCCACAAAATAAAAAGCACAGTCGAGGGTGAACGTAAAGAAGGCCTTCAATGTGTAACAGCGGCGATACCGAAATCGCCAAGAAGAAGAAAAAAGCTCGACATAGCGCATCTTCCATGTGAACCAGCGAGAGGACGGACGGGTCTCAAGAAGCGAGACGAAGTGGCATGCAGGAAGGGAGGGGGGTGAGGGGTTGCTGGGGCTAAAGGTCTTCGCCTTTCTCGGACATCATCTCCGGCCGATCGTCGACTCCGGTGAGTGACAGTTTGACTGGCGGCGCGGCTCCCTTCGAGACGGATCACGGCGCCGCGGTCTCTCTCTCCTGGTCGGGGCGGCTCGGAGCGAACCGATTCGCGACAGTGCGCGCGACGATGCGTGGCACATTGCGTGGCTGTGCACCGCGCGATGGCCGGCCCGCTGAACGCCTGCGTGTGCGCGCGAGGGCTCCACAGTATACGAGCACAGGTTGCAACGGGGCACCTGCTCTTGCATCCTCGCTCGGAGCGCTGCAGCAGCACCAGCCCAGCTGCTGTATTTTCGACGAATGCAAGAAAATGCCTGCTAGTCACTGATTTTTTATTTATGTATATTTCTAGGGGAACGGGGGTTCACAACTCAGCCACCAGTGGCGACATCTCTGGGCTCTCTCGTGCCGCAACTTGATATTTTTACGGCTGCCTCTCAGCTGTGTTCAGGGAGATTTACTTGGGGGTGGCGGGAGCAATATGTTTAAGCGCTTCACGTCCAACGTTCTTGGAGAAAAATTTTGAATATTGCAATAGTGTGAGGTACTGTTATGGAAATATCCAAGGTAATGGTTGATTCTCCGGATGTGTAGCAAAATCTTTCTTTTAATGTTTTTTCTCTCGCTCGCATCGAGCAGTTGAGGCTGCCACAGAAAACCAACGTGGAACGCTTTTACGGATAGCAAAAACGTTAATAGCAAGAAACTGCAAGCATGCCGACGGGAGATCTGCGGATATATTGATGGTCATAGTGGAATCTTACAATGCATGGAAAGAGTGCATTAATAAACTTTTTCTTGTTCAAAAAGGCTTTTGTCCCGAATTGTTGGGTATAATGGAACACCTGGAGTAAATCAGCTTAGCGTGGGTCGAATAAGTGGGGAAATGAAATACTGAAAGCATGTGTGTGAGGGAATGGTGAGTGCGTGAGTGATTTAGAGAACGATCGAGTGACCAATCGACTTAGTGAACATGAATAAAATATTACTTAATCGTTTGCACTGCGTTCAGTTTGCGGCGCGAGGATCTTATGTAGGCATGAAGATGTTAGATGCACGTGGGCGATACAGGCTAGCTATTAACATGCTTTTCACTGCACTGATGAAAGAAGAAATAAGGTGAGATCTTAATAAAAGCTTGTAGCAATAGTTATTGAACAATACAAACCGCGCTGCCGAGGCCAGTCATGGAAGGAATATCTGCAGCCCATGCCGTTTCTAGCCTCACATAAGTGTCGAACGATTTGGCAAGCAAGTTTAAAAAATGAGCTGCTTTTAGGGGAAGCTTTCGAACTGATTTAATAAGCGTGCTGCCAAGCCTACAAGCGTATGCTAAAATAAAAACTCTCGAGCAGGGTAATTTAGTTCGCTGGCTAAAAATATGATTGCGCCGAAGAGTTCTGGCAGTGTTATCATAAACAATAAACATAAAAAAGCTGCCCTCTATCGAAAAGTTGCAGGTAAACAGGTATAAGAACCAAAAAAAAATAAACGCAAAGAAGCAGCATGTCTTCCTGGCTGGCATTGGCCTTCACACGGTGGGCAGAAAAACACGAGCGCAGGTCGCATCGCCACGGTCGTCAGTGCTGTGAGCCTCGCGACTTTGGCGCCTGACGCGACAATCAAGGGAGCGGAGCCGTGTCAGAGTGATTAATACGGAAGACGCCGACGCGCGCTGACGTAAGAGTGGCAGTCCGTGGCAAAAGAGGCGACGTCTCAGTCGCTGTACCCGAGTGCGATGACCGGACGACGGGCTCCGATGGGGTCGCTTGCTGGTGTGCATTAGTGCACTGCGGTGAAGCCAACTTGCGCAAATCGTTGCTGGATGCGGAGAGGTGGCCTGCAGTTGAGACGAGAAAGAATATCATGGATGAAATCCGGAGCACAGATTGCCATTATAGAAACGACAGAGTGCCGCAGGGCATTTCACACTGCAGACAGTAGTTGGCTTTTTCTTTGGCTTAGAAACCCTGTCGCGACTGTGCACTTTGATCTTGAGTAATAGGTAACACCGCCCTATTACATCGCAGCCATCAGCTACCGCAGGTTTCCTAGTAAAGTGCACCGTATGTAGAAAACAGTGCTTAAAGAGCCATATGTTTGGCGGGCTAGATAGTTATCAGGTATCATGAAGTGAACAGCTCAATCTGACACACATGCAGTAGGACGAAGTGAGTGTTCTCATTCTTCGTCCTGTATGTATGTGTCTCAGATTGGGCAGTTCATTTCATGGTGCTTTGAGATTCATTGTACTAGTTACCATAATGTAGATTAATTTAAGGCGCCGGCGATCTTTTTATTGCTATGAGGTTGAATTCCAGTAGAGGGCGGAATATTTTGCCGGTAGTTGTGCCCTCCGGATCTGACGCACGTTCGCTAAGTGTCGACCAAGGTACAGAAGTTGCATTTCTACTCCGACACGTTAGCTCAGCAGGCGTTCAGAAATCGTCCCCACATCCCTGCTGTAATCCGCGCCGTAACAGCACCGGTTTGCTCGTGGGCGTTCATTAATCAGCCTACTATTATTAACTGTGGCGCAGCCCGGATCATTGACTAGTTAGGCTATAGGCGAGCCTGGCCTTTTGCATGTCGCGGCCCCCAGACCTTCTCACGGTCAACCGTAGATGTGCGTGCGTGCGTGCGTGCGCATGCAGCTCTCAAAGCGGACACGCGTACCCCAAGCAACAACATTATAAGAAATAGACGCAGCGGCGCCGCAGCGCCGACAGCAAGAATAAGCGAGTATGAAAACAAGAAGGCCTCGCGCGTTTCGCACACTTTTTTGTTTTCTTTACGCTCGCCAGAGGACGTGCCGATCGGGTGGCAGCAGCGGCGTACGCGTATACATGGCGTGACTGCCCAGCAAACGAGGCGATTATTAATAGCCTCGAATTTGACACCGCCGCTTGGCGTCCAACCCTCTCACCCCTCGCGCTTCAGCGAGTGCCTGCATGCATATGTTTCTTTCCTCGGGACCTGCATGAAAGCTGAGAGGAGGCCGCCGCGTCTCGCATGTATGAAGTGTACGTTTATGCAAGTGTTTGATGCTCGTCGAGCCACCGTGATCGACCGTATCGCCCGCGTGTCAGCATGTTTTCGGGAAAGACTATAGAAACGTGCAGCCTCAAGAAAGGACCACCCTCTCCCTCCACCTGCACCCCCTCCCCTTCCCCCTGCCCTGCTTTTGCTCCTGGCTGTGTCGAACATAATATATTACAGGTAGAGCAGCAATATTTTAAGTGCTGCATTTGGGTGTACTTGGTTCATTTTACGCTTGCAACAAATCTACTGTCCTTACGTATAGGCGGCCTACAAGGCGGCAGGCATATGCATGCGCTCACTTAAGTCTGTTGCTGCGCTCCAAGTCGGCCTGCTGCATTTCGGGAAGAACTTTCTTCTTTTGTTTGTTCTTACGTGCATCTTTTCCTCCGCTTGGCTGATGTTGCCGTCGTTGTTGCTGCTGTTCCGGAAACGGGCCGGAGTGGGCGTGGCCGCTGACAGCAATTACCCATCCGTTAATTAAATTAACCCCCGCGCACGCGCCGCAGGTCATTAGGTTAACGCCGCTGTCGCTTCGTATACAGCAGTGTGCATCGTGCGAAGGCTTGTCCGCATGCTCCGCACGGAACGCGGGGTCTGCTCGGCTTTCTGCGATGACGCTCTGTGGTGACATCCGCACGCTTTTTGTTGTCACCTTCCATTTCACGAATGGTCGCCTATATACATGACGCACGCGTTGTCGAGATGTTTCCTACGAAAGTTGGGCGGTCGGCGATCGCAGGACGTGTGGGTGATTCACTTATGCACCTGCCGCTTAGGCAGATTTATGCCGCACACGTGCTCTGCCTTGGGAATCTAAAGCTGCGTATTTTGCTTGCCAGTGCACAACTTTGTGTACTGGCTTTCACAAGTGCAGGTATTCTTCTTTGCTCTCACGGACGCAGGACTTTAGACTGACTTTGACAGAACGGTTGACGTGGAGTGAGACTTTATTTATTTGATCGACTCTTTTTCTCACACCTTTTTTGATCACTTAAAGCCGGGAACGAATTAAGGAAAATGGTCTCAAGGAGAATATGCTGCGTAAAGTGGTCTGTCCGAACTGGGGAACCCTGTCTGCTGAAGTTAAATTTAGCCGTATTTAGTTTGGGCTGTTAGAGGCGCAGCTATATAGGGGGAACCTGCTGAGCGCATATATACAGTCCGCAGTTGCATTGTTTGTCATTGATTCCTGAGTCCGTAGTTGTATTGTTTGTCATTAATTCCTGAAGTCGATGCTCTTGATGTAGTGCTCCAGATCACTCAGATAAATTTCAGTAAGTTTCAAGTTGTAAGGAATGCTTTCCATGGTGCTTGTCGACGTTGCAAATTTCAAAGCTGCGCTGATTTATTTATGTACTGACTTCAGAGTTTCATTCCTAGCAATGATATGTTGGTCTCATTATATTAATGCGGTCGGTGATGAAAATGGTTCTCTCCTGCTGTTATTTCACATTTTGGGATACCCTGCACGATAGGCGACCGCGCACCGTTTTGCCAGCAGCTCATTTTCTCACATACATAGAGTGCTTCATTATAAAAAAGCGATGTTTCGCATAAATGATTGGCGAATTAATCCTATCACTTGCGTGGAGATACTTAACAGCAGAATTTCCTTTAGAACAGCACGAGTGACCGGTTTTACAGAAATGCTTACAAGTAACATAGACAGGTGGCACGAGTAGCGTGCAGTACGAATTCGCCACCAATGTGCGGGGTCAGTGCGGATACAAGACGAGTGGAAGCACTGAATTTCGGAGCCTTTGCGGTAGGTCGGTCGCTCGTTTCCTTAAATGTAGAATGTCGGCACAGTAGACACGCACATCAAGTTAATACCGCATAAACAAAGATATTTCTAACAATACTGCAAAGCTGGGCTATCGCGCAGGTAGAATGACAATGACATCAAATGGATTAGTCTGAGGGGACTTTTACGCTGATCTCGGCAGCACGAAAAATTATTCGATCCTGTCGCCTGCGCCAGTGGAACCGAACACTTTGATCCTGTCGACTGCGACACTCGACTGTGAATTTTGTCTTCTGCCCCATCGAATTATAAGTTTTCCACCTCGCACATCTTATTCCACTTGAACCATAAATCCGACGTTCGAGACCCAGCAATGCAAAAGAAGACAGTTTGTGAACAACCTTGGACTTTCGTCGATGGACATTGGAAGAGGCAATGTTGCATAGAAAATGCAAGTTTGTCGCATTCAGTCACCAGCCTTGCAATAATTAGGCCCAGAACGTCTAGGCTTACCTTTCTCAACATCGACCGCATGAGAAAACTGGGCAGTCTAGGTGTTTGTTCAACAGCTGTTTTCACAGCGTCCGCGACCTGAATTTCGTTGGAAGAAATCGACGTATCTTTCAGTGCGCTTACAGCTGTTCCTGGTGTTTACTGGTGCATGCTTCTGAGGTTAATATAGTCTGGAGTTGGGATAGTTGGTTAAATGTAAGCATGACGAAAAAAAAACGTGCATAGGAACGGGAAAAGAAGTGTGTGTCTTTTCTTTCCTGTCCCGCTTCTGCGCGCTGTTTTCTGTCACGTTTCGGAGGTCAGTTTTCCGCCCACAGCAGCCATGGCCGGCGGCGAAGGCTGCAAGCCGTGCCACGTACCTGTCCAGAGCTTTTTACTCCCGCACTGTTTATTTCGCCGCGCCAGTTCTTCATTGTCTCACACGTTTTAGCACATTACTCCTGCTAAATTGCCTCGTTTACGAAAGCGGCTCTCGGGCGGTCCTGTCGCGCATCTCCCGCAGGCACTCACACACACTCGTCCTCCTCCCCCTTGTGCCACCACGGCTGTCCCTTCCTTTCTTTCCGAGCACCTCGCTTTTACTTTCTCGCCCGCGTAAGCTTCATTCGCTACATCTGAGTGCGCGCTTCTTGCTGTTCGCTTTCCTCATAAGCTTGCCAGCGCGCGCCGCGCGTGTATTTGTTCTCTTCTCTGCGTCAGCAGGGAGTCAAGAGGGAGGCGAGGAAGGAGGGCTGAACGACCCCGCCCTCCATTGGTTCCCGTTACCGCCACTAGAGGCCGGCAAAATAGCCGGTGGGAGAGGGCGCAACACCCGTCGGTTCACCTCTCCGCTCGACCTCTCCTTCTTTCTCGCTCTCTCTCTCCTTTTCTTCTGTCACTTTTCTGGTTTGGTTTTGTCCTCTTTTGTTCTTTCTCTTTGCTCTCCGCTTTCTGCTTCTCTTCTTCCCACTCCCTCCCCGGATCCTGCGATGCGAGGAGGGGCGGGACGGCCGAACGCTGCCCGCCGCTAGTCAAACAAAAGGAAAAAATACACAGAGAAAGAACACAAAGATGGCGCCCGCCCACAAAGCTCCGCCCCGGCGCTGCCAACGCGTGCGTGCGCCGACATCTCATTGTGTGAGGGTCTCTCCGCGTTGGCAAACAGCGTGCCGTGCTCTCTTGTTATGGTGTTGGTCGTTTGACTGCCGCCGCTGCCGATTTCGTTCGGCGCTGCGTACTTTCGGCACGCGCTCCAAGCGAGCGATTGCGCGCGGGCTGCGCCGTGGAACAGCTGCTCGGAAGCTCCCCGACGGACAGTTAAGCCTCGCCCCTTGGACGATGCCGGTGTGCGCGCCACGGACCTGCGGCGCGAGCGTGGTCGTCGTCGCCTGACGCCGGCGTCTTGCAGGGAAGTGACGCAACACCGTCGTCGCAGACCGACGTAGGAGTAGGGACTGTTGAGGTTAGCGGAGCTCAAAGGAGCGTCGCCTGTTCGCATATTTCTGCACGTCGAAGATGGACTGGTGGCAGCGTATATCTCGTCCGACAGCCCGTCGTCGGCGTCCTCAGTGCGTAGTGCGCGAACGCTGACCGCTAGGCGCCGCCCCGTCTTTGCTGTGCTGCTGCTACCGACGCACTGTGATCCTCTTCTCGTGTGGATTGCGACAGGCGACAAGCCCGCGCTGACCATGGCTCGCTTGGCACGCCAGGTAAGAGCGTGTGCGAAATAATGCGATCAGTGCCGACACCCAGCGACCTTAAGTCTGTTATAATCTGTTCTTGCCAGTTTGCTTGTCCCTATCATTGCAGTACAGCCGCCACACTTGCGTGAGCTTTAACGCGCACTTCACGTTACGGGCTCGTCGAACTGAATGAGTCTCGTGCACCGACTTATCCCATCTTGTAAAGTGTTTGACTGTTCCGAAAGAAACACGGTGAATGAAGGCTTACACCAGCCTTTTGATATTCCCGACAAAAGAAAACAAAACAAAAAAAGTTAGAGAAAAAAGGCTTCCATGAGTTATTTGTACAGATAAACGCCAAACCATTATGGTAAAACACCGTAGCCGACACCCGTGCGATGGCAGAAGTTTTACAAAATATCAATTTGTAGCAAGTATGTGCCACTTCCTATAGTGCAGGGGAAGGGAGATATAGCAGGGGGTGGCAGAGTGATATTAGGATGTTTGCTGCGCATCTGGAGCTGGACAGGGTTAATTAGAACTCAGTGGGATAGTTTGTGTCTGAGTGGACACAAGCTGTTGACGATGACGATGCAATAAACTTGTCAGTGGTTGCAGAGGAACGAGATAAGCGCCGTATTGTTAATAAAATACGCCGGCCTTCCTACGGCTGCGAGATCTAGATACTCTTAATCTTGGAATTTACTCCGCTTAAAACTCAGCATCATACAGCGTATAACGAGTACTTGCACCAGGTTTTATCATAAGCATCCGATTACGGGGGAAAAAAGTGCCGGAAAGGGAGCAGACAAACCGCCTTGCAAAGTTATCGCGCATATATACGTTTCGAGACAACCACGAAAACAAATTTGCAATGCCATCACCGAACAATGGCCGACGGTCGCCAGTGTTTCTCTCGGTCTGGTCTGCATGCAGGGGCCTCGTCCTTGCTGCGAGAACAGAAGATGTATCACCTGTCATGATTCTCACTCCCCTTCTCCATTTTAAACGTCCATTTTTTGGTTTCAGTTTTTGTGAGTGTATGGATCGGCAAGGTATGCGTCAGGAGGCTGAAAATCACGACGAATAGTTAAAATGACGGGTAAAAACGCTTCTTTCAGGGAAAATTTGCTTTAGTAGGTATAGCAAGAAGAAAAACAAAAGGCTTTGGCGCTAGCGGGACCCTATATAGTTCAGGGAATACACGAGCGCGAAAGTCGCATGCATGCACATCAAAAGCAGCTTATCCTCCCAGGAAATGTGTGGCATTATAGCACACCGTGCATTTACCAGCACGCCCGCATTGTATTCATTTTTGTTCTTGATGGTCCTTGTTTTTACGGTCGTTCGGTGCAACAAATATGGTCTTAGAGAGCTCGGTACCTTTCATAAATGAAAAAATGAATAAAGAACTGAGGCATCACAACAAATGTTTATGTCGACTACTAATGGTGTCTTACAGTGAGCCTTTCGTTTTCTGAGGAATGAGCGTGTAATTTTTTTTTTATTTTCTTGATATCGCTTCTCTTTGTGTAAGGAAAAATGCATTGCTGCAGGGTTGGCGTTTTCTAGTAGCGCTCGTTGGGGCCTCTCGTGCAAAGATCAAAGCACATGAAAGGGATCCACTTGAGCACACGAACATTCTCGTCCCATATTCAAGCTATACCTTCTATAAACTATACTGCGATATATGCCATGCGAGGCATCATATGTGTATTCGCGTTCAGGGGCTCTGGAGCATATTTTTTTAGTAGGGGGGCAATAGTTCGAGCTAATTTTGTTATTTATTTATTTAATGCTCATTTACAGAATAAATTTTATATATTTTTATTTTATATTTTTCAATGTTCAAAGGTTGATTAAAACTGTCACGTTGTGGTGGCGACTCTCCAGCAGACAGGAAGACAACGCTTCGAAAAAAAAACTGTTTAAGGGGCTGACTCGCGCCAACTATATACGAACTAAATGACTCGGCGGCGGCAATAGTCGCAAGCGCGCTGGGCTGTCATCGAACTGAATGCATGCAGTTATTGGCCGCGCTCAATTTAAAGCTGGCAAGGAACCTTCGAGGTAAAGAACCAACAGCAACTACAACAATGTGGAAAATTATGGAAGCATTTGCACGTGGCCACGATCACTGGAGATAAGTCTGGTCGTATCTGACATTACAAAACAAAATGATAAAGCCCTGTACCGGCGGTTTTGAATGCGGGACGATCAAACGGTGCAAAGATTCACGGCAATATAAAACGAACTGAAATGGGCAGCTTTATAAAAGTTTGTGCATAGTTTGTTCAAGATGCTGGTAATCACGATCATCTACACGGGTCAGACAGTCGAGTTCTGTTGGGACATGACTGGTTTATGTTACATATACGAAACGCTTTACAGCTGGCTACGAAGTCAAGTAGCCCAGCTACACTGTGCTTTGCATTAAAAGAGTCCTATAACTGAAGTGTTTCAATTGTCAGAAATCTGATCCAAGTGCAAGCAATTGTTTTGTAATAAATATTTCTTTCAGTCTTGCAGACAGAACATTGCAACAATCGCCAACTGTTGGCGGTTAAACTACGAAGTTTTCTGCTCAGATTTGAATGGTTGCCGTCACACTCTACAGATGGCGTTAGTTAGGCAGTGCTTGTTTTCTGCATAAAAGGGTTCCGCTGTGCAGAAGCAAAGCTCCGTGCCATTTGAACGACAATAATGCATTGCAGTTTCCGCACTTATGTTGTTTAGTGGCCACTGATCCTAAAAGGGATTTACAGCCGGAATGAAGTTTGAGGTGCCCTAAAGAGCAAGGCCATGCGAGATAAAGGGGACCTGGGTATTAACTGTTCTGATACAACTTCTTGCATGTTAGGCACTGTTAATCGATATGACGTCACGCTTAAGCCCGACAACTTCTGCCCCATAATCTAAAAAACGCTAATAGTCTGAAATGGGGAATCATTATAGAGAAACTTCGCGGCGGTCATTCCCCACATTTTGTCATACGCTCTGCCACAAAAAGCGTCGAGAAAATCGTGAAAAGACGCGTCCATACAGTTTCTTTGCCAAATTAGCTTTGTGGAAGTGTATATCTAATTGCTGTGAACATCCTAAATTGCTCTTTTTTTCATAAGCTCACATAGGTTTAGCACACCAAAGATATCTCCGACACCGTTTGTCGTTGGGACTGTAAACGTTATGTTTTATTTATTTTACCTCTAGAGCCCTTGACCATTAGAGGGTGGCTATAAATGAAATCGATAACCATAAAAGGAAATGCATTAAATGACAATGCAACATACAATTAATTCCTAACCACGAAACATTAGAGTGCTTTACGATAATGTTTGTTATTGATGGTCGCTACTGTATAAAAGCCTGCAGACAGATCAATCTTCATTAAATATTTTGTCGCTTTTCCACGTCTATACGTATTCCTCTGTTTTGTTATTTTCATGTTGGGAAGGTTTCTTTACGGACGTCGTCGCCTTCCTAGTCTGCACCCTCTCTGTAGCGCGAGGTGACATTGTCACAGTCACGCCGTTTTCCGATCTTCTCGATTGTTAAATAAGTTATAGCTAAACTGCGCGCTGAGTTGAAACTGGAAAACTGTATGCCGGAATCAACACCGCAAGCTCCCAGGTCTGACAGCGCATGAGCAGTCGACGTTTACAGAGACAATGCTCCATTAACGTGGCCAGTACAGTATGCAGGGTCATTCGCGTTAAAAACTCGCAACCGCAAAAACGCCGACGATAATGCAATTTTCAAACCCAAAATTTAATCGTGATTGACGTGAGTGGAAATCCGCCAGTGGAAGTGGGTTCATCAACACGGATCCGTCACGCAAAAGTAGTCTCAGGGACAGCGCCCCATCAATCGAAATCATCGCCTGTCATTTTTTATTTATTTAATTCAAATACCTGTGCCCCACAGTGTTCGCAGTTGTACTATCGCGCTCAATATGAGTTGCAACGCGCCGTCATCGACCGGAGCTGGCTCCCTCGTCTGCATCCTTCAACAATCGCTCGGAATTCTGGGAAGAACTGCCATTCCAGGAAACGACCACACTCCCTCTCAGGAAACAGCTTGGTACAACTGAAATGCATTCTATTTGACTGTGGTATTCTATACTGCTTCCCAACTACCATCGATAAGTTCATTATATATTTCCTGTTATTGGCCCAATTAAGAATTGGACGAAATATTTGAAACTGAATTCAGTTTCATGCAAGCGAATTCCGTGAACACGTTTTACTGTAGTAAAACGTGTTCAAATATTTCGTCCAATTCTTAATTGGGCCAATAACAGGAAATATATAATGAACTTATCGATGGTAGTTGGGAAGCAGTATAGAATACCACAGTCAAATAGAATGTATTTCAGTTACACCAAGCTGTTTCCAGAGAGGGAGTGTGGTCGTTTCCTGGAATGGCAGTTCTTCCCAGAATTCCGAGCGATTGTTGAAGGATGCAGACGAGGGAGCCAGCTCCGGTCGATGACGGCGCGTTGCAACTCATATTGAGAGCTATAATAAGCCGGTTGTCATTCATAAATGTACATTTTTCTTTATTTTAGGCACGCATTAGCTGCGACGAGAAACAGGCTTAAGCTGCCAGTCATGAATGCTCGGAATTGATAAGTCAATCATGTTACCTCGGGCGTACGATTCCTTTCTGCTTCTCGGTAAAGGAATTGGCATAAACACTTAATATCATGACTACTTTCGCATAGAAACTCAGTTAATTCCAGTTACCCTTTTAGCTTAAAACCTGCACATTTCTCTCCCACAATGCGTCCCAGGGGCTGATGGGAGCATTAATTCAAAGCCTGCGATGACATACCGCGAGAAATGGATTCACTCTTGGAAATGGAAAACTACGCGAAACGCGAACACTACGAACTCAATGTAATTCAATGGAGGGCGACAGTGGGCCTTGAAGGTGGGAAAATGTGGCCGTTGTACGTTCGCGCGTCCGCCGAACGAATTCCAAGACTCCGCGTTGTTGCGCGCATTTTCTGCTCTGTTTCCTGCGTAGACGACTTTCACTCTCTCTATCTCTCTCTCGATTTGAGCAATACACTCGTGCCCGTTCGATTTCGCCCCCAGTGGCCAATGCCGTCATTCCGCACTTGGTGAACGGCCCTGACTGAAATTAATTTCTTCCGGACACCCTCAGAAAGCTCAGTTTAAGCGAGATGTTCAGTTTAAGACATGTACGAGAGAGGCTCTGAAATATGCTGTTGCGCATTCGACACGTGCGCATAAAGCAGCGTGTAATCTACTTTCCCCGCCACGTCTCAAAGAGAGTGGTCAGGATCAATGCGACAGTGCTGGGCAACTGATGTTCAGTGACCACGTGCATGTGTACTCGCTGGCGTTGCTCACCGAGAGATGGCGCCAGTCTGCGCGGCTGATTTAGTGGATGCAGAATTTAGGCCCAGCGGTTTCACACGACCACCCTTTAGGTCAGCCGCTGCCGTTGATTCCCCTTGTTAAAAATGCCTTAACACGTGGGAAGATTGTGCGGAATAAAATTGAAAATTAGAAAATTGGTTTTTGAGGAAAGGAAATGGCGCAGTATCTGTCTCACATATCGGCGGACACCTGAACCGCGCCGTAAGGGAAGGGATAAAGGAGGGATTGAAAGAAGAAAGGAAGAAAGAGGTGCCGTAGTGGAGGGCTCCGGAGTAATTTCGACCACCTGGGGATCTTTAACGTGCACTGACGTCGCACAGCACACGGGCGCCTTAGCGTTTTTCCTCCATAAAAACGCAGCCGCCGCGGTCGGGTTCGAACCCGGCTACTCCGGATCAGTAGCCAAGCGCCCTAACCACTGAGCCACCGCGGCGGGTAAATAAAGGCGTATTTTTCTTAGTGCATTTCTTTTACCTACACGTGTAGAGCGCTTTCAATAGAGTGTGTCATACTCCAACGTGAAGTTCACTGCAGACTAAGCACAATATAATGCACGTATAAACAGTTACCCGAGCCTCGTGTTTATACAGAGACCATCTTTTATCCTTCTCCTCCCATCTCAGAATTGTTGGTGTGTTATAAAGCGCGTGGTACGCGGCGCTTGCATGTGGAAGCACCCATTTGATGGTGCATAAAATTGGGACTAGCGAGGCGAGAAACTTGGCCAGTTCTTAGCTTTACCTTTTACCCTGTAGTTTCATTATTTTTGCTGCGTAGAGGTTAACGGAATATAACATCGCTTATATATTCCTCAGTGGCACTGTAACTGCCAGCATGCAATAAAGTCAGGAAGCGTGCTGGTTTCATAAGATTGCAGATGCAGATCCCATAAGAATGATATGGTCTCATCTGAAGTTCATAAACTTAGCCCATTAAAAAAAATTGTGCTACTGCACCATAACCCAAGCCGGTACTGCAGTGCTTTTTAATTGGGCAGACACCACCGCAAGACAGCGAAGCTAGCGTGCCAACGTGTCTTAGCGATTGCATTTAGACTGACGGCAGTGGGAAGTAACACAGGAATTCAACACAGCTTTGTACAATAGCCGAAATAGTTGCTGCAAAAGAGCTGCTCTCGAGGAAGTGTACATATCGGTGGTAGCTAAAAAGGAAATAGTGAAAGCCCTAATTAGAAGCAAAGGGGAGGGGAAGGCAGCAGATGAGGACAAAGTAACAGCAGATATGTTGATCTCAAAGTGTCAACTGCGCTAGACAAGTTCGCGCCCTGTTTACAGAATGCCTCATAGCATGAAGCACATCAGATGCATGGAAGAATGGTGACATAACATGGATTCATAAGAAAGGTAACGTTCAAAACTAAAAACTTTATAGATCGATTAAATTACTGTTGCTTGCAAGCTGCTTATTAAGATAATCGCTAATCGAACCTAAGGTACATTAGACTTCAGCCAAACAAGGAAACCGGGGGATTTTCGCAAGGGCTGAAAAACAAGCCACACTCGGCAAGGCCATCAATCAGGCTACAGAGAAATGCGCAAACTATAGAGAGTCCTTATAAGCAGCATTCATAGATTGCGAAAAAGAATTTGATTCATTCGAACCAGCATCACCCAAACAGGTTTTACGCAACCAAGATGCAGACGAAGCACGTTTTAATGCATATACGTACAAAGACTGAACACTCTCGTTAGCAGAGTTTTCGGAGCCGCGCAAACAGCGCAAGCACGCTGGGGGAGAGAGTACGCGCGGATTGTCCGCTGCATTCGTGCGAATGCTGGACGTCCGGACCGACTCGCGGATGCTTGGTCACGTGTCACGATAACCGCGCGCGGACCATCCGAGATCCGGTCCGCTCGTCTGAACCCACCTTTAGGGTACAGGAGTTGATCTGAGGGCAATGAAGATGGGTGTATGGGATATCCGGGAGAAGGTGATATTGGAAAATGTGCGGAGGTATGATGAATGGAGCTGGCGCAGGATGAGGTTATTTGGGGTTCAGTGAAGGAGGGCTTTGTCCTGCAGGGGTCGCAAATGTAACCGCGACTGATGATAATGGTGATGATACATGAGGGCGTATTACGTGTATAGTGCGCACGTACTGACATGAGTTGGCACGTTCCTTTGGAGCCCTTATTTAGCAATCGAGGGCACAAAGTGGTATTTGTCGCACATAGCTTCATGCACGTGCAACGACTGCAAGAACATTGCACTGTACGTTAATCAATCAATTAACTTCATATTAACCGATTAATCGGATTAATTGACTTTTACTTATTACAGGGTACACAGTTGTTATAACGAGCCCTAACGCGTTGTTTTTGCTCTGACGGTCTGTTTGCTTACTTCGATATGTGCGTGTAGGTGGTGAGAAAATATGGATAGGCCGAAAATTCTCGAGCACTGTCCGCCTGAACTTTCCGCAACTTGTACGAAGCAGCACGAAGACGCGAGCCTCCTTAGCATTTTAATAGAGGGCACCAGGTGCATGCCTTCGCTTGGGCGCGCTCTTTGAAGTCGATCGCCCTTTCATCCGCGCCGTAACCTGCATACTTGATGCTCGATTTGCTCCGTCCTTGTTCCTCGGAAATAAATGATGAGCAGGAAGCAGGAAGAGGAGATGACGGGGAGGGGGCAGCCTTAGGAAAATGTTCCCCGCTTACATATGTGTGTTCAGTTTTCGATAACGTCGCACCCTTGCGCCCTTCCTCCTCGCCTTAATATGCTTATCAATATAGCAGCGGCGTTAGTTTCTGGCCCCCAATATTTTTATGTGCCTATACGTTTGCGTTCATTTCCGGCTGCATACTTACAGTTCCGCGTATACTACGCTTATTATGGGGGGGGGGGGGGGGGTGTTAGAAGTAATTAAAGCTGTTCCGGCTCCCATATGTACCTTGACATGCATGGTTTAGATCGCGTATTTGCATTCGTGTATACAGCCCACCTCGTGCATATACTTCGCGCCACTTAGTTCAGTTACTTTAACGCCACTTTCGATCGCTCCCACCAGGAATGCTGGTCTTCGCGCATTGCCACGTGCTCAGACGGGATCACGCAGGACACATACATGAAGGCCGAACTCAATCGGCTGCAGCCAACAGAAAAGCCCGCGACTCGAGAGAGAAAGGCGCTCGCCGCAGGTTGCCTCGTCGCACAGGCTGCAGTGCCGCGACGCATACCTCAATTCGGGGGATTAAGTCTGCGCGCGTGGGTCGTTTAAGTCCTATACGTACTACACACACGCAACGGCCGAGCGGCCTGACAGCTGGTCCTTCCATCGACTTGCGTGGCTCCGAGGAAAGCCATCGCCTACGGGTGCAAGGGGCATAACCCCACCGCCCTGTAGCAACCCCCCCCCCCCCCTCCCCCCTCCCTGTGTGCGTCCGAGTGAAAGAGCGGCGGCATCGCGCGGCCGGAACGCCCGTGTCCAATTGCCTCAGCGGGACACCAACGGCGGCGAGCCGCCATCAGAGGCACTGCATGGCGCGCGTATGTATGTATATATATATATATATAATATATTCGTGTACGCTCCGCGGTCCCTAGCCGATGGACGCTACCGCGCGCGGCTACCGTGCTACGGCGTCGCTGCGGGACGCTCGTTTGCGCCGCACAGCAGTGCCGCAGTTGTGCGCTTGTACAAAGCTTCGTAATGGCGCTGTGTTGTTACTCTTTCTGGAGGACTCGGGCGCGCAATTAGCGCGCGGCACTTTTCGCTATGGGGATGCTGATTACGAGTGCCAAAATATGGGACAAGAGGTATATGCATGCGAAGGAGAGGTACTAGCCGTTTTAATGGCGAGTGAAAGAGGTCGTCTCGGTAGTAAGCGTGCAGGTGTACTGGCACGAAGTTGAGATGGGCGTTGAGTTGAAGGAGGTGTGGACGTGGCTGCGAAGAGGAATGCAAACGAGGGGTTCTGCGAGAATATGCATTCACACAGGATATATACTGTTTGCCAGGTGCCTTAAACACTCCATCTCCCGTGTTTAGTGGTTAGGAGGTTCTTTATTACCTGATAAGGTTGCTGCCTTAACACTCACACGTCGCAACAATGCGCCACAACACGACAACCAACACGACCCGACACAACACGAGCCTCGGCACCGCACAGCACCGTGCCACTACATACCATACCATATCATACCATACTATATCATACCATACCGTACCATACTATATCATACCATACCATACCATACCGCACCTCACCGCACCGCACACAAGCATACGCTGTCCCACGCTGAGGAAACAACCTCAGAAATATCACGTCCCTCTCTATGCCAGCCAGCGAATGTAGGAATGACGTACTTTTTGATACTCATGCCTCTGAATTTTCGAACGTATTGTCGCATATATTTGCCATTTCCGCACAACAGTGAACCTTGCGGAAATTCTCACGAGTCTCGCTTTCAGCTGAGATTCCGCATCTGTACTGGCCGCTGATATACACGGATGAAGAGCTTTTTTTGCGCAGTTAGCGTTACGGCTCATCGGACACGTACGAGATAGAGCTATAATTATAGCGATGCCTGTCTGTAGAAAAGAGGGCTCTACAAAACATCTCACGCATTTTAACTCTGCGTATATTCGACCCCAAACGCGAGTGTTAAACATATAATAATGACAGCAAACGGGGTAATAATCCATTGTATACAGCTTTGCGTATAATTTTTGTGAACCTCGCAGCCAGGTAGTCCTCTCTTCTTCTGCCCTCTTCGTTCGCTTATCTTTGGCATTGCTTGCGGGTCCGAAACAAAGGCGCCCAGCTATTGGTGTGCCCATCGCAGTTATTGCTTTCATTATGAAAATTACATAATGAACCTCATTGAAGACTGGCGCATTCGCACTGTGTTCCCGATTTCGCTAGTGCACACGCATTCTAACGAGCGTTTTATATGTGCAGTATGCATGCTATATAAGAGGCTTTCTCCCTCTGGACATAATTATCGGCGCGATTTTTTTCTTAGTGAGTTATTGCGGTGATTTGTTGGGCTAAAGGTGCAGCCTTTGTCGAACCGAAGACATACTACACAAAGAGAACGCTGCATTAGGCCAGATGCGAACCCAGTTGGCTGCACATTCAAACCAGTTACTTCTCTTATTAAGGCGTGATCCGCTCTGCATGCGCATTTGTGTATCCTAATATGTAAAGAGAAAAGTCATGTGCCCTGGAACAGGGTTGCACGTAAGATTCCTGGCGCGGAGGCGTGCAATACTGGGGTTTTTCCCTCCTTTAGTGTCTTCCTCAGAAGTGCACTCTAAACAGGAATGAGTAGGAAAAAAAAGGAGTAAGTTATTTTTTTTAGAGTACAGAGCATGATTAGCAGTCAGCTAACAACGCGTCGTTCTTGTATACACTGCATTTAAATGTACCTTACTGGCGCTTTTGATTTCCTCCATTTAAATAATGCCCGCAGCACAGCGTGCACACATCGGACTGCTGAATGCCGGTGACTTCTATGAATTAAGCGTTTGGAAGGAATTTTACGAGTACGAGTAACTTGTGAATTTACTTGTAATTTACAGATCCCGGCGACAAGTTGACTTAACTCAGATTTGGTCCGTTCTTTTTCCCCTCTCTCTGATTCTCTCACTCTCCCATGATAGCTGGGGATCACGACTGAACAATACACATCACGGGTATACCGTAGAAAAACAGAGGCATGACCGACAGGTGGTCAGGATGCTAGATGCCGACAGGGGATGGCGGTTTACTCTGCCCCGGCGAATGAGATGGCGGCTCCGCGCATCCCGGAGTTGTTGACACGGGGGCAGTTTGCATGCGGCGCCGACTGCGACTCGGCTTCGCGGGGCGTGTCGCCGGCGCCACCGTCTCGCCATCTTGCCCCTTTCTCGCTCGGCGGCGGTGTGACGCCGGCGCTCAGGAATGTCTCGCTCTTCCCCGCGGGCCACCGGCGGCACGGGCGCCGCTGATGACCGCGCGCACCGTTTGCGTATCGCATACTTGCGTGCAGCACGCGCTACAAAGCGCAGAGAACGTTATATGCTGGCTCGCTGCAGAACAATAGAGGCGACACACCTAATTGTGTGCACGGTCCATGTATTAGTTCCGCCCGTTGGATGCAGCCTTCTTGGCCGGTTTTGGCGCACGTCGTGCCGCAAGCGATGTTGGCAAGCTATTATTAGTTTGTGCGCCGCTCAACAGGTGCCGTGAGTGACTTCAGTGCTTCGCATTTTGGCGAGAATTCTGACACACAAGCGGTTTATTTTATTTTTTGCCTTTATGGCAACTTAATAGTGCGACTGAGCATTAAACTAAACTCGAACATATATTATGTAGGACCCTATGGGGCCGCCACTTATAGCCTGTAAATTTCTAAGCGAAAATAAAACCGGGCGTTGTGGTACATGACCCGCCGCGGTGGCTCAGTGGGTAGGGCGCTCGACTACTGATCCGGAGTTCCCGGGTTCCAACCCGACCGCGGCGGCTGCGTTTTTATGGAGGAAAAACGCTAAGGCGCCCGTGTGCTGTGCGATGTCAGTGCACGTTAAAGATCCCCAGGTGGTCGAAATTATGCCGGAGCCCTCCACTACGGCACCTATTCTTCCTTTCTTTTTCACTCCCTCATTTATCCCTTCCCTTACGGCGCGGTTCAGGTGTCCAAAGATATATGAGACAGATATTGCGCCATTTCCTTTCCCAAAAAACCAATTATTATTATTATTATTATTATTATTATTATTATTATTATTATTATTATTATTATTATTATTATTATTATTATTATTATTGTGGTGCATCCGTATGATCATAGATGATGACCTACGCGGCCAATTCGCAAAAGAAAATATTGTTGTGAAGATATCTTTCATGCTGTGCAAGGTGCGCACTAAACGAGCAAAGAAGGCAGCAATGAGGCATTGTTGGTAACAAAAGACCTCTTGTGCAGGGCCGTCAATACGGCTGCACCGATCTACTGACACCAGAGTGTCTTTTAACTGCTGGGTACTAAAGACAATACCCTTGTACAAGTGCTGGTACATAGACATAGGGTGTACAAACACGCGTAACGTGTATACGCGATCGAGCAGTGACTTTCACATCGGCGTGCCTTGCCCATTACAAATGGGCCTCAGTGGTTATGGCGCTCGGTTTGCTGACCCGAAATACGCGGGTTCGATCTCCGGCCGCGGCGGTCGTATTTCGATGGAGGCGAAATTCTAACGGCCCGTGTGCTGTCGCGATGTCAGTGCACGTTTAAAGAACCCCAGGTAGTCGAAATTTCCGGAGCCCTTCACTACGGCGTCCCCCATAGCCTGAGTCGCCTTGGGACGTTAAAACCCAATAAACCAACCAACCAACCATATTGACAAATACATCGGCTTTGTCACCCATGTATACTTTACTCAGGCATACCGCCGCAACTTCGTTTCTGGCTTCAACAGCAGACCCTGTCGAAAGAGAGCGGGATTTGCGAGCAAGGGCAAACGTTGGACGCAATTAGACCGGAACAAATTACGACGTCGGAACAGTAAGGTGGTCTCTCACTCACAGCGTTCCGGGTTCTGCACGCAGAGTGGACCCCATGTGGACTACACGTGTGACTGCGGCTGCTTTCACTTGCGATCTGTGGGTTCACCGTTGGCGCAAGATTATGTAACATGCGCAGTGACGAAATCATCTGCTTCGTGCCTTTGCTGAGAGGTACATTCGCGCACTTTAAGCACTATAGAAACATGTAGAAGCTATAATATCTCCACTATGCACAGCGTAACACTGTGCACACTATAATTTGTTATACCTCTAATGAAGAAACGCTTTGCTGGTAGTACACTTTGCGGGACGAACCAATAAATAAAGTATACGATGGAGAAGGATAGGAGCTGCCGGCTGGTTTTCGCGGAGTTGGGATATTTATAACCATTCAGTGCATACACGGTAGCGTCAGTGATAAAAAGTGCTCGATGTCCGTTGAAAAACCGACCTGACACGAGGCGACCGTAGCTGACATGCATGCTGCTCATGCCCACCTTCTTTCTGGCTCTTGCTGTGCAGGTGCCTGCCCTCTTTCTTTGGCGTATGTAACCATTTTTGCAGCTCCATTTACACACGTCACAGCCGTCGGTGTTCGCGGTTCGATGTTAGTTTCCACCGAGGTTTGCAGGGTAAATCGTGCTTACAACTCATGCCCGCACTGCACGCAACAGGCGTTTCTTTGGCGACCTGTGTTCGGGCGGCTTGCATGGAAGGTCGCCGACGACGCCGTGGGCATGACAACTCCTCCGCACCCGGCTTCTCGCTTAATTAATTTTTGTGCCTATCTGCCCCCCCCCCCCCCCACCCCCCCCTCCCTCCCTCCTCCGTACTACTCCCTTCTCTACGTACACGTGTCGGCGCCTTTACTCGGCCGGCTTTTCCACCAGCTCTTATTACTTTTTTATTGCTATTCTCTCGCTTGTACATAGCTGAGCCTCTGCTCGGCTCACGTCTTCAAGTTGTTTCGAACGTTTTATCCTTTTTTTTTATTACCTGTCTTGTGGCACTTCGTAAGCGTTAGATCCATTTCGAGCGAAACTTCATGCTGTGCGTGGTTGCATAAAGGGGCTCGCTGTATACATTCGGGCGCCTTCGTGGAAGAGAAATTTCGTTGTGACGCACTCAGGGGTCGACCTTAATTTTTGTTTTATTCGAGTTTGTGCTTTCTTTCCTCCCGGTGCACACGAGTATTTTTCTGAAAAATTACCTCGTCCTCGTGGCTGCTTCCGAAGTTTCTCGAAATCCGCGCTGCGCAAGGCTTGTGGGCATCGCCTGGTGAATTCCAAGATCATTAGTCGCTTAGCACGAGGTGTGAATATATCGCCGAGGAATGTGTGTACTTGTTTTACGAGGCGGATGCCAGTGAGTAAGAGGCGCTGCCGATTGAAACTCAGCGGGGAAGCAATTCACGCAGAACGACTCTTTTGTTTGTTCGTTGTTTTGTTTTTGCTCGGCAATCTTCTCTAAGCGGTTAGCTTGTCGCAGGTGGTCACATGAGCACCATATCGTCAACTTGTGCTATCCCACAACCCGTTGGGCTATTTCCACGGTGTACGCAGGTAATTATATTTCTTTTTCCCAGACCACCCTAACGAAGTCAATGGAGGCCTGGGGTGTGACATTGTACTTCAGGATTGCCATCATAGCTTCTGTCGCTGAATGGTGGTAGGAGCGCGGACATGTTTTTATTACATTTTAGAGTGGCATCGTTGTTTTTGTGGCCGGAGGGCTCAGTGGCACGGGCTGGGACCTATTATGTTCATGAATCGTTTTGTAGTTTGAAGAGATTATTTGTTGCGGAAGGCGTAAATATTACCTACAATGCCATTTTATCAGCATCTTCGTAACTGGTGCCCTTTAGACCTTGAAAAGAGCCGCCGCGGTGGCTCAGTGGTTATGGCGCTCGACTGCTGGCCCGAAAGACGCGGGCTTGATCCCGGCCGCGGCGGTCGAATTTCGAGGGAGGCGAAATTCTAGAGGCACGTGTACTGTGCGATGTCAGTGCACGTAAAAGAACCCCAGGTGGTCGACATTTCCGGAGCCCTTCACTACGGTGTCCCTCATAGCTTGAGTCGCTTCGGGACGTTAAAACCCCCATAAACCATAAACTTAGACCTTGAAAATGCGGCTCGACTGCCACAAGTGTATTGAGAGGCGGACGATATCGTCGTGGCTTGTTGTAACTTAAAAGCACCCCCCCCCCCCCCTCAAAAAAAAATTAAGTGGTTGCTTGTAATCTTTATCGTTCTTACATTTTATTTTCTCCAGAAATATCTTTGTAACAGTTACTGAAGAGTTAAGAATAATCACAGCAATATAAGAAGAATGCAGACACGATTGCACATTTCTTTATCATCAATTTTTCTACGGCACTAAGGCAGTCCTTCGTCGCAGGAATCAAAATGAAGGGTACAGAAACCTGTGTTTAAACGCGAGGACATCTGAGCGAATTGCTACGAACAGTGCGCGTCCTGCGCAACTTGTTGTCCTTGTGCTCAAGCCTTTGTTGCACTGTGAAACGGTGCGCTTAAACATACGGAAAAAATGAACTAAACAACTGTTGATCGAACAAGGCAGCTGTTCCGTGCTGGGCTCCACTATCTATAAAATCTGTTAATGCAATGCCTAAAATTTGTCGACAGATGGTTTACAGACCATTCGTTCTGGGGGCCATTCTTGAAGAGTTTCGAGTGTCGAAAGGCGGTTCACGAATGCTCTGAAGACCGTCTGTCGGCAGTTTTTAGAGTTTTTAAATTGCGAATTTTATAGATTGTCGATAGACAATGTATTCGTAATGAATAGACACATATGTTTGCAGATATCCAAAAATATAGTTCATAGGGAAGTGAAAAGCACTAAACTCACATGCTGGCTATTAGTCTGTGAGAATTGCGTACACACTCATTTCGCATTTTTGACAGCAGTCTCTAGACTGCTTCGAACTGTCCGAAAAAATTTGCAAGGGTAGTTAGTATGCAGCCTGATAGATTCACGACATCATTACAGCACCTATCGGATTCAATTTGATACAGCTATGCGCACGTTGCCCCAGGTTAAACTTTCAGCGATCACGCCATCATACACACGCTGATTTTCGGCGCGCCAAGCTGCTTCACACATGACGGGAGTCGCAGATGATGAACTTTCCCGCGTTACTCCTCTTTCCTGCAAGCGCTCGCAGCTCCGTCTGGCCTAATCGCAGGCAATTCGGTTGTTAGCGCCGCATTTCAGCACGAAAACTCGCCAACTCAATTTGCGCTGACTCATCTCTGGCTCATCGGCAGCATGCCCCGCTTGCCGAAGAGTCCACCGCTGTAGGCCTAACTCGGCGGCTCCGCCCCGGCCTGGCGGCGATCTTACCGCGTTTCAGCCACTCGTTTCCGATTCTTTTTTCTTGTTCTGTTTATATTGTCCTTCTTTCCTCGTTTCCGTTTCGCGCATGCGCTGGCGAAACTTTTCCTGCTCTGTGATTTGTATTCTCTTTTGCGCTTTGCCCGCACCAAGTTTGCCTGGAAACGAGAACGATGTTCGAAGAGCGACAAATCGCACAGTTTGGTTCTCCGAGTTAGTTTAGAAGCGAAGTGCAGGGGCTGCTGCCTAACGAGCGATGCGAAAACTGTGGCGCGTGAGGGCGTTGCAGAAGTTGAGGTGTAACGAACTTGGAGTGCGTCTCAGCTTTTAGCTGAAAAGGTGAGCAAAAAAAAAAAAGCGACCAGCGGCGCAGGTGTGCAGATTATCAGGGACGCTGCAGAATGTATGGAAGGGCAACCGCATTTGAATTGAATTGAATTGAATTGAATTGGCTGTTTGGGAAAGTAAATGGCGCAGTATGTCTCACATATCGGTGGACACCTGAACCGAGCCGTAAGGGAGGGGATAAAGGAGGGGCTTAGAGAAGAAAGGAAGAAAGAGGTGCCGTAGTGGAGGGTTCCGGAATAATTTCGACAACCTGAGGATCTTTAACGCGCACTGACATCGCACAGCACACGGGCGCCTTTCAACCGCATTTATTTTATCGATTTTTGTACATTTCAACGTTTTGTTAATTACTGAGCTATGCCCTCTACAGTGCCCTGTGCATTTTGCCGTGTATGCAAAGCACGGAAAAAGCAGCTGGTAGTGTCGAACTAGAGGGCCAGCGTGCGGAATTCTGTCCATTGGTGACGTCAATTATATGGTGTTTTTTTCCATGAATGTTTGTGAAACTTCTCCACAGTGTTATACGAGGTAAGGCTGCCAACTTTCTGGGACGATGTCTTGAGTTTTCAGCAGTGGATCACGATCTTTAATTTAGGCCGACATCCAAGCACATTGACTACCGTGCGTATACAGAGATGTTGTTAACACTTCCTCTCCACTACCCAGCGTACCCGGTAGCGAAATGTGTTTTCCCTAAATGCTGGCCCACATATATCACATCTATTTTCATTAGGAAGCTTTTGATTTTGAAAAATAAAATACAGCAGAGGAACCCAACACAATGCAATAGGGGAGTGCAGGATGAATACTCTACAGTAGAGTTTGTTGTGTAATTATTGTGTAAGTGCCAGGATGGGTATATATACAACGGATCTTATCATCGAACAGTCGAGCTTAACGCAGCTTGAAATCATTGCATAGCACGCACCGACGCCACACTTACCACATTCACACTCTGGCTTCCTCGCGCAGATATAAATCATATGTTTGAGGGAAGACCGCTACTAATGTGTAAAATAGGCTTTTTGAGGTGTGAAGGCGGCTTCTGCGGCGCGGTAATACCGGCGTTCGCGGACATCAGGAAACAGGTGAATAATGTTACTAGTTAGCCGTTAACTAATTTATGATAATAAACTTTCTGACTATTACAGTTAGACACCTGGTTGCAATTAGAGACTTGTAGCCGGTTGTTAGTAATAGCCATAGCAGTTTTTCGAATTTTGGAAACGCGATTACCCTCTGCCCTTTGGCTCGACAAAATAGTTACGTGCACTGGAGCGGTTGCTTTGTCTGCATGCTTTTCGAAAGCGCATATATTTTGGCACGATATGGGGAACCTGCGCTGCCAAGGTGGCACTGCAGTTGTTCCATCCGGTGACTCAAAACTACTTTTGTCAGCCGCTTGGGCCGCTGCAAACGCGAGAACACATTCTGCGCGATTAGATACCCGCGTTTGGCTGACAGCATTCATTGCCTAGCTTCTCTCGGCGTAGCCCAGATAGCTGACGCATGGCACGTGCACCTTCGACAGAGCGCGGAGGCTCACGCCAATAAGCGCCTGAAGGTGGCGCGGAAAAGTACTAATAGTACTGCCCAAAACTGCTTGCTCTTCTCGCAAGGCAGTGTGTTATGGCGCTGCAATCGGCACCGCAAACTTCAGCGCAAGTTCCCCATAGCCGAAATTTGTTGGGCCACAACGCTGAGAGTAATCGCGTTTCCGAAATGATAAAAATTGACATGACTATTACTAGCGACCGGCTACAAGTCTCTAATTGGAACCAGTTGCCTAACTGTGATAGTTAACAAAGTAAATTATCAGAAATTAGCTAACCGGCTAACTAGTTATCTTTATTCACCTGCTTTCTCTTGTCCGCCGACGCTGGTATTACTCTACCGCAGAAGATGTCGTCGCACCTCAAAAAGCATATTTTTTAAAAATTAGTGGCGGGCTTCTCTTAAAACACCCGGTGTATGTGAGAAGGCTATTGCAGCATATACGCATGCTGCGCTCGGGGCATCTGTCAGAGCGTCCGAACGCCGCACTGTTGCGTTCATACACACATTGCTGCCGTGCCGCTTCGCCACAAAATGCCGGTTCCATGGGAAGATAAAGCTGTCAGCGCGCGCCGCAAGCTGTCGCGCCACCGCCACCGCAGAGGCACAAATCGTTTGTCGCCCCAAATCCGCTCCCACAAAGGCCGCTAAGCCCGGCTGACACATCCTGCGGCGCGCGTTTATATCGCGGTCGCTCGCGCTCGCCTCCAGCGTGCTTGGCATTTGACATCACCGAGTGGCAGAGCGAGAGAGATGTAGGGGGAGAGTCCTTGCTCAGCTCCTCTTCCCTCCTTCTCTTCCCCCTTTCCATCGGATTAAATCCGCGGCCGAGGCACTCTTAATCCGCGTACCACCAGTGCCGTTGCCGCTCGGGCCTTCCCGTCTATCTTGGCTGCTTGCTGGTCGCCTCGCTCTCTCAGCCATGTAACTCTCCCCCTCCCTACCCTCCATGCCTGCCGCCGTTGGCCCCACTTCTTCCACGGCTGCTTTCATAACCGCTATCCGCGGAAATGGACATCAATCTTCCGAATCGGACAAGCGGAAAGCATCCGGTTGGTTTGTAGCGCGCTGACTCTTTTCAGGCTTCCATTCACGCTCGGGTCCGATTCTCCTCCACCTCTTTCCACGCCCTTTCCCACCTTTTTTTTTCCGCCCCTCATCCCCCCCACCCCCCTCGTCTGTCTCCCGCGCTTGCTTTCATGCTTTCATCGCTCTGAGCGCTGTACCTCGCCTTCTATTTAGCGACTATTATTATTGCTTTTTTTTTTTCAGAGCACTGCGCTACTTTCTGTGCGGAGGTCTCTCTATTTATCCTCTCGTGGAGCGCGTTTTAAGAACAGTCGTTCTGCCTCTGCGCTGTGTGAATGCACGTAAGCCGTTGCTCTGCAAGCCCCCCCCCCCCCCCCCCCCCCCCCCCCCGGCCTCAGTTTATGTGTATTTTGTGTGCTTTCAGTCTTCGCTCTTGAACCAACGGGGAATATAAATGGTGGGCTCGAGATGGCGTTTGTTTTTGTCAGCACCTTTTGTGGCACCTAATGCACGCGTGTGCTGTCGTACGCCCTGCCCGAGGCGGCGAAACAATTTCAAATAAAAGCAAAAAAAAAGCGCGAGCTTTCCAGCGGTTGACGTTTTCAGTTTGCCTTTGACGCTCTAGAGAAATGTTCTGCGATATTTTTTGCGCGAGCGCTGCTTTTATGCTTCCTCGTTTCCCCACTTTCAATTGGTGGCCGAGATTTTAACATTGGCCACGTTTCCGCCAATCTAAAAGCGTGCCTGCTTCGTTACTTTTGTGGCTTTGGCTGTTCCACCAGCGGCTCGCGTGGGGCCACCTTTTCTTTGTTTGCACCGCCCCCTGTTCTTTGTGAGCGAGCTGAAGGTAACCGAGCGAACAGTCGGCAGTGTTCAGGGAAAGGTAGTTAGGTCGGAGGAGGAGGGGAGGGGGGAGGCTTCGTACGATTTTCTCCATCTGTGGCTGGCTGACGTTGACGATGTAGTGCGCTGCCGCATTTTTCTAAGCACGCGTGCTTGTTGCGTTTCGAATGGCGAGCGAATACCGGTCGTCTCGCAAGGCCTTCTGTCGTAACAACCTTCGTTACACCGTTAACTTGAGGCCGTTAGATGGCGTGGCAATAGCTACGTTTTTACTGCGGGTAGGGGAATTTGAATCTAAGGCGAGTGACGTCAGCTTGTCAAACGCCCCGTGAAGATGGGAACCCGCCGACGCGCCCTCTTCTCCTGCCTGCACAGTTTTCAGTTGCCACAATTTCTGCTCAGGCCGAAGAGTTCGAGAGGAGCTTCCACTGCTACCGTACACGTGCTGAGCTCTGAGGGCCCGCTGTTATTGTTCAGTGGAGGCGGGTTGACAAATGAAAAACGGATAAAAAAACTTCGATTCGCGAACACATAGTGCGGTGTAGAAAAATAAGCAAAGCGCCAGCACTGCAGCTTTTTGTTCATCGGTCGTTTTGTTTTCTAAATCGCATAACAATCACAAAGCACACAGCGAGACACAGCTGTTGTTAAGTTTCCAGAAAAGGGTTGTAGCGCCTTAAAGGACAACACAGCGAGCGAGACGGGACAGGCGCACGCCCCGTCTCGCTTGCTATGTGTTTTCCTTTTCGGCACTACAACCTTTTCTGGAAACATGCACGAACTAGCCCCCCAACAAGTACTACTGTGTTGTCAAGTTATTGCTTCGAACATTCTCTCCTTCTTTACGTCGTTTAAACAGACTAAACGGTGCAGTCAGCAAAAGTAACACGCAATTAACGCCAAGATGCACGACAAATGCTTCGCTCGGTAACCAAACTGCACCGACACGTGTGTAGTGTAGTATACACACTGCTGGCACGCGTTCCACGCGTTCTTCACGCGCCCGGTCTTTGAGCGGAGTTCCGACGAGACGTGTCGGGTCGATCGAGCTCGAGCTTAGGCAACGTCCCGCGCGCGCACACAAAGGCTTGCGGCGTAGGAGCAGAGTTATACATAGAGGCGGGAGTGGCGTCTCATCGCGGTCTCCCGGGGCGTTATCTGCAGTTGTGTTCCCCGCCGGCTGCAGCCTTCGGTGTGGAAGGAAGGCTCGGCTACAAAAGGAGGACAAAATGGCCGTCACGCGAGGTGATGTGGTCCGGTCACGCGAGGCGCCCATCAAGGGTGAGCCCCCGTTGGGGCCGCGACAGCAGCGCCCCCAGCGACGCCGCGGCGTTTGCGCTGCGCGGCGCTGGGCGGATGCCGTCGCCTCCGAGCAGACTCTGTCTGCAGCGTTTCCCGCGCTGGTTGTACATACAGGGCTTGCCCGTGACGAAACAAGGGGCAGTGGTGCGCGAAAGTCTGACTCGCTCCGCGAGGGAAGGGTCTGAGGTTCGCCTCCTGCATAGCAATGGGAGATATCGTGCAATGGTGTTTTGCTACGGAGTGTGGCCGCTGCTGGCATGTGTAGGACGATCAGGTTACGCTCACTTTAGTCCACGAGTGACGAGACTAGAGCGCAGTTTCCGCCCTCACATTTAGCCGTAACATTTACCGTCACACTTAACCCGAATACGTAACCCTGCACAAAATGTGTAGTATTTGGAGGGGTTGGGTTCAATAGGCAAAGTAATGTTTTTTTCCGCCAGACGTCGCACCCTTATAAAAAATTTCTTTAGACAGTCTATGGACTGTCTACAGGCTTCTGTAGATAAAGTCTACAGTCCCTAGAGAACAGTATATAGGAAATACAAATCCTATAGACAATCTATGAATAGACAAAAATAAATATCTATACGAAGGCAATCGAGCCTTTAAGAAGTCTATATAGTGCCAATAAACCATTCTTGTAAGGGCAAGTGACTGGAAGAATCAAATTTTAAAAATAATTTATCTTTAAAAGCGATTGTTAACTTTTGCACGATAATAATAGTACGCCAGAGCAGAAACTAAATCTGAAAAAGAAACGTTTTACTCTTCACTGCGACGCAGATGCTTAAAATCGCGGCTAGAAAACCAATAAATGACCTCTATACTATATCTTGCAATTGGCATGCCTTAACTTCCGTGGTAAATCTAAATTAAACCAGAAGCGTTTGTGTAATTTATCGTCAAAAACGAGCTCCTAATTAACACTAGCCCAGTGACCACCGCTAATGGTATACCACCAGAGAGCATCAATGGGCAGTATGGCTCTAGGCGCTATAAGCGGGTGTTGGACTTTTCGGTTAAAACCGATAGGAAACGATAGAAATACGCCGAATACGATTTTCTAAATTTGGTTTCAACCAAAACAGGTCAGTATACTGCACACGCGCTTACACTAGCTGGCTATCAAGTAAAAATACCGATCAGTCAAGCAAAAAAAAAATAAATAAAGACCAGGTGGTATGGGCGAAGTGAGATGGTGTACTGTGGGAGTAAGTAGTGCATTTGTCTATTTTGATGTGTACCGTACAGTCGTGTGCGCGTGAAAGCTCTACCTCGTCGCCAAACGTCGTCTGCAAGCGTAGCGCTGTTCACACTCTTCGTCTGCTTAGGGCAGTTACTTGTTTAGGCAGGTGCCTCCGTTTCATGCAATGACACTCGAAACCACGCACAGATGTCATGAAAAATGGTCGTGTTCTGTCTAACGCGAGGGTTAAGAGGCAGTTCCATCTCTGTTGTGAGCCAAGACTGCGTGATGCCTTGCCCTCGCGCTCTGCCTAGCAGAATGACCCAACAATAAGATTAAAACACGCCTTTTAGAAATCAACTTACACTGGCGCTTTTGTGTCATAGTTCCCCTCATTTAACTTTAGGTACTTTTTTTTTATTGGCGATACAGGATTTCTATCTCCAAGCACGGTATAAGCGCTTTAGCGATAATGTATGACAACTTGTGCGTTAATTACAGATAAATGCAATGCTGAAGCTGTCCGAAAGCCAAGGTAAACTCTAAGTGACTTTTCACCGCACATGAATACGACATTATATCGCCTAAAGAAAAAAAAATGGCAATTCATACGTAGGAAGTAGTATTCGCGAAAAAACAAACGAAAACTGCGTTTGAAATAAACACAGAAAAAAGTCCGCCGAATTCACAAAAAAAATAAAACTTGAAAAGTCCAACCCCTACATTACTGCTTAGCACTCCTGTTCCGCAAACTGATGCCCTATATTGCAGGAATGGTGTATCGAAGAATGTCGGCTCGCAGCAAATGAACGCACGCAATTTACGCGATAGAGGACCAGTTTCGGGCGCAATCGCCCGATATAGAAACTGGCGGGCAATGAGGATAACAAGGAAGACGGGGCCGGTAACCTGCCCCACTGAATTATAGGCGGAAGCTACAGTACTCCAATATAGCAATAAAGGAAAACCTTAACTGCAAATCTGCCTTTTTGTTACGGGGCTGGTGTTTCATTTACACGAGTACCCGACTGTCAAGTGTACCGACACAAAGAAGGAAACACTGAGTTGTTGATTCCTGGTTCGCCTTACAGAATTGAGGCAGAGAGTAAAGATAATACACCAAAGATGCATCCGCTGGTTTCTTCTACCCAATGCTATACTCGTCAAGCTTATCCGTCAGCGGCAGCGTCAGCCTTGCCCCACTCCATTTGCGCCACTTCGGTCTGCTCTGAACCAGGAACCGGGAGTGAAAGGATTGGACACGCGAATTGAAAGGGTCCCGGTCAAAGCATTGCGCGCTCACTTAGAGAAGCGTGGAATTGATTTGCTGACCCCTGCCGGACCGCCGGCTGCTCGAGAGGGGGGTGGGGGGGGGGGGGGGGGGGCGTAGCTGTTCGGCGTACGCCAACTTTGCTTGCACTGTGTTTACACGCTCGGCACTTCCTTCGCGCGCAGAGTAAAAAGACAAATAAAACAAACAAAATAAACGAAGTACAGATAAAAGTGATCTAATACAAGCCGAAGCTAAACGAGAAAGGAGGCGGCTGCGGAGTAAAAAAGCCAGAGTACAGGCCGTCTATCAGTCAGCCAGTCAGCTCGCGCGCGTACCGCGTATCCTGCTTCGGCGGCGCAGCGCGCTCCGATTGTCCGGGAGACAAATCACCTTGCAAGGGGGAATCGGAGGAAAGTGCGAGCGTGCTCGCGCGTTCCATCGGTGTGCGTCGTCTGACATGTTGAAAGCCGAGAACAACGGGCATCCATATGCTCTAGCATGTGGCGGGAAAGCAGAGGCTGCAGCGCCTGCGGCGGAGACATCTTGTACTACGTGCGGGAGGCTTGCGTCTTCTTAGCTTCGACGCGCGTCGGAGCCTCTTCGTTGGCAGAATACGGCTTTCCGCAGCACCGCACCTCACTACACACACCGTCGTATGCGTACTCTTTCTGCAGATGCCTATTTCCCCATCCTGAAGGGCTCCTGTCAAGACGGCCGCTAGGGGTGCGCCCGTTCCGTCCGCTTGTTCCACTCACAAGCCGCCGGCCCGTTGTTAGGCGCTCTATATAGGCGCGCGAAGCGGCGTAGTTCGCCTTTACTTTGCCACGCCAGCCCGCCTGCTAACGCGCGGCCTCACGTCACCTCGTATGCTCGACACTTGGAGAGCGGCGAATGGAAGATGCGAAAGAGAAGACAGTGTCTTTCACTCGCTCGCTCGCTCTCTCTGGTTACGCGTACACTTTCTCCGAACGGCGCGTCTATCCGACCCCGAAGCAGCATGACGCCTCAGATTGGCGCATCCCTCGTTTCTCTAAAAGCCCCCCTCCACGCATGCACTCTCCCTGTCTTCGGACTCAACTCGCCTCTCTGTGTGCCGCCGAACTCGTCTTTGTTACTTCGCCTCTCGCTGCTCATCCGGAAAAAGGTCCCTTTCTTGTTCTTTCACCCTCCCTCCTTCTTTCTGTCTCTCCTCGTCCCCAGCTTTCATTGCCCTTACGCTTTTTGTTTGCATTTGCGTGTCTCGGGCCCAACTATTAATTCACTTCTCGAAAAAAGAAACAAACAAGCTGGACAAAAACGCAAGTTGCGCTCCTCCCTCCCCTCCTAGCGCCACCTCGAAAGCGTCGATTTCGGTTTCCGCTTTGGTGTCCCGTCGTCCCTGCAGGCTTCCTGCCCGCTCTGATTCTTGTCGAGTTGCCTTGCTCCCCTCCACCGAACATCTTTGCCTCCCGCGCGCTCTATAAGAAAAAGAGCGTCAAAAGAGAGGAGAGCCATGGAAGACGGACTAGAGAGGGAGAGAGAGTACATGGGAAGGGGCGAATATAGAGACGAAGGTTGGGGCAAAGCGGGGGAGAGTTGAGATGACGCCAACGCCGCCGGGCCCATCCATCACAGCGAAAGCATCCCGAAGAAAGGCCGTGCCGCGCGCGAGTAGAAGACGAGGACATGCACCGGCGAGCGAGCGGTGCTCTCTCTCTGTCTTTTCCCGGTTCCTGCGGCTGGAAAAACTGGGACGTCGTCGTCTTCTTCGCCGGGGGAAGCACTCCATCCTTTGCTTCGAAGGTGCGCGACACGTGCAAGGGAGAGGAGCCGCTTTCTTTTACACGCGTCCGCTCTCCCCCTGCTCTCTATATACCGCGGCGGCTGCCACTCGCGACAAACGAGTTGTGTATGCGTTTGTGTGTATCCGAGCATTTTCACACGCGGATAGTGCTTAGCGCTTAGTGCACATACGCGGCCAGTGTGGGTTGGCTGTTGCACACGGGCGGAGATGGCATGCTGTGTGACACAATGGAGTTTCACCTCGTGCCTTGATCGTTGCTTGCTCAGAGGTGCGAGTGGTGTGCCCCTTGAAGATGCGACGAATATAAACTGACGTCCGTGGCAATTCACCCCGTCGTTCATAACTGTCGTTCAACGGCACTTTCGCCGCGCTCATGCCTAAAGTTCTCGCTAATGCAAAGCATAAAGCACCGAAAATTTCTTAGGTGGGAATTAAGCTGTGGCACGATTATCCTTTAGCTGTATCTTCGACCATAAAGTTTCGCAGTCAAATTCAAAACCATGCTTTTTCAGTAAGAGGGCAATGACTTATTTCAGCTACTTGCCTCGCCAATCTGCCCCAGTGCGGTTGTATTCGGCACGTCTTTCTACGACATATAACGGACAAGACCTACAGTAATGCTTTTTTTTTTCGAAAGCTCGCAGTAAAACTTTTCCTAACTACTACAACCGTAACTAGCGTGGCTAACTGGACAGAGCTCCCAGAGAAGGCCGTAAGCAGAGCTGTCGTGACAATGCACTCCCGGGATCGCTCTACTGTAAACGGATGCCGGCCGACATTGCAACGAGACGCTAGCTACTTCTCAGTTAACACGAACACGACCGGGAGCTCCCCACACATGCATCAGCGCTGCGGCTACCAGCCAAGCCGGGGCCCATGGATACGTGTACTCTACAGCTGTCGCGACCGGGCAGCGGTGATGTGTGCGCGCTCCTTAGCCTGTGTGCTCGCCGGGCGAGGCGCTCTATGCCCGTCACGCCTCGTTTTTTTCAATGGCCGCCTCGGCGAAGCGTGGCGTGCGTGTTCATTGTTCCTGCGCATGCAAGGCAGAGATTAGTGCCGTACACCTCGCCTTGTACGTGCATCACGGCGCGGCCGACACGCTCTCCGGCCATCGAGTCCCCGCTCACTGCGACGCGTGCGAAGAGCCGGCAGCAGGTGATTCCACGATGGCGGCCTGGTTAACTTCCTTCCGACGACCGCGTTGCTCGTTACGCTGTACCAGTGCATGTTCATAGCGGGGAAGCTGTGTACAAAGTGCGGTGACAGGGAAGTTGCGTCCCGCTGTATATCTAGTAACCAGCGGTGATGGTAGGGGGACTAATAACTCGGCCCCTTGTATCTCAGTCAGGCGCTGACGTCGCACAGCATACGGACGCTGTTGCATTTCGCCTTCATCAAAATTGAGCCGCCGCGGCCGAGATTCGTTCCCGCGACCTCGTGTTCAATGGCTGAACGCCAGGACCATGTCTGTAATGTTGGTAGTGTGATATAGCAGTGTAGACGTGCAGGCAACTTCGTGCGTGCTAGTTTCAATAAAATTGCCATTATACGGCTCAGAGTTTTGTAATTCAATACAGGAAATTTTAGAAATGAATGGTTGCAGCAGTTGTCTCTACATGGCTCCTCTTAGAAATAATATTCGCCTGGAATACCGGAAACTGCGTTGCGAAAAATACACGAATAAGGTGCGCTGATTTGTCTAAAAATAAAAATCAAAATCGAAAGTTCCTACAGTAATTAGCTATAATCTACACTGGTTCCCACGTCAAATCATCGGTGCTAGCAGCTGCAGCCCCTTGTTATCGATAGTTGAAGAGAACTAATGCAGAAGCAATGTCCGGCTTGCAGCGACGATTTGGTGTTTCTTTTTAATCTGCAGAGAGCCTAGTTTCTTTATTTCATCTCATTGGAGGCCTGATTATGTAAACCAAGCTTGGTTGGCGTGGTCACTTTTCGCCGCAGAGGCACCTAATTAACTGTATGTCAGGTGTGAAAGCAGACGATGGATCATCACCGTGAAAATTTTAACCACCAATGTGCCACTTCCTTCCTCTGGGATTTCTCAGCTTAGAGAAACGATCCTAACGTACTGAAGGAAGGAATCGTTCCTCACTCTACATACGCTAGGTTTGTTGGGCGCCAATGATACTGCAACACCCTTCGCAACAGCGCCATGCTTTGAAGTTTTTTTATTACTTTAAAAATCTTTGCCTCTAGGATAAACTTTAGCTCCGAAAATTCATGGCTTTTACGCTGTTACGATTTACAAATTGTGTTTCTTCATTTCTTTCTGTTCTTCTTTCCTTGGTCTTCCGTCTTCAACACCCTCGCCCTTATTTCCCCTAAATATTAGAATCGCATGTCGACGACTGTCTCTTCCTATCAACTCCTCAGTAAAGAGACGAAAAGTTTTTTTTCAATTATCCATGTTTTTTTCAATCAAAAGATTTCTCTCTCTTTCTCTCTTATTCTTCTCCGACAGTCCATCCGGAGGCTCCCATCATAGCACTGGACTCGAAAGACAACCTCTCTGATCTACTCAAACGACTTAAAGTCCGAAGAGTACTCTTGCAGTATTTGCTCTTCGCGTACTTTGTTCCGCACAGCCGATGCAGGAACTATAACTTCGCAGAAACAGCGACGCGTCAAAAATCGCGGCAAAAGCGGGCAGTTCGGGCTTGTACAAAGCTGTATACAAAGGCTGACAGCGGCACGAGTGACCGCGGAGAAAGAGGCGCCGCTAATCACGTGACTTTATCACCCGCTCGCGAATGGCCCTTTTCTGCGCCCACAATGCGGTGGTTTCGGCTTTGCACCTCTCCTACAGTCGGGGGACTGACTTTGGGGAAATCAGAAATAAACGAACCGCTCCACCGCGTCATTTTTATCTCCCCGTCCCATCTTATATGCTTGTATATATTCGCATAGACACCAATGCTTCGGGCGCTTCTGGAGGGAAGAGGGGGTCGCGAGATCCGCCGAAGTAGAGATGGTAATCAGCGCCCCCTTTCTTCCTCCTCTTCTTGCAAACGAAGTGCATATTTTTTATCCTCTTAGTTATGTATGGCTTCTTCGTATTAAGCGGTGGGCGAACCAAAATCAGCGTCAGGAATCGACTCCGATTGTTCCGGAACAAAGCTTGTGGAACGAAGCATACTGCGTGCAGAGAATGGACAGGTTTCTCCCCCCCCCCTTCCCCCCCTCCCCCATCCGCCTTCCGTTGTGCACGTGTCGGCGCGGGTGGAAGACTCAAAGGGACGACCGCAGCAGGGGTCACTCTCGCCAGATCCGCCGCCTTGATAAGGACGCCTCCCTTTTTCGGCTGCCTCTTCTTTCGCTCCCATCCTGTGGACGCGTTGACTCGAATCCACTCGATTAGCAGCGGCACCTGTCGGCGATGCGCCCGTTCTTGAAACGCCTCGCGCAGCAGTGTCGTCCGTCACCGCGACACCTCTCCGACAGGCGTCGCTGTAATCGCTCTCTCGCTTTCCCTTCGCCTGCTGTATTAGCAACCTTTGGCTCATATTTCTTACTAGGGTTAGAATCATTTTCCCGTTCTTTCTCTCTTCTGCTTTAGAACATTCATAACCAATAATATCAAGGAAACACTTTATATTAAATAGTTGGTGTTATGAGAGCCCAATGTCCACGGTATCTTTGTCCCGGTGATGTTGCACTTGAAGCTTTCGTAATTATGAGTCAAACCACAATGACGCTTGCCGGATTTATTTCTGTCTTCATCTTCGTGAAATTAAGGCATGTGCACGTTTTTGTGTATGAACCGCGCGTAACTAAATTTAATAGAGTAAATTTATTTTGTAAAAATAGCGCACAGGAATCACGTGTTTCTAAGCCAAGGGACGCAGAAGAGGAAGTGTCGCACACCTGCTGTTTCTTAACATGCATCGGGGCCTCAGTATGGTGGTATTCTTGTATCTTGCCTTCCTGCATATAAAGCCGCCGTTGCTGTGTAGAAACTGCGCTTTCTTTCAAAACCGGGATCAAAAAGACGGCGCCCCATTGGCGGTGGGGGGCTTTTATCGGACGTTAAAAGAGGAGGAGCGCTGGAGGTCTCTTGTGCAGCATCGGAGGCTTATATGAAGGCCCCTTGCGGGTCCGTTGATAGTCCTCATAGCAGCCTCTAAATGTTCACGCACATGTTTATTTAGACGCGATATACTACTTTGTGCACTCCGGAAGCTAAGTAGTTCTTACTGTCTTTATCTCATATTTTCTCGTTAAAGTGTGCTTTAAAATATTTGCCCACATCGATATATCTAACTGGCTTTCCTATAGACTCTGTACCTTATTGCACGCCGTGCTGCTGTGTAAACGCTGAAACAACGCCATCCATTGTTCCAGATCACTTATCGCGTTTACATTTCTTTGCTGCAGGGCATTGGCGACGACGGGTGTCTGGGAACTACGTCATCGGGTTACGTGACAACGTCTAGTGGCAGGCCTAGTGGTTTGATCTCATCATGGAGGCCGAATTAAAGCCGTCTGTGGTGGATTTCGATTTCAAACAGGTGAGTTCGGAATTTCGTGCAGACTCAGGTTTCTATCATTTCCTGTGAGCAGGTGAAATTGTTGTTTCTTGTAAGGCCAGTCTTTATATATGACTACTTCTGAATGCCGACTTCTGATGACATTTTACGCGATATATATCGCGAAAATAGCACGTGACGTAGTAGTCCTCGGACTGCTGGTGGAAGCTGTCAGTATATACGGATGACGGGTATATCTGCGTGTTTATCGTAGCTGTAATATAAAGTCTTCTGTACCCCTTCGAAGGTGTAGTTTAAAGCACACGAAGCCAGCAGTAGAGACATGCTCCAAACAAAATTATGGAGAGTTTTCGCACCGTGCTTGTGGATACCAGAATGCTGTGGAAACACATGCCACACCGATACACTCATCTGATCCGAACTCATTCATACCCAGAGCTCGTGCTTATCTACACCCACTAAGAGGCCCCCCAAAAGGAGTTAGTGGGGAGTTTTCAAAAAAACTAAGTTTTAAAAGAATTTTGGTTTCATGCATGCAACCTCGGCAAGTATAAATCTAGAAATTTAGCTGCAAAGTTCCCTTCGTTGACGTGCTTCATTACTAAACGAGAAAAAGAACATGTCTGGGCGATGCTCGAATAAAGTTACCGCTCTGATGTATTGATGCATCATGACTTGCTGAAAAACCAAAATTTTTTATTATAAATGGTAATGAAAAAATCCTCAAGAATTTGTGATGTCGGTTTAATACAAGAACACAAAAGAAGTTGCGTTTGCTACTAATTTATGGCTGACCATGCCTATGTCAGAATTATAACAGAAATTCAATAACCAGTTTTGTAAGGGGTAGCATTTTTTGGCTATGTCGACGTTGGTCCGGCACCCAAAGACGGATTTATCAGCGAGAAATTAGGAGTTTAAAATATTCCCGCTAGTCATTTGATGTCCTTACCGAAAATGACGGGTTGCCAACGTCCTAAAGCGAATGGCGGTGTATAGCGTAGCCTCCGGGATCCGCCACCCAAACTCGGTATTCACCTGCGGAATCGGCCGATGATGGTGCCACATCAATTTCATTTTCTCTTCAAGCTTATGAAAGCTCCGCTTTCGGCGAGAGTAATCCCTTTGTGATTAGAACACTGTACCCTATCGAAACTAGCCAACTTTATATTTGACCTAAATGTCCGTTTAACAAGAGAGAGAGAATTGGCTGCGTTACTACTATACACTGAATTGCAACCACAAGTATATCTTTTTGGTTCCACAGTTTGCAGTTGCTCGTGATGGTACGTGGCTTTATGACGATGTACCCTATCACGAGGTTTGTAGTTTAAACATATTTTGGGTGGCTTACTTTGCGTGCGGAAATACGTATTCTGGTATCTATGGAAGCACAGAAAAGGATGCGAAACTGATGTTGCTTGATGTTTTCCTTATGCTTGACTAGGATCGCGAATTTCGATTCTCTTGTGGGGAAATGCTGGTTGCAGCTTGCACCGGAGTGGGATTGATCATTGTTTACGACGTTCCCTTTTGTCAACCGAACATTGTCATTCAGCAGCAACATTCTGTTGTAAAGGCTCTTCCGGCTTTGTCCACATATTCGCGATGATGACGTTTGCACATGGGCCGGTTTTGCGCTGTTTGTTTGCGCTCACTTTGCATTTAAGTTGAGTTGGGTTGTTGTACGCTACAGGTGGGATTAGCCTTGCTTATTCTGCCGACAATTGCTCCACCGTAGCGTCACTTAAATGTTAACAACGACCTAAAACCTGTCGGATCTGTCCCGCTATGCGCACAGTCACTTATAATTATACGTATTCCACTCTCGCAGTCACCGTCTGTGCACACATTCAATCACAGCAGAACAAAGTCCACTCCAGAAGTCACCATCTATATATGCACATATTCAAGTTATCACTGCAGCATTGCCGGTGTCTATGCTTTAAGACGCTGATTCGGCGCTCACACATATGTATGCTTGGCGCACTCGTTTTAAAAGAGCTGCTTGGCTGCCGACGCGTTTACTACGGAAAGCAAAATCGGTGTATGTTTTGTGCACAGAGCGTGTTTTGCCCACCGCTTTCCTTACTAATCGTCATATACCGAAGACCGCAGACGCACTTTCTTTCGCTGTATGTGAAGGTCGCGTGAGACGGGTCGTTCCGTACGTCCATACTGTACGTACACAGAAGAAGCGGCCAGCACTTGACCTCACCACTGTGCCCTCCCCTCCCCAAGTACCGTGGCAAGGTCGTGGCGTGATGCACGCAAATGAATCGCTTGAACGGACGACGCGGTCCCACAATGCGCCGCGCCGTTCGGAGGAGGCGGCACAATTGAAACGCTCCGTCCGCAGCTTCTCTCGCGTGTACGAGCACCGCGCGGCCAAACGCGCCCTGCTTCTTGTGCACGCACACAATGGACAGAGGCCCGCAGTCGGTGGTCCGCCGGCCAACAGATCGACAACTGTTGTGCGCGTGCTGCCTCGTTTAAAACCGCGAGCACTGGATGAGTTTTGTCAAAAGGAAGCGGTTGTATGCATCCGGCGACTCTGTTGCCTAAGTAATGTGCGGCATGAATATAGGATCGGTACAGTTTAGCTACCCGCCGTACATGTGTTTGGAAGAAAGCGCCCACAGCATGGTCCGTACCATTTTATTTAAATATACTCGCTTTCAAAGCACATTTTTTTTTCTCAGGTGAAGTGCACCGATAAAAAGTTCACCTTTGCTGGAGAGCCAATTGGACTACATGCAGGAAATGTTCATCTCCGTGACAGTTACACATAGTTTACTTAAAGCGGGAATAACGGTACAACGAATGAAAGTCAGCGTTCAACTGCATGCACCCTTTTGCTTTCTTCACCACGTGCCAGGAAACGCATCTATTCATATCTTCCTTTTTGGGGGAATCCCAAAACTTGGTATTGGCCTAAAATTTGTTTATTCGTTTTTGTTTTTTTGTTGCGCATGCATTGGTGACTTTAATAGTCTCATTACGACGAACCTGTGCGAGACTGGGTGGAATACTGCATCGAAAGGTATGCTTTTCTTTACCAAGAGCGTGGTATAGTTTCTCAGCGCTTTTTAATGCGACAGCGTTAAAGGCCCCGTTGCCCAGAAAGTCCGGTGTCGGCGTTGTCGGCGTACGCACCGGCATCGGTTTCGGCGTTGTGAGCGGAAAATCACGAGCATGGCTCTGACAGGTGGTGCCCATGCAGAGAGCAACCTAAGATGCAAGTGGGCCAGATAGGTCACGTACCTATCGGCTACATCACAACCTGTGATAGTGAGCAAACTGCGCATCATGACTGTTGGCGTTTAAATTAATGATTGGTCGCTCGGGAAGGGCAACCTGGGCTACACAAGCCTCACCGGTGGCAGCACCTGCCATCGCAGGGCAGGGGCGCATCGCTTAACCGCTGCACCACTGCGCCAGGAGTGGTACGAGGAGGACTCCCAGGGATCTATAAATGTTAAGGAGAGAATGACCTTCTGCATATCTGAAAATTAACCCATTACGCTATCGCGTCATTACCTTAAGGCAGAGCTTAAGTCCTATTAATTTAAAAAAAAAATGCTGAGGCTCCTCAGCGCGCGAGAACAAGGCTAGCAGCGCAGCGGAATCTCGCGATCTCTATAGCACCTTTTCAAACAAGCGCTTGGTTTACCACGCATCCGTTGTTGTTGTCTTCGATTGCTTTAGAGCTCCCTACTTGTTATTTCTATTCATACGACTGTGATACCTAATATGATATGGAGTGTACTCTCTTTTCACAATTAAAGACTTCCACCATATCTTCCCCCAACATGCAATCATTTGAGGTGCAGATGGAGGCATACATATGACGGTCGTGCTGCATGAACGTTTTACATGTATGGGACCATCTGTACTTGCAATCGTCCTCACAAGTGAGCGCAAAAAAAAAAATAGTTGTGTGAATAGTCGTACCCCGTTAATAAAGCCCTCGTTTACAAATTTTGCAATAGATTTACGCCTAGTTGATGTAGCAGTTCGCTGTTCGCACAAGGGACAGGGCTAAAATGCACAATGCCCATTTGGGCCCATGTAGTATTTTGTCGAGTTAACATGGACAGCAATGAGAACAAACCTCGAATGCCCCAACTAAATATTATTCCCTTGTATTTTGTATACAGGACACCACGAAAGGCGGTGAGAAAGCGCAAACATTCGAGTAATAGCCAATGTTTTCGTGGTTCGTGCGCTACACAGCTAAGGTTGGCGGTCCACACGTATCACCGTTTGTCGTATTACATGAATGGCTGTAAAGAAAAACTCTCATCACTTTGTGCTATTGATAGCCGACTGAGTGCAGATATGTCCTACCGGTTCGCGGGAAGTGGAGCCTCTTAGTAGGGGATACGTCACCACGATGTGATACGCAGCCACACGTTTCTTGAACCGATATAGGCGCTCCAGACTGCACCAGATTGTTTTAAAGTGAACGGCTACCATAGGATAATGCATTTGGAGCTACCGAGAATTTGTCTGACTTCCACTTCCCTGTCGACCAGTATGCACAGAAGCATACCTTAATCATAAAACTTTTTTTTTAACATCTTTTTTTCACGATTCGTTATTACGAACGACTCGCTTTATGAGCAGTTTTGCTCAGGAGCCTATGTGTTTCATATTAACCAGGCATTAGTTAGGACAGAGCGAAGCGGCAAGAAATGAAAAAATAAAGTTAGCAAGTATAAGGTCAACTGTAATTTTATCCTCCAGCAAAAGTGATTGCGAAAAAAGCTTGGAGAAATTACAGGAAGGACAGCCCTGACCCCATGCGTGTTCCTTCCTTCCGAGTCGATTGGTCTTTTTTTTTTTTCTTACATCGTGCCAGATGCGACCTCAGCCAAAGCGTGCGTTCTCACGCACCGACACCTACCGTCCGTGCTTCTACATAGCCGACCGAAGCGCTAAACGGCACTGGTTAGGTTCGCGGATCTTCGACACCCAACCTTGTCGCTTCTTGACACTTGTATGGGCGGCCGTTCCGTGGCTCAATTCTGCGCGCAGCGCCCGTAGCACTCCTCGCGCGGTTGAGAGCACGCTTCGCGAGGTACACGAACTTCTTAGTGCCGAACAGCCTCTGCCCGCCCCGTGCCACACCTTGGTCCCGTTGTTGTGCCCGTTTTCACGCGCGTTGAAAGCTCCATTGCTGTCAGATCCTTCCGGGCTCGGCATGTCTGGCGAGTGTACAAGAGTGCGGGTATTGTGCGCCGCGGAGACTACGCGCTCTGCCTGAGCTGCTCTACAGCACCGGTACATGTGTTGTCGACGTTTCTTGAGCGTGGGCGCAGCCGCTTGTCTTCACCGCCGCTAGGGGAGCAGTGCGGTGAAGTGTGCTTCAGCGCTGTTTGTCGGAGTCCGGTACATGAATGTCGCCCGTATGAATATGTATCGCCAAGAGGCGAATGCAAGTAGTGTTTTAGGCAACTGTACCATAGCAGAGCTTGGAAATCTCTTTCATGCGCCTGTGAAAAAGCTGGGGTATTAACATTCTGTTTCGTCATTGCACTTGAATATAAGGTACTGACACACTGTCTAGTCACTATACACTACTCCAAGAGAAATCACTTCATTTCAGTGAGTTATATTCCGTTTGAATTATATCATATTCAGTTTGACAACCGCCTAACAAAGCGAAAGCGAGTTTTTCTCTTCTTTCGTCACACCGCCATGTGATATTCCGCGGGCAGAGAAAATTATATGTTATAGCTATGTTTAATTAATTAATTTATTTATTAAATACTGCCAGCTACCTTTTGGTGGCCAAGGCAGGAGTGGGGATTCAATTTCACAGTTATAACTGTGTTATACCTGTTAAACTGTTGATGTTATAACTGTTAAAACCAACGATTTGGTACCGGTCTGAAGAAAAACGAATCAGAGAGCGGCGTTTAAATTGACGAGTAATTAATTTAACTCTTCTTTGCATATTTAGACATACAGGAGGGTTGAGCGTCCGAAATTATTTGATTTAGTAAAGAAGGAATTCAGTCACGCAAGCTTGTCGTAGTAATGAAGTACCTCGCAGGCACTGCCAGTTGCATCGATGAGTTTGAGTGCAGCTTGTTGCTGAAAGGCTTGTTAGTGCCTTGTGGGTGCAACAGACCTTCCAACAGACGTCGCGTGTTACACACATCGGGTCCCGAGGGTCGTCACACTTGCTCAGAGGCGTGGATGTACTTTAAAGAAAAAGTAATGTATAGTGACCTGGGTACAAACGGCATGCATGCCCGGGAAGATAGCCAAATTCACTCTCTGTGACTGTGTGCTACAATTTCGTCTATAGGCATTTTTTCCGACGTGCGATGTCTCTCCACATAATGTCGCTGTCACACTGACCAAGTGCAACTAAGAGAAGGAAGGTGCTGCGAAATGATGGAGACAGGTTATGTGGGACCCCTGTGTTGCGCTTTGAGTAGCCTCGATGCAACTCAGAGCTGCTGACTAGAAAATTTCCGCGCTATGAGGGAATATTATAGGAGATGCACTCGAGGAAAGGAAATTTGTAATTTTCATGGAAAACGCCAAGTAGCATTTTTTCTTTAAAGAAATAAAATAGAAGATGGTGACGGCCGTAATGGAGTATTAGCCAAAGTTACAAAGTGCAAATACGTGTCGAACGGCATTTGCCGATATAAAAAGCTCGTAAGAAATTTGCAAGCTGTACGTATAACGAGAAATCTTTATCTTGGAAGAACACTGCCGCATCAGACAATTTCAGAAGCACGCGTAACTGTTAACTTTGCACGTTAATATACTAAGACTGAAAATCTGAGAACGGAAGGCTGAACAATTCGTAATTTAGTGATGGATGAAGGGAATAATGAAAAAATTAGGAATATAAACAATCAGGGATGAAATTTGGGGTCTCTGGGTCAGCTTTTATGTTGCGGCAACCATTGCGTTCAAGGAAAAATGAAAAAAAAAAAAGTTAATCGGGCCTTATACTCAGGTTCGGCTCCGCCAGAGCATTTCTCGAAAAAGAAGAAAAAAGGCCATTTACCGCTCGTTCAAGCTGCACACAGCGGGACCTCGAGACGTCGGAAGAAACTCCCCCGCGTTCACACGCAGTCGGTGGCGACGGCGCTTCACTTGCTTGCCCGGCGCCCGCACGCACCGGGAAAAGTCACCGGGACAGCGGGGCACCCTCGACGGGACGTCCCAGCAACGGACAACACCGGCACAATACCGTTCCCAGATCATCGCCTTTGATCACTGGGGTTTTGGGCCGTGAAAAGGGGACGCTTTACGACGCGGCTTCCTGACTCCTCGTGTTCCTCATTAGGGAGCCTCCCTGCCAGCCCAGCCTCGCAGCGCTTCTTCTACTTCGTCCCTTTCCATTTATTTTCACTACCCAACTTTCTCGCACTGTCCCGTTCCCACCAGCCGCTTTGTGGACGGGCGTTGTGTCCATCAGAGGCTCGTGGAAAAAGCTCAGACTGCCCACTCAGCGGTGACCGCTGTTTCACGTGACTTCTCGCTAGAAGCTTTCTTCTCCGCGTGCCGAGAGCAACACAGAGAAGAACTAGAAGAAGAGGAGGAGGAAGTAGAAGGCAGGCGACTAGACCCCCCTCGCACTCACCGGCTCCGTGCGTGTGTGGTCGCCGCCATCATTACAAGGGTGACACACGCGCAGCACGGGGTTGCGCGCTGGCGTTCGTGGCCTGGACGACGAGCACAATAACCCGGTGTGCGCCGCCCGCGGCCGGTTTCGGGAATCGCTAATCATCCCCGGCGCTTCTTCTTCTCGGACCGCTGCTCGTCAAGTGGCCGCCAAGCCGGGTGACGACAGGCGGCAGCAGCGGAGGGAGGCGCGCGCTCTCCGGGGCTGCGGGAACGCCGTCAGCCGCGCCTGTCTCACGGCGACACCCGGCTTCGCCAGGCCTGGCCGCTGGTGGGGTTCTGTATTCGCGGTGTCGAGAGATTAACAACGGCGATGAGCGCACGCGTGTAAAAAGTGCCTCAAACGGGGCGTTGTCTCTCGCTTCGATATGTCGGCATCCGGTGCATATATTATAGTTGTTCATTTTTGTTTTACGGGATCGACAGTTAATGGTCGGCCATCACTCTTTGCACGCGCGGAGTGATGATAAGAGAAATTATTAACTAGGTTGAGTGGTGGTTTTGTTCTAAACCTTAATACCCATGTACCTAAGCGATTCATAAAATAGTAATAATAAAAATGAAGCCGGGCTTGCGGCGTCCAATACGAAGTGCAGCCTAGTGTGACATCATCTCTGATACAGTGTTTCTGTTGTCCGCTCGAAGTGCGAAACTGAAAAGCTGTCCCTGATTTAACCTCATCTCTTGTACACCAGAAAATATTTTTGCCTCATAGCTGATGCAGTAGCAGGAGGGGACTTTTCTGGCTTCCCCTGGTTACATGTACACGTCGTGATTGTGTGTGACGGAGGTTATCCACCTGCGAAGGCGATCAGATCTCGATTCCTCGAGGCAAGCTAACGACACCTCGGATAGGTTTCCAGGGAAAAACGTGCCTGCGGCTGTAGTGGCCGTTACACTTTCACGATCTCAAAATGGCTCAGTCCCCTTCCGCTCCGTGCCCCAAGGTGTGGGCACGATGCTTTTTCGTAGCAGCGGAAGTGTCGGAGACGGGCGAATTCGGGGGCGGGCGGAGGAGTTCGTCTTTGCTCTTCGGCGCGCCGCCCGTTCTCAACGGGAGGAAGCCCGGTCCTTTGTTCCACGTCTGCGCGGATTCCCGCGAGCTTCCCCCAGTTACCGGAATACCGCGTCGTTTGCATTGTACGGCACCACAAAGTTGCTTCTTTTCTTTTCCCGCGGTTCGCACTAGATCCTCTACCTAGAACAATCGGGTCAGTTTCTCCGACGATAGAGAGGGAGAGCCTTTCCTCCTGAACACTTGGCGCTTGCTTTCTTCTTCACACAGCCGTGTGACCATCCTTGTGTGTTTGTGCGCGAGTGTTGATCACTTTCTTCAGTCTTTCTTGTTTGCCCGGTCTTCTTTCGGTCACCGCACAGGCAGTAAAGATAGAGAGAGAGGAGGGTACGGTCGCTCTCCGCAGCCCGAGAGAAACCATCATCATTACTTTTCCTCTTTGGTGCGGCGCGGGTTCGCCGCTGCCAGCGGTGTCCGCCGCCGCCAGAGAGCGCGCGCGCTCGAAGCCAGAGGCAAAGCGCGTCCCGACGCTGCTGCTTTCCAGGGATCCCGTAATGAGCTCCTTTCTCCTTACCGTAGATCGTCTTCTTCGTCTGGCCGCCGCCGCCGGCCGGATGGCCCACTGAGCCAGCGCTCCGGGGCGGTTGTTGCCGCTTGCTCTCTCTCTCTCTCTCTCTCCCTCACCTCCTCCCTCTCTATTTTACAACTGCTCTGGAGCATCGAGAGGGGGTGGGGGAGGAAAGTAAAGAGGTGGGGGCAACCTTTGGGGCAACTTTCCCCTCCCTTCGACGCCCCCTCACCGATACCGGGAGGTGCCTTTCCAGCCCCCTGTTGGTGGTGCGCCGAGAGAAACCGAGCGACCGGCGGCGGGCCGGCTTCAAAGTCAACGCGCCTCGGCTCGCGTGCGGACGTCCTCTTGTGCCTCAGCGTGCAACAAAAAGAGGAGAGCCGGTCGCGAGGAGGAAGGAAGGAAGGCGCGTTCTCCACCGTCACCACTGCCACCTCGTCGGTCGGGGCGTCGCTGAGCGCTTTTTGTTTACGCGACGTCGGTCCGATGCGTGTCGGCCGCGGTCACGGTCGCCTCCGCCTCCTCCTCCTCTTACGGTTCGTGGTGATCGCCGTCGCATCTTCTTCGCCTTCGGCCGGGACCTGTCGTCATCTCCGATCGTGCGCGATTCGAGTGCCGAACAACCGGTGGTGCTCCGCCGCAGCCTGATCGTCCCGTAGCCCGCGACTGACCAATCGCCGGAGCCGGTACACCGAGCAGAAGGGGACACCATGCTACTGGCAGGTTTGTTTTCGCTATTCGGGCACGGGATCGGAGTGGCCACGTGTCGAGCCTGCGATTGCTCTGGCGAAGTGGCATGCTGTGCGGCGGGGTTTGGGAAAGATGAGATAATGCACGAGGTACGAGTACATTGCGATTTGGGAATTGCGGCAAAGTACTCCACTGAATCAAGTACGATGAGGATGTTATGAAATTCACGCTTGGCAGCTCGTTACTAGCGTGATATTGGCGCAAGGCTTTGTTGCGTCGCGTGAGGACATCAGCCGTACGCACGAGTTTAGCATTTTGGAGTCGTCTTCTCCGAGGTGTTGGACGGCAGATCTCTTCAGTCGCTGATGGTATCTGCAACCGGCATGTTCACAGCCGCAATGAGAAAAGAAAAACTTATATTTTGCAAATTTGAAGAATTATTGAGCTGCGGAATATAAACTTTGCCGTGTTCCCATTAGTCGACATAAACGGCATCTGCTCTTTGTCTAGTCTATGTATTTTCATTTTCCTGCTTCCATTGTAGGACTATATCAAGCTATCAAGTTGATTTGAAAATAGTTCGGTTACTCGAAGAGCTTTACATTTTTGTTTTCATCTCCGTACTAGCGCAAGAAAAGAAAAGGAAAGAAAAATTGACACATCGCGGACTGTTTTTAACCACGTGTATGACGCGTCTTGGCGATACTCAGACATCACGAAAAGTTAGCTCATGCGTCATTAGGTTTTCCCGGCCAGTTAGTTCTCCGGGAAACGTACGCGGTAGCAATAGTTCCGGAGCATTCCGTTTCTAAGTGAGAAGCTTCACTTTTTCCTTCGCGACATCATTGTTAAACTGTTCCGCACTGCGCCCAATGTCGCCACCTTCGCGTCGCGAGACGATGCGTCCTCCGCTGCCAGTCGCGAGGGGGGTCTTCCCGGCGCGCGACGTTGTCTCGAATCGATGCGACGTGGCCTTGAATCGCTGCCCGCCCGGTGCAGACAGCATAGTCGTTACACAGCCGCAGCGGCGCTATTCTCGACGTCTTGCGTCATGGCTGGCGTGGTGCCAGAGGCCCCCGTGAAAGGGACGAGGAGGAGGAGGAGGGACTAATTGAAGCCGAGCAGGTGGCGCCTAATTGTGTCTGCCCACTCGCGCCTTTCTACTCTGTCTGCCGCTGGCATCAATCTGACGGCCGAGCAACGCTGGGTATGCGACGGCATGAGTCTTCGGTGTCTACGGGAAATTTTTTTGCTGGATTGCATGCGGGGGCTGCTGGATTGTTGGAGGAACGCGGTTTGAATAGCTTACTTTCGCGGATAGGTCCACGGCCTGGCAAGTCATGGTCCGTGCCACATAAAGATGTGTTGGAGGGCTCGGTAGAACAATGCGAACTCGGTGCTGAGTTGGTCGTGACCTGAGTGGTTGGAGGGCTCGATGAAACTGTGGGAGGTCGGTGGGGATCAACAGTTATACGTATTCTGCTATCAGTCGGAAGAGGAAGGCTTCCTGTGTAGTTATTGGATATTTGGAGCCGATGTCACGGCACACTGAAGTGCTGTTGCTTCCTAACCGTTGTATTCGGTCACTGGCACATCGTTCCCGCGGCGTTGTCCACTCGTCGAACAGCTGCTCACAGTTTGCTTTGTGAGCGCTTTACTAATGGCCACAGAAATGACCTCTCACTTAGTGAATATATATGCTCAGTGGCACGAAGCTGAATGTTCCAGTCGCCCTTTTGCTATGAAACGCCACATGCCTGTCGGTTAACATGCTCAGAAGGCGACATCGCCAGGAAATTAATTCTTGTTGAAATCGTGAGGTCCAACATCCTTTACATTTTGCATGACTCTGTTTTGTCGGGAGAATATTTGTATCCCTGAATTAATCGGGAGTATTAGCGTGTATGAAAGCCTAATGTTTCTTTGGAAAGCTTAATTTTTCTGCATTATACACATGCAAGCAAATAGGCAAGTCAGGAAATGTACGCAATGGCTTTCAGGAGCAGAAATAATAATAGGAAAGACAGGTACTGCCAGTGTGCAAAAATTTTAGATTTCTCCATGGGATGAACAAAAACAACTTCGTCTCGTAGTAGAGGAAGACGATAACACCGTGCTTACTGTGGAAAGAGAACTTTTCAGTGTTTTTGTTCTCAACTCGTGTGTATTGTGCGTACAGAGTCGGAACTAATCACAGTGCATATGAGAGGAAATCCCGTGGTGTACCATACCGAGTGACCTTAGATTGCATTTCTTAATGATCCTTTTCGGCTGGTGCAAAACACTGAAAATTATCTGCTGATTTCACCAATCCGTTACACTTATTCCGGCTGGCGTTATAGATGTTCTTGTTATTGGCGCATTACGGCACGAGGTACCGCTGCGTCGCTAACCACCGATTACAACCGCTGTACTATATGTTACAGATATTCATGAACATGTATGTGTATACACGCATTCCATTACACAAAGGGTATAACGACTGTGCTGATGTCCGCAGCATGACTGGAGGGCTGACTCTCGGTTCATTAAAGGTTGTTATCGTGAGCCGCAACAGAACTGCTAAATACTGCAGTTTAGTACTTTTGCAACGCTATTCGTTTTTTACCGACACCAGCATGATTTGCATTCACGTAAATGAAGTACAAGGAAAGAAGTAAGAAAGGCGAAGAGTGTTTTCATATGTGCAAGGGACGATTTCGGTTGATTCACAATATAAAACAAATCATATGTGTGCTGCATCGAAACAGACTCCGAACAATTTGTTGAGGCAAATAGATTGGTTGAAAGACGACAAGCATGATGTTTCAAAAATCGCGCACGACTACATTATTCGAGAAACAGCTACGCGAAGTATAATTCCCGAAAGCAAATGCTAACAAAATGTGCAGGAACCTAGAAAAATTCTATGGCCCCATTTAACTGCAAGTATTTCTTGAAAATGACCTTTTCCACCCTTTTAATCCTTTTTGAATACATACCGAAAGAGGTAGATAGCGTCTACTGAGGAAAGCGCGATTATTTTCGTGCAATTTCGTTGCACTGATCGATGATAAACTGCCAGTAATATCTTATTAATTCGCTTGTTTCTCTCGCAGAACTTAGCCTATAGCCTCTTGAAGATGTTTACCAGGGTAGCATCAAAGGACAGAGTCAGATAGTAAAGCAAATGGCTTGTGCAATTTTGCGACGTGTCTAACTTTCTTTTTAAAGACTAAAAAACACGGTTTCTTTGGATGTTCACATGCGAATAGTGAGTTCGCTGATAACCTTCACGTTTTGTTTACTCGCGGCAAATGTTTCAGAAATAATCCGAAAATATTTAGTATTTTACCTGTAGTAGTTTCGATGCCTATTATCGTTAGGCGAACATCGCTTTTATGAATCCCATCACGATGCATATAGATATATCTTCGAGATGTTAAAGTTTGTTGGCATTCGTGTACTTGAGCAGATCATCATCTCTGTTGACATTCTCGAGTGTCATGAGAGAAACAACGTTTTTTTTATCGACCGGAAACTCTGTAGTAGGCAGCTATTCCGCAGGTCGTAAACAAGGGTTTGCAAAATTTTCTATTCATAGGCCTAAAATTTCCAACTTTCAATCGTAGAAATTTTCAATTTTCAACCAGTTCGCGAAAGTTTTCGCGTCTGACATTTCCCTGCCATCACGAAACAGGACATCACGAAACGTTTGTGAGTTTTTCACAAGACGCCTGCTTTGTTGCTGGGGCGTAATGCAAAGAAACATTGATATTATATAACTTGCACGGCGAGTCCTGAATTCTTACTTGGGCGCACTTTACGGCGCGCACACATAACCCCGTCAAAGAAAGGACCTCGGAAAAGGATTTCTGTTGTTCTATTATATATATGCTGCATTTCGTCATGGTGAATTTAGATTTCAAAATTCGCGCCTCCTTTCTGGTCTCATCGCTCTCCATATAGGCTTGATTCGCAGCTTGAAAACGATGAACTCTTGCTTACATTGAACCTAAGTTAATGCACTTGGGTTCTAATAAGTGCTGTGAATTTTTTTCCGTTTGAATTTTGATAGCAGCATTGTCTCAAGCTCACGGAGAAACAAAAGCACTGCAGCTCCTATCCAGTCATGAATTCGACTCAACGGAGAAAATGGTTCTGTTTGCATCATGTATACGGAGTCGAGTGCAATTCGAAGCATGGTGTGTGTGCATAGTATATTTAGCCGAAGCCCTTTTTCCGGTCGCCGCACTGTTGGTTCCTATTATATGCTTTCGACACGTATATGTTCACCAAGCTTGGAGCTTTGTTCCGTCCTCTGCACATATTTTACGATTTGTGTTATGTTCTGCGTCAACACACGGAGGCTTGGAAAAAGGGAACAAAATTGACCGAAGGCGAATTGTATTCTAACACGTATTGTATACTCGTTTCATTTAGTTGTTCACCTCAGTGGCTTCAAATATGGACGTAACATCGGAGCACGAAGTTCTTTGGTCGATGTGTTGTAAATTTCTCCTTCAGTGAGTAATTTTTTTTTTCTGATCGTTTGCTGTTTGCGTGTAAAAAAAATAATGGCGCCAGTGTATGAGCGTATATATACAAAATTGACATTGAGTTTCAATTGACGGCATATTGAGTCCTTGTATGGGCCATCACATTTCAATAAACGCTCGAACTGTATAGAGCTCGTTCGTTAAGATGTCAAAATGGTCTCCGCTGATAGGAGTCAACAGGAAGCCAATTGCTTACTGGCCATGTGAGTCTCATTTGAATGTGAGTCATCAGGAAGCCGGCTGCCTGCAGTTCAACTTAATGTCAGTTAATTTCCTTCGCAATAATTTCCTTACACCTCAATTTTTTTTTCCTGGAATGCATAAAAAGCTGGTCAGTAGTGTTCGAAGTACAACGCTTCAGTAGTATTTGTAAAGCATTGACTTCAAGCATTGAAACATTGATGCAACGGGTGAAAACAAACGTTCCAGACAAGTAGAAGTGTAAGTCAGGCATTGATTTCAAGAACTGAATTGTAATAATAATAATAATAATAATTGGTTTTTAAAAAGGAAATGGTGCAGTATCTGTCTCATACATCGTTGGACACCTGAACCGCGCCGTAAGGGAAGGGATAAAGGAGGGAGTGAAAGAAGAAAGGAAGAAGGCGGTGCCGTAGTGGAGGGCTCCGGAATAATTTCGACCATCTGGGGATCTTTAACGTGCACTGACATCGCACAGCACACGGGCGCCTTAGCGTTTTGCCTCCATAAAAACGTAGCCGCCGCGGTCGGGTTCGAACCCGGGAACTCCGGACCAGTAGCCGAGCGCCCTAACCACTGAGCCTCCGCGGCGGGTAAGAACTGAATTGTACTTAACAACAGCTTAACAACAGTTATGTTAGTTGAAGTGAGTTCTTAGCGCACGAACACCGAAAAAAAAAGCACTGAATTGTACTTTTTTTCGGCGTTCGTGCACTAAGAACTCACTTCAACTAACATAACTGTTATTGAGCTCACGGCTTGTGCCGCCCACAGATTGGATCAATGGCACTGAAATCGATTTCTAAATCTGTGGTTAATAACAACTTATAGTTTATAAGAACTTCCACTTGGGCTAGATGGTTCATTGTACTCGAGAAAGGAAAACAGTATAGCGCCGAAGAACACACACACAGCAGAAGAACGACGTAGGACAAGCGCTTGTCCTACGTCGTTCTTCTGCTGTGTGTGTGTTCTTCGGCGCTACTGTTTTCCCTTCTCGAGTTTAATAACAACTCACAACTAATACTAGATTGTACGCCCTTCATGTCGAGTATATAAGCATCAGCACGTATGCTCGAAGAGGCAGGTTTGTTACTCGCTGCTTCCAGCGGTCTCACAGAGTGTATTTGTCGTAATTTTTGATGGTTCCGCTTTTCAAATGTTGTTGCAAAGAAAGGTGCGCAAACGTTCCTGGTTTCGTAAAACCTGAAAACATACCACTGGAGTCCCTGCATGGTGTTCCAGGAATGTTAGAAGATAAGGCAAACAGGTTGCTTTCTTACTTTTGCCCAATTAAACGATTTTATAATGTTCTGGTAACCTTTCCTCGCTCCGTGCCTGTTTATTTCACATTTAGGTGCAAATGGGAATCTTGCACCGCGAATTAATTTCTTAAAAAAATTCGGTTGCGCTTTCTGGAAACCTAATTTTGCACTGCACGAAGCAGAAAAATTTGCGGATAATTTGTGCTGATTCCAGAGGTTGGTTTTAATTAACTGATGATTTAAAACATCTTTTAACAAGATTGAAAAGGGGTTATTCATGACGTGGCTTGATTTGAGGATAAGTTCGAAACATATGGTTGAAAACAAAGAGGCGAAACATAGGTACCGAATAGACGCCCTATTGGTATTATTTTATCAAGCGCTACCCGCGCTAACGACGTCCTGCTCCAAGTTTCTTTTGAGTTTAAAATGGTTGTGGCTGGGATCGAATTATTGTTTTCGCAATGTACTAACAAGGGTAGACAAGTCTTTCACGGAGGCGGAATGGCTGTGCACGAGATGGTCATATACGCGACAAAATAGTCGTGGTAAATGGAATAAAAAGAAATATTTGATTTGTGGAAGAGTTTCGTAGAGCAACTTCCCATGTTGTTTATGAAAATAATGTACCAAAAATAGGGCATTTAATGTCAGCTCAAAAACGCCACCAAAACTATCGCTAATAATGAATTATGGGAGTTTTTGCTGAAAAATCTGATTTGCGGCCGAAATTTGAGCTAAAAAAATATCTCCCGGCTTTTGCCCACCGAATTCCGGAAAGAAACAAAACCCGAATACGAAGGGCACTACGTATACACTTATGCCATTGTTTGTGCACGCCTATCCAGCAGACGATGGATGTAAGCCTCACGCCATCGCTTTCTGCTACAAAAGATAAATACAGATTACGGTCGTCACAACTTGGAATTTGCAAGCGTTACATATTGAAATAGTCTCACTTCAAATTTTAAAAGCTATACCTAGACTTCATTCCTTCCAGGGGATCATAAATAATAATTGTTTTTTTTTGGGGGGAAAGGAAATGGCGCAGTATCTGTCCCACATGTCGGCCGACATCCGAACAGCGCCCCATTGGAAGAGATAGAGGAGGGAGTGAAAGAAGAAAGGAAGAAGACGTGCCGTAGTGGAGGTCTCCGGTATAATTTGGACCACCTGGGGATCTTGAACGTGCACTGACATCGCACAGCACACGGGCGCCTTAGCGTTTTTCCTCCATAAAAACGCAGCCGCCGCGGTCGGGTTCGAACCCGGGAACTCCGGATCAGTAGCCGAGCGCCCTAACCACTGAGCCACCGCGGCGGGTAGGGGATCATAAAAGAGTTGCTTTTTAACAAGGCGTAACAACTTATTTTCTTTGTGAATCTGCAATGTGTTATGCATAACATAAAAATCAGGTATTCTGATGATCGCACGTATTGAATATTCATTTAATTCTATACGTGTATAAATTTAGTTTTGTTTACAGAAGCAATGGCTTATTGACTAAGTGTCAAATCTTCTCCACTGTTGCCATTGCATATATTGTGCAACTCAAATTGTTCAGGGACCCCTAAACAATTTTGTTGGGCCCCAGAAGTTCTATATTCATGCATGTAAACTCTTGCTTATGAACATAAAGTTTTTAAAGTTCGAAATGTTTCAAACCTCCGCTACTGGAGCGTTTTGAACTGCCGCAGTGCTCTCAAGTCGCCTCCGTTTCATTGCTTTTCAGTTTGCGTTTTAGGTTGCCAGGCAAGACGGGCGAAATAACTGTCGCTGTTTGCTAGTAATTACAAGTAAATCGCGGCAAAGGAATGTGGAAAGAATATTTGCGTAAAAAAGAGAACTTGTTTACAATCGATTCACCGCTCTTTTGCAAAGCTTCGCACATGCATTCGCACTCCTTTTCGTTACACCATTCTCTGTCCACTCCCCGCGGGTCCCTCTTTTCCCGAGGCTCTGCTGGGGTCGCAGGCGCGCACACGCTGGCTTCCTGCAACATCCCGAAAAGTCCCGGCTTCGCTGAGGCCGTTTCCTTGTAACTAGAACCTTCGTTTCCTCACCTATAGCTTCACACCGGAAACGCACTTGGAACTTCCAGTCAATTAAAAATGTCACACTTGTAGAAAAAAAAAAACAGCAACGAAGAAATGCTCGATTACATTTCTTAGTAGCGGTTATGTGTTAATAATCGGCAACCCTCACGTGAGATACACAATGACTCCACTGTTTTCTTCCCGCATACAGGAAAAAGTTATCTCGATCGACTTAGAGCTCCAGCTGGAAGTCCTCCTTCTTGCAGCACGAGCACCGTCAAATACAAGCGACAAACGTTTTATTTGGTTTCGGACCGTGTAAATATGCCACATTTTTCTCTTGTATCCCGAAATATTAAGTCTAATTTAGCTTACGAGAGATATTAACTTTAACTGGGAGATTTACAGTGGCTGTTTTTGCGGAATAAATGGCGGGGCTTAGTGAAACAAGTTTGCTGAGAGCGCTGTGAGCTGGTTATAGTTCTGAAACTTTGCTTTTATCACGAGCCTCCTCTCGTTTGGGGGGCGGGGGGGAAGCTGTTGCTTACATTTAATGGTAGCAGGAGCTATTTCATCAATTGGAGAGCTTAATTAAACGCTCGAAGTATTACATGCTGAACGCTCAACTTCTCTCCTAGACTGAGAATTTGAAGCTTTCAAAGCGGCAAGCTGATCAGGCACGTATTCACTTGCAGCGCGTGTTTGCGTTGAGAAAAAAAAAAGTGCACCGGCGTCTATAGGTGATTCCTTACTGTCTATATTAAACGTCGCTGCCGCATATATTCTCAATACCGAGAACAATACAGTTGTCTTTCCTGTTTTTCTACGCCTATAATGACAAGCATTTATCACGCTTACCTGAGAATTTAAGGTGAGCGAATCTATACTAATAGTCACGACAGAGGGGTCCGCACAGCCAGCAGACATATTCGCTTGTCAGCCGCGAACTAGTGTATAGACACATTTCCTTCGTGTAATGCCTACAATATCGAAAGCTCTCTCTCTCTCGAATTCTGCCACTGCGCTTTACCCAAACAGCTGTTAAGACACCGAGCGGTTCCCTGCACTTAGCCGATTTGCTCACCCTTATTCCTGAAGACGTGGCCTGTCATTATTAAAGATTAATGGTGCTACATCTTCCGTGTCTTCGGCGTTAAATGTACGGTTAGGCTTCCTAAATTGCTATTCCGCTGCCACCGCTGCAAAGGAGGAGGTGACAGCGATGCCTCTAAATGGTAGCACGTAAATCAGTTGCGAACCAGGCTCTGTGGACGGTCAAACGATATCAATTTGCGCAGGAAAAGTGCGTTTAATTAACCGTATCAAATTTACAGGCGGTGGCCGCGTCCATAGAGTGGGACGTGCTTGTTTGACTCCGCTGCATAGGCTGGTTCTACGAGAATTAAATAACCCATGTTACTACGTGGAAGAAATAGCATACAGCTGCATCTGCGGAGATTCGACGTGAAGGTGTTTAACCCACACTACGTGTATATACGAACCATGCATTACCGATTGCGATTTTCTTTTTGTGATCGAAGTGTCACCGACTGACTAAATTATGGATTGGTGTTTACCTACCCTGCAGCTTTGACTACCGTACTTCTTTCTTCTTAACAGTGTTTTAAAAACGAATGTTGTACGTAGCGAAACTAAACAACTGCAGATAGCTTTGCAATATGAACTGCGCCGTGTTCGTGGTAGTTACTTTTTTTTTAGGCAAATGTATTAGCTTGAGAATTTCGATATTTAATATATTCCTTTGTTATTTCTTTCGTGGTGGGCCTATAGAGGCAGTGTGAAAGCTTTGTAAGGGGCTGTACCGATCAATTTTTTTACCCATGGATTGGAGTACCTTGCTTGGCGCCGGCATTCATCCTTGCCTAAAACTTGCGTGCGTCGTCAAAACGAAAATAAAGTTGCAACTGATTGTTCCAATTAATATGTTAGACAAAAGCTTCCAAAAATCTTTAGGAATCTGCTTTTCCGAGTTCATGTGGTGACCCCGTAACACAATGCCCGAGGGGGGCTTGCAAGCATTTTAAATAAATAAGTAAATAACAAATAAATAAATTGGTGTGATAGAGCTGGTGTTGTAGTTGTGCCAAGAAAACAAAAAAATTCAGTCTAAAAATGTCCTGACTTCGAAAGAGCACCATGGAATGAAATAAAGTAATTTAACTTGGAGTTTATGCACAAGAGCGGTCGGTACTGTCTGCCGGAGGAAACGTCATTACTAAAGCGCGTTAACAAAACGGAAAGCCTAGCAGGCGAGGAATTGGCAAGTATAGCAGAAACTTAAGAATGAGCCTGGCTGACCTTTGCAACATTTCGCTTCTCCAGAAAGGCTGGTGGTTTGTGTTTGGTTCACTAGATCACTGGCGGAGCAATTTTCCCCTCCTGGATGCCATGGCTTTTAGAGGATGGTGTCTCGGGGACCATTGACTGCCTGCGGAAGTTTAAGGAAAATCACAGCTTCTTCTCGCTCTTACCCTTCTCTCGTTCACTCCCGTCAGCCCTTTATCTCAGCACAGTTAAAGTTAGTCCCCGCCGGAGTGAGGCCTTTCCTTTGCTCATAATGTTCTCTCCACCCTGTTTAGTTTTGCCATTGTTTATTATATTGACAACTTCTGGTCATTGCGACGTGCTTGCGGTCTTCACACAGTTTCGTGTGCGTGGATCGTGCGGAAGGACAGAATTGGGCAGAACCTTTGTCTTCCAATGGGCATCCCATAGCTTCCGGCGTAATGATGATGATCCCGCCTGGATGTCGAAAACTAGGTTGCAGTACCGGAACTCACTGCACAACGTTGTTTTGAAACAGCCGCTTTAGGCCGGAAAGAAAGCACGAAGAAAAAGCCGTTTGCAGTTGCTGGACATTCGAGAACGAAGTTACATCCTGCGAAGGCGCGGGCGGCTGTTGCCGGGAAGGGGCTCGATCGAGCGCTGCAACTCGCGGATGTTGTTCCTGTATTGCCTAATGCGTCTGCCGCTTTCGCACTCCCCATTCGAACGCTTCGGCGCGGCCATCATCACAGGGGGAGCGAGCAGCATTGTTAGCGCATCACACGGCGCTGCCCCGTCGACGACGGACATGCGCATTGTTCGAGAAAGCGGACCGTTCATTTTTGTTTTGAGGAAGAAAGCTCGCCGAAAGAGCTCCCGCCGCGAAGCCACGCGAAAAGTCAGTCCGCTGGCGGGAGAAGCAGCGTGGTTGTTGCACGGGGCAGCACTCCGGAGGCTAGCGGCGGAAGCGGTCGCGGCGCCGGGGGTCAGACGGTAACAAGACAAGCAGAGCGAACGGCCGACAGCGAGACACCACGGCTGGCCCCGACCCGGCGGGGGCCCCTAAAAAGCGTCAACTTATTTCGCCGCGCAGAACAAAGGCGGCCGCCGCCGCGAGGCACGTGTCAATCATCGGCTGCCGCGACCACGCGGGAAACAAGGCCGCCGAGTGGCTAAGAGAAAAAAAAAAAAGTAGTGGGGGGGGGGGGGGGGGGGGCAGTAGCCTCGGGACCGAACCAGTTCGCCTCCGCTGCTGTGCCGCCGGCTCCCGGAACATGGCTCTTTCTCGGAACGGCCGCCGATCTCGCGCGGTTCCTGCGACGGCGGCAGCAAGTGGCGGCGGCTTCGCCTTGAGGCACCGCTGGGATGTGCAAGTGGCGCCACCTCGTGCCAGCGTCTGCAATCAATGGCAGAGGTATGGGGGTGGTGGGGCGTGTTTACGGTGCTTGCTTTTCCTGGCCACGCGCGTTATGGCCCGAGAGGAAAACGGAAATGGAAATTAGTAACTAAGCGGAGGGTTTTCGTTCGGCGGGAAGCGGTGCAGTGCCTGACTGGAGGTGCGTGTCCGCCGAGTTAAACTGATGGTCGTACGTCCCCAGTTCAGTGCCTCGGTGGTCGGAAAAATTTAGCCGCAAGTGAGCTGTTCCCTCGCATCATTTTTGGCTCTGACTCGGCCGTGATGTGATGTCACTGTGTCGTCCTTTTCACCACCAGCTTAGTGAAGTACACGGCAACACGAAGGTCTCTCCTAGAGATCCCCTCTTGCCTCTGTCTAGCGCGTAGTACAGTACTTTTTCTTATCCTTTTAAGTCGGAGGGTTGGTAGGTAGCAGCGCCAGGCGTTGCTACCTACTGACCCCTTGACATAGAAGGTGGATACGTGCAGGATAAGGACAGCAATGTACTATCTTCATTTTGTGGCATATTTGTAAATTGTAGTACATGCCTACCAGGTACATTTCCTACCAGATTCATGCCTACCAGGTGCAATGCCTACCAGTTGCATTTCAACTGTGGTCCACGCTGATTAATGCTGAAGCCGACTGACCATGTGGTTGCGGTTCATGAGTGGGACGATGAGTAGAATATTCTGGAAGATTACAGCCGTAGAGCTGACGAGTCCATGTCCCCTGGGAAGGGCATTGTCGATGTTAATCTCTTGGCATTTTCTTCTTCTCTTCAAACGCAGAAAATAGGCAGACAATACGCCTAGTCTGTCCTTAAACGGCAGCCTAGTTCTCTGTAATCTGTAATTTCAGTGGCTATTTAGGAAGTGACCGTGTTTTAATGCGACAGTATTAAGATCCTCATCCTCGTGTGCCGTCGTTCATAAAATTTGCCCAATGGCTGGAGGGAATGTGATGTCACCAGGCCGTAGTGGCGTTACCTCCGCTGAAGGCATCAACACCTTCTAATGTTGCCGCATTCCCAGCACATATGGTAATTAGTTGTCACTGTGAATTTTTTCACGGCATATCTAGGAAGAGCATCCAGGGAAAATAGCACGCTGTATTTCCGCTACAACTGTCGTATTTAAAACTAGGAGTAGAGGAAAGTCAAAATAAAGTTATTTGGGGAACGTAACAAATTAAAAAGAAGGTGCTTGGCTTGTTCATGCACGTACTGTATATTATATGCTAGATGTTCATGACATAGCCATAGCGTCAAGTTTTTCTTTAATATTGCTGAAATGTGCGCATTTAGCCCCTTTAGGTAGTGTTTGCTGGCCTGCACGGCTTCATTAGTTGCTGCACGATGTCACGCAGAGTTAAAGGAGAACCCCCTAAATCCATCGTCCAAAGAGGATGAGCATATAGACACAAGTTCTAATGCTCGGCACTCCTTTCTAGCTACCTCTTGACATCGTTTTCTGGATTGTGTCCTGCTTCAAAGCCAAAAAGAGAAATATAACTGAAAGAAAACAAATTTCACTCGGAAAACGGCTGCTCCCTGACCCGCCAGACGGCCGAATGACAGCGGAGCATTAATCACGTCGTCAACAATGGCGGGGCCTCTCACACTGTTATGACACACGCACACAGGCCGGCGCTCTCAGTTGAAAGGAAAACTGCGCCAAAAGTAGAGACTGGAACCAGTCGTGCAAAAGAGCGAAACCACGACCCCGAAATGCAAAGCGTGAAAGAGAGGAAGAGGGAAAGAAAAAAAATTGATGGAGCAGAGGGCTCTCTCAGTCTCTTTTTATTTCCCTAAAGTCTGTCGCCAGCCTCCAAATATTTCGACCCGGGTGCAGCGAACCGCAGTAGTAGGTCTACGCACCGCGGCAGGGGACCCCAGAACACGCCCCTTTAAAGTAGAGCATTGAATTCTCTCGTTTGCCTGCGTGCGCGTATTTTTCAGTTTGTCATGGGGCAGTCTTTGGGAAAGAGAGTCGGAGATGGAAGTAAAAACGCAGAAAAGCAAACGTTTTGGCGCCCGTTTGTTATTACTCCCGGATTTGAATGAGCGCAGAGGAGCCAGCACAGTTGTTCTCTAGGGTGGCTGGAAGCTTCTACTCGCGGGTGCTCGGGGGTGGCACGGGCAGCGGCAGTCGCCCAGACCCATTCTAATGGCATACATATATGGGAAAGATGAAACGTTGCCGTTATCAGTGGCGCAGATATGACTCGCGTGGTAGGTATACAGCCAGAGCAGTCTGCCAACCACGACAACATGCCCCAATGTGTGTGTGTTATTCTTTGGCTTCATAAACCTTAGCCTCTCTGTCTTTCGTACCATCCTTCCTCTCCTCTGTCCAGCTGTAAGCGTCTACGTCACAGTCGCGAAGGCTCTCTCTCCTTTCTTAGCTTGCCTGCATTTATATTTGCTAGCCCATACTACCCTGCGCGCACCAGAGCTCTATCAGTCTTCCTTTCACGCGGTGTGCTATTTTTTACATCCAAGCGCGCGCACTCGCGTGTGACCCGCGCGGTCTACGCCTCTCGGGCCAAGCTCACGCCGTGCTCTGTATCAAAAGGAGCTGAGAGTGCCACCTCGGCGCTCACGCCTGGCAGATTTCGCGCGCCGGAGTCGCGCATTCTGCAAGAGCGATCGGCGCGGCCTGTTAAGTCTCCTTGCCCTGCGTGCGTGCGCGCGCAACCAGCGATGAAAAGGGAAGAGGAGGCGCGAATTGGGGATCCGAGGGAGGAGACTGGGAGGGCCCGATCGCGCCCCAACCTTTCTTTCCTTTCCCGCCGCACAAAATAAGAAAGGCGGAGAAATTTATGAAAGCGGAAGCAAGCCAGCGAGCGAGTATAACAGCGCGGAACGGGGCTCGGAAGGAAGTAAGTGAGGAAGTGAGGAAGGAAGGAAGGAAGGAAGGAAGCGAGGACATCGAGCGCGCATCCGAGTCGAGAGTATACCGGCAGCTTTTTCCTCCCTGCTCCTCCATCGGATCGCGACGACAAGAGGCCGCGATGAATCCGCATTGTGGTTGTGTTTGCGTGCCTGTTGAGGTCCTTCTCAGCGCCGCCTCTGTTGCCGGTACCGGGTGATGGATTGATTGTCTTTGCAGGGGCTTTGCGCGTCGCACCGAACCCGGCAGTGGGAAGGTGCGCCGAGAAAAGGGGAGCTAGGAACGCATGGAAGCAAAGGTCGCCTTGTGTTCGCATGAAACGGACCGCGCGTTGTACTTACGTGCGTGCGCGGTTCTGTGCAGTGGAGGCGCTTTTATCGGGAAGCGGCTGCGAAAAGATGCTCGCACTGCGGGGGAGCATGTCCGGAGAGACCGCATGCGCGCCGGCGCTGCCATTTGAAGGTGCCGAAGGTGACCAGAACGAGCGCAGAACGAGGCGAATAGAGAAATGCACACACACAAGTATGCGTTGAAACGAAAACTAACGCGAGAAAAGACGCGCGGTGAAAAGAAGGAGCGCAGCTTCCTAGTTGCTCCTCGCTTTCTTCGACGCCCGGCTAAACTTTTCAGCGCATAAATAAATAGCGCGCCGCCGAGCGCCCCCCGGAGCTCCGCGGAACACTGGCAGTTGTTCCCCTTCACACCACGCATGCAGCGCGGTGCCCTTCGCATTCAGTCTCGCATTTTCTCCTTCTTAGCGGAGCTGCCTCTCTTTCGCTCCCACCAGCACCCCCTACATTTTAACCTGAATATGGCGTCGTCACCTCTCTTGTAAGGCGCCCCGGTCGCGTCACTATTTGCTTGCTTCCACTATACGACCCATCGATGCGCCTTCGCCGCCTTGTTCGGGACACTCCTGCGGCCTTCGCACATACGCGTACACCGTAGGAAGGCCTACGGTTTGGGCCCCCGTTTTAGATTCCGTCGTACGGGTGTGTTCCTTGCCGTATATTCTTGATATCTTTTCGCTTTCTCTACTTCTTTACTTTAGTACTTCGCGGGGCGCTCTTGCACGGCTCGCTACATTTGGCCCCTGGCTCTTTGGCACTTGTGGCTCATTGTAGCGTTCGTTCCCCGTCCTTGTGATTCCCCAGAATGGAGTCACCTTCCGTGGCGGAGGCGGCGGCGTTGGCGCGCCGTCGTCCATCATTCGACCCGCGCGGCTTCCCAAAGGGCAAAAGCACACTGCGTCGTACTCTCCGCGCGCGTCTCCGCAGCGTGGACATGCGACTGAGGGCCGGCTATATGCGCCAAGCTTCTTCTCTCCCCCGTCTTCCCTCTCGCCTTTCGCACCCTGGCGTGCCGGTACGCATTCGCGCTGCTCGCCAAGATGTTTTTGAACCAGCGAAAATAAAGGAGAGCGGGGTTTTATAAAAGAGGCGGATGGTCCGCGGGCCAGGAGCCGCTGCGGTTTAGGGCTCGCAAGTCGCTGCGGCTTGTTGTCGGGGTGTAATGCAGCGTGTTCAACTTTGTCAGCAGCCAAGAGAGCTCTGTCCTCCCCCTTCTCTCCCCCCCCTGCGCCTCTTTAGCGAAGTTTCCCCCGCGCTTTTGCCGTTTGCGGGCAATAGCCATTGGGGACGGGGGGTGAGCCGGGCACCCGGCCCTTGTGCCGGGCAAAAGGACTGTGCCCCTGATATGGCAGCTGCCTGAAAACCGTAGAGAAAGAGCCCCTTTCAAAGCGGTGGGCTTGAGAGCTGGGCCGCTTGCCGCCGCACCAGCGCCTCTGGTTCAATATCGGCCAGCGTCAATGCTGCTAGCACGGGCAGTTCTCCCTCTCTTTTATCTCTGGATGTACCCGCATTGCGTAAGTGCTCGCCCCTACGAAAATGTGATTCGGCCTTCTGCCAGTGCTTAGTTGTTTAGAGGAGAAGCGAGCTTCTTAGGTTCGCTTTTTACTTCGATTGGAAACAAAGGGGATGAACTGCAACAAATATCGACAGTGGTTTCCGAACCTTTCGCACTGCCTTGGATTGTTCTTTAGAGGATAATTCTTAGGCTTGGGCTGCAGCTCTTTTACGCGTGTTGTTCATCGTTCGAGGTCAGGTTATGCGGGGTCAGCATAGTCCGTTGTTTGCGGCGGAGGCCAGCGTAGTATGAGAGACAAATGAAGGTGCTGATCGCCCAAAGAGTCTCAACGCCTCAGTGCGAACTTCAGCTTTATACGGCCGTGTCGTGAACCCTATAGTCAAGAATGAATTAAGTCCTCCTCCTTTTTTTTTGTTTAGTTTTCCTATTTGGACACGCTTCTGTCATTAACTGCTCGGGTTCAAACCGAGGGATCAGCAATAAAAAGCATGTCCGTAAAAGACAACGTGCCGAACACTCTGGCACTGAGCCGCATGAGCACTCAAGGTCCGGCCACAATCTGTGAAGGACGAACAATTTTCTCCGCCATTTCTTCGCAATAGGAAAAGGGGCGACGCTCTGCGCAACGGTCAATTATTGACTACAATGTTAAGCCGTTCGCGCCGGCTCTGTGGTCTCGGCGAAATTTATACACGTAGACCCTTTCGCGGGGCAACCCTGCATGATCTCGCCGCAGTTGGCAGTGGTGTGCTGTCCCTGGACATTTTGCGGGGTTGCGCTGCATCGGCCACGGGTCACCCGCACCAGGGCTGGGGTCCGCGGATGGGGAAGGAAAGAGGGGGAAAGAGCGGGGTGTGAAGCTGTAATTCAGCACTAAACAGCTGTTGGCTGACAGTTTTCCGCCGTGAATGGTGGCCGTTCTGCCCCCCCCCCCCCCCCCCCCCCCCCCCCCTTCCCTTCTCTATCGCTGGACGCCGCGGCACTCACACACGCACGCGCACACAGGCAGTCCGTGCATGCGCTCTCCCTTTCGGTCGCTCCCCCGTTCCCTCCCAGCTCGACCCGCTGCCACTGCTCGCTCGGTCGTTCGAGAAGCCGTGAAAAATTCTTCTGTTCGCGGGGTAGACGCGACAGTAGCGCCGCACTGTACAGTGCAAACGACCGCGTGCGTGCGTGCGTGTGCGTGGTGGGAGCGTATAGCCTTAGCTTTGCTTCGTTCGGCGGTTGCGGATCGGGAGCGCGAAAACGGAGAACGGGTGCGGAGGGCTGTGTAGCGGTCGGCGGCCCCTTTTACAGAAGTGCGTGCGTGCGCGACGCGCCGGCGGGACACCGCGCGACAGAGAGCGCGCGGCGCCTCTGGGCCACATGTTTTCGAGGCAGCAGCGGTGCGCGCAAAGGCGGCGACGACAGCTTTGCCGCTTTTCTGGCCCCGCTGGTGCCGCGGGGGTTCGCGAGGCGGCCGCGCTTTTGGCGATGCGCCGCCACCGAACACGGCAGGGTCGCGGTGCTCCCGCGGCGGCGGCTTCTGTGTCCGGCGCAGCGGGTTGCTCCCCTCCCACACGACCGGCATGTGTGTGTGCGCTGCTGGAACATGTGAACGACAGATCGACTCGGTCGTACAAATGCCCGTACGCGCAGATCCAGTCTTTGTTGTTGGTGCGCGGACATGAAATGCGCCCGTCGTGCATTTCGTGCGAAGGTGTGTTAGGGAGGTTATGGTTCGTTAATCCTCGCGTTGCACTGTGAGGGTGTGTGCGATTTGGATCTATCTTAGCACCGCCTTTATCTACCGTATGTCCTAAAAGTATTTGAGCAACAGGGCTTGTTTCTAAGTTGGCTCTAAGTGTCTAAGTGATATATATTAGCAAATAGTAAAGAGCATTGTGCAGATTACTCTTCAGTTAACTGGAGTCAGGGTTGAGAGCTATTTCAGTGGGAGTGCGGTTGCGTTTGGCGCTTGTCCGGGGCATAACTTGATCGCTAAATCTTGTTTGAACTAATTTTCAGGCTACTGCCGCTGCATCATTACCTCAGGCCTATACGCCCGGCAAATGAGAAGAGTGTCGTTTAGAGGAGTATTATCTAGTGTTGAAGATTACGAAAAGGAAGGCAGAGGCGAGCGCACTTAAGGCGTGATGAAAGGCCTTAGTTGCTGATTCTTTACATGAATGCCACATTAGTACGAAGTGAGCGGTTGGGTAAAATAAAACGAACTTCGTGATCCTCTTCTACTCAAGTCAACATCAATTCATAGAATACACTGCTTCTCCTTTCTGTTTGCGTCCATGTCGAAGCTTAAATTATTTATATTTTTGACATGAAGAGTCACTGTATATAGTAGGATGCCATGCGATGGTATATGACGTAATCAAATTATAATGCAAAACAAAGGTGTTCTTCATTTGAACACACTCGCGCTTCAATTTCGCTTCAACCTATGCCTAAAGTATGCATGATTGAAAGGCGTAGATGGCAAGTGACGTCCCATTATAGTGTTTGCTGCTGTACCGCGCACGGGACCGGTGTTTACCACCCCAAAGACAAGTGCACAACCAGACTACAACATCCGGACGAAGTGGACAAGACACGGATCTGCGTTTGTGTCCACAGTGCAACTAAAGTTCATCAACTGACACAGCTCCGCAAAATTTTAAAACCGTTTTCCTGCTCACTTCTCCCTTTAGTTGTCGTTTAGTTAGTGCCTGCAACGAAAGAAGCTTGCCATGTGGCCCAGCTCTTTACCATGTTGATGCACTCCCTTACAAAGATGATCTATAGACAGTCTACAAACTTATAGACTCTATTGCCTTCCTATAGATATTTATTTTTGTCTATTCATAGTCAATAGACTGTCTATAGACAAAAGTATACTAAAAGTCTATGGCCATAAACCTGTAGATTGTCTATAGACTGTCTATAGGATTTGTATTGCCTATACTCTTCTCTAGGATTTGCCTATAGAGACTCTATAGACTATTAATAGAAGTGTATGGACACTCTGTAGACTGTCTAAATAAAATTTTATAAGGACTGGGCCTTGTTCCCATCACAAGTCCTCCAATTCTGTGCTTTTGTCTACAAATGAACAGTGAAACAAGCTTACAAACTGGTCTATAGCTCCGTGCCATACATGCTGACCTACCGTGTATAAGCGCAAGCGTGCTGACTGGGTTCTTATGTCTGTCTGTCGCAGGAGCGGGCGGGCGGCACGCCGCTGGCCATGCTGGCGGCCCAGTGCAACAAGCTGGCCAGTAAGAGCCCGCCGCCGCTGGCGGACGCGGCCGTCGGCAAGGGCTTCCACCCGTGGAAGAAAGCCGCGCCGCAGGGGAACAGCTCCACGCCGCCGCCGCAGCAGCAGCAGCAGACCTCGTCGTCGGCCGGACTGGCGCAGCAGCACCCGAGGCTGGCGCACTCGGGCTCCACCCCGTACCAGCACAACCACCAGCGGACGCCAGGTATAATATACACATATTTTGTGGTTTGGGCTGATTGTCCTAAAGAGGTTGCGTTGAAGACTTGCTTCACGTTGGCTGCTGTCAGAGAGCATCGGCATTGTGAAGTCGGTCAGGTTGTGGGTGGTGGGTAGGCGGAGTACCCACAGCGAAATCTTCAAAAACGAGGACTGAAGAAGGGCTGGGATGTTACTTCAACAAAGAAACTAAGAATGGTCTGCCTACCATAGCAGTAACAGAAGCAAGAAGGACGTGGTAAATTGCGCTGTTGGGTGATAGGCAGCCTTGCTGCCACTTACCCCCTCCTTATTCCGTACTTCTCCATTACCTTTCTAAAGATATTCCTTGCATTTCGTGCACGCCACACATCCGCGAAGTTAGTGGTGGAGGAACTGAGCTCAGCACACCTTCGCAGGCTCGAGCGGCTCGGTGACCACGGCGACCACGACGCCGTGCAGCAGCAGCAGCAGCTACCCGTCCGAGTCGCTCTTCTACCCGGGCGTGTCGGCTGCCTCGACGGGCGGTGTGCCCTCGGCGGCGGCCAGCGACTCGCTGCTCGCCAAGGTGGAGCCCCTGGGCCGCATGTATTCGCACGCCTACTGCGACAACTGGCCGTACGCGGCGCACATCAAGCCCGAGGCGAACGCGTTCAACTCCTCCCCGTGGTGGGAGATGGGCGCCGGCGGCTCGTGGCTAGACGCCGGCCACTCGCAGCTGCCCAACGCGTACGCGGCCGCTGCCGCCGCCGGCTCCGACTACGGTCTGGGCTCGGGGCTGGCCGGCAGTCCGCTGCTGGGCTCCTCCCCGCTGCTGCAGGACACGTACAAGTCGATGCTTCCTGGCCAGGGCGCCCCCGGCGTCGCGTCGCCGTTCTCGCTGGGGCAGCCGGCGCTGCCGCAGGTCGCCGCCTCCTCCCCGCGCTCGCAGCGGAGGTGAGGCCACTTTCCACGTTGGCTTAATTGTCTACCCCCGTGACCTTGCATGTGACTTTTCCTTAATTGCTTTACTTGTTCACACTCCTGTGTATGGTCTTGGTACTATATTCACTTTTCCACAGAAAGAGCTTAGTTAGCGTTTCTTGAAGGAGTGCATAATATATTCACTGGCGCAGTCGACAGGATTAATGCAATGAAGTCATCGGCGTTTGATGCTTCTTCGAGACGAGTGTTAAGTCTTGCATAAGAAACAGCTCGCAAATGCAGGCGTGATTGTTTTATCAGCCGTATGTAAGATTGTTGCGTAACCGTGCTGTGGTCCGCGCTCCGACGGCCCAGGTACACGGGCCGGGCGACCTGCGACTGCCCCAACTGCCAAGAGGCCGAGCGGCTCGGACCCGCCGGGGCCCACCTGCGCAAGAAGAACATCCACTCGTGCCACATCCCGGGCTGCGGCAAGGTGTACGGCAAGACGTCGCACCTCAAGGCGCACCTGCGCTGGCACACAGGCGAGCGACCTTTCGTCTGCAACTGGCTCTTCTGCGGCAAGCGGTTCACGCGGTCCGACGAGCTGCAGCGCCACCTGCGCACGCACACGGGCGAGAAGCGCTTCGCCTGCCCCGTCTGCAACAAGCGCTTCATGCGCTCCGACCACCTCAGCAAGCACGTCAAGACGCACAACGGCGGCGGATCGTCGGGCGACAAGAAGGGCTCCTCCTCGGGCTCCTGCTCCGACTCGGACAACTCGCAGAGCGAGGCGCCCCACCCCATGGGCCTGCCGCCCTCGCAGCTGGGTGCAGCGAGCGCCCTGTCCCAGGGCCTGGCCCTGGGCCCGCCGCCGCCGCCTCACGTGCCCCTCGGCGTGCTGGGCGCGCACGTCGGCCCACACCCGGCCGACGCGCACCGGCACAAGTAGGGCCGCCGCCAGACGGCGCTTGCCGCGGATGCTGTTTCACTCGCCGTGCCGACCCCCGCCTGTTGCGATGAACGCCTGGTCACCGCCGATCACCCGCGTCTGCGCGGTCCGAAAGTTAACGACGTAAGTCGACATGAAGGAGGGCCTGTCCTAGACAGTGTCCCTAACGACTCTCTCGTAGAGGACCGACTGAGCAGATAAACGTGCATTGATTGGTTTCTACTTGTCTTCGCGACGTGAAACCACTGCGATGGTTGCCTAGTAACAAAAACCTAAACACAATACCTTAAGTGAACGGCACGTATAACCGCCACCTTTCCTGGACACCTGCACGCTCGTCTACTGTCCGTGCTGGAGAACTGTAGGGCGAATGCGTTAGCCATCCCGTATAGCTGATGCTCGCGGCGCCGCCGGCACTCGAGTGAAACAGCAGACGTGCTCGTCTCTGGCGTGGCCTGGTGCGTCGCGTCCTCTCCAACGACGTGGCGAGACCAGCGTGGGGACCGGTGGGCGGTGACTGTGCGCCCTGGGGTGCGTCGGCGCTTGTACGAAGGGCCTGTCGGTGGCTGCAGCACTCCGGAGGAAGAAAAAAAAAACACCAACCCGTGCCGTGCTCTGGAGAGGGAGGGGCGAAGGGCCGACGGACCTGTGCGACGGTGCAGCGGGCGCGCTGCCGCGTGCTCGCGGACCGAGCGCGCGGCGGTGGCCCCGCGATTGTGTGCGCTGAGTGCGGGCAGCTTTCTCCCGGTCCGTGTCTTCGCGCTGGTGGCTCGCACTCCGCGCCCCGGGCCGAGAACGGAGGAGCTCTTGGAACTTCGACGCTTAGGAGGACGTGAACGACGCCGCATTGTGGCTGAAGAAGTGGTCGTGTGAAACGTTCGCGACGGCGATGCTCAAGCGCATATGCCCCGTGACGACAGAAGGGTTTGGCGCTTCCAGTCGCAGAAATTTGTTTGGCGTTAAAAAAATACAGGAAAAGGAAAAGTGTGTGGGAAAAAAGGCGTTCATCGTATTGTAGTCAACTTAAGACGTAAAAGTCGTGCCTGTTAATTAATAAAAGTTCTCGATATAATTTAGGTTACCTCGTGATGCCTATGGACGATAAAATTCAGCATTTAGGCGTTGATAATCTTTATGCTATCACGTCTCAAACCTCTCTTGTGCAGTCGTTCATGATTGTCAGGATTTAAAAGCAGGGAATTCATTCTGTAAGACACCCCCCGTCGTCTCGTTTTATTTGGATATGAATCCAAATCTGAACATCGCTAACAATGCGATATCACCAGTAGGAATACAATCGTGCATGAAGTTTTTGCCAAAAGAAGTAGATCTAATTTGTACAACGACTCGAGGTACTAGTATCTGAAATATAGTCTTTGAAAATTCGTTTGCTATCAGGCCTTAAGGGAAGCGGGCCTTGTGACGCGCTCAAAGTCAACACGCGACTGACGCCTCCTTCGCAAGGACGCGAAATAAAACAAGATGCGAGGATCCACCGACCGGAGAAGTAAGAAAGCGTCGTTGCCATGCGTCGCCTTCCTGTCAAGCCGACTCCGTGTGTGCCTCAAGACTCTGGAACTGCTGGCAACACTGTGCATCCACGTGATGAAAACTGCTGTGCTGTGTGATTGTGTGTGTGCTTGCGCGCGAAATAGGTGTTTATTTTTTTTTTTTGGCGGCGGTACGCAATAGCGTTCGCCCCTATAATGTGTGCGCGCGGAAATCGCTCAGCTAGGAAGTCTTAATCGCGCGAATTTTACGCGCGGAGACCACGTTTTCTTGTGCTATTAGTAAAAAAAAAAAGAGATATTGTCGTCGAGCTTTTTATTGTACTACAGTGCGAGTCTTTCTTCAGTGAAGAGACTATGAGACTAAAGAGTTCCGCCACGGGTTTTCAGTGATCTAGGACGTTGTACATAGTGACTCAACAAAGGAAAGAACTCTGTGCAATTGTAAATTTTTGCCCACATTTTGTCGCTCTTCTTTTTTTCTTTCTAAAAGTTGTCCCTGACTGTGTCTTCGTGTGTGTCTTGCGTATGCATCGTGACCGCGAGTAAAGATTAAGTCCCTGAGATTTGAACTATTGAGAACGTGCTCTAAATATTATTGGAGCGTTGTTTAAGAAGCGCACTCAATTGAGATCAGCTCTAAAGCGAGACGCCAGCTGAACCTACATTAGTGCACGTGGCCTGATGCTGACTGATGTCATTGGGCAGTTTGTTCCTTGATGCCGACTGTAAAGCGCACATCCCTGGGAGGCGAGTCAGGGCTGAAGAACAGTCATGAATGTATAATCTGGCTGCTGAAGGTGTTGGTTAGTCTGTAACCGAAAGATTCCTTTCCCAGCAAGCGAGAAAAAAGAGCGGAAGTTTTCTATTTCAGAAGTATAGCCATCGTCCAAGACAAGTCAAGCCGTTGCTTTCTGGAAATCGTTCTTTGTGAATTTCACGAAAACTAGCAGCCGAAAACTCGGCGCGAATTTCTGTTCTTCTTAAGCAGGTGGCATAGATACTTAAGATCTCGTTGCTTTTTTGTTAGCAAGTTTGTCACTTCGATGACACTTCTGCACAATTATTGCAAACATCATATCAATAGCATTAAAATTTTGCAAATGGCAGTCCAGCAATCTTTTTCTCATGGCTGAGTTAGGCTGGAGCTTGTAATACGCTGCTAATTCAGTGCAGAGTAGCTTAAACCGGACACATAACACACGCCTTTTTGGAAAACCTGCTTGTTAGCGACTACTGCTGAGGGCTTTTGGAACAGAGAAGATATAGCGGTAGCACATATGGCGCGTTATAAATGGAAAAATCAAGTTTTGTCCTCAGGATGACCAAAATTCCGTTTATATCATGTTCTATCACTAAAGTGCGTGTGACCGTGGGCCCTGTAACACCAGTGATTTCAGTGCGGCGCGAATTTGTTCACGTCGTGTCCTCCGAACAGGGTTTGCATAGACTTGGTGCGTCAGTGTCTGATCGTTGCTTGGTAAAATACTTCAGCGAGCCAGTCATGCCGCGCCTTAATAAGGTCTCAGTGGACATCGCCTGTGATCAGATTTCAGCCCTGACTTGCTTCCATAAAAATACAACGTGTTCTCTTGCGAACGGCGTGCAAAACGGCCGGGCCCGGTAGTCATTCGTGCAAGCGTTGGCTTGACTTCAGAAAAGTGGTGCCATCATATTGCCGCAGAAATGTGTAACGAATGTGTCATTTTCATGACTGTGCTTGTCGTTGTCGTGACTCTGTGCCGATTAGACAAAAAAAAAAAGCTGAAAAAATTAGCATGCGCCTGGATAACGAACGTTTAGATGTCTTGTTGTTTTCTTTCTATATTGTTTTCCTTGCTTGCAGTATTTTCGAATGTAATTCCTGACGGTGGCGAATCCAGTGCTATTGAAAAAAAAATGAATAAAAAAGAAAGGCAAATGCAAATGAGCATGTTCCTACGGAACTACGAGTCTTGTGTTCACTTTCCCTATCGCTGCATGTAGAAAAATACGACCAAGCATAACGTGTCCTTGAGACATGGTGCCGGCATATGCGGATACTACCTAAACCTAATTATGGCCTAGTATACGAGGCGAACTTCCGCCTTTCAGCTGCGCGTCATAAACTGTTTGTCCATGCCTCTCATGTTTGTGGTATACCATACCTCTCGCAGAGACAGCGAATGGAATTTAAAGAAAAAGTAAAGATTGATATCGGCACGTTTATTGGCCGGACGAAAAAAAAAGCAGATTTTATTTTCGCACGCTGTCTTTCCAGCCGCTAGTTTATGACGCAATTTAACCTGAGAAATGTGCGCATAAGATGATGTAGAAACGACCCTCCAATTTTCGTTGTCATAGACGAAAGAGTGCTGTGGCGGACTTTCAAAGTTTTCTGTCCACAAATGAGGACATCATGCCTTAGTGTTCAACATTTTCGAGTGTCGTTTCCTTGTCCCGGTGTGCCGTTTTTGGGAGCAAGTACTGTACTAATGTCCTTGTTAACTGAAAGGAGAAACTTCGATGAGTTCAGCTCTGAGGCTTTGTTCATGTAGATCACCGATGGAGATGTCTCAGACCTGGACTTTCTCGATTATGAAGCGGGTGGAAATTCCAGCTGGTGGCATTGTCAAGGTGAATCATTTGCATGGTTGTTGTATAAACATGAAAATAGAGCTGAAAAGAAGAGGAGGAGGAGGAACCTTTGTCGAAAGTATTTTCAAAAATGGAGACCTTGTTTTATTGGTTGGGAAGTAATGGGTTTGCGGAGTAGCTTCAAACGACATGGCCATAGGTGAGGCTGGTATATTTTAAAGGTGGAGTGAAGCTGCAAAAAGTCACGCCGACACTGAAAGCCCTAAACTCAGGGTCGAATACAGAAATTTCATGGTGGTCATCGTCGAGCTAGCTTTTTTGTTTCCCCTGTACCCATTGTGCACCAAAAGAAAGAAATGGCTGCATCGGGTCTCGTCTCTAAATTTAATTTAATCTTCTCATTCGCAACACTTGGTTGGAAAACCTCTGTAGTGCCATAAAAAATTGCCGGAAAAAGTGCGTTAGATATGCTCGCCTTTCAAACTGATATTGCTAACAGAGTATTCGCCTGCAGGAAAGCATCTCCGAAGATGCACGGCTGACCGAGCAATGAAAACTCTACAAATGGCCAAAGAAGCCTACCAAAACTGAGCCAGTTCCGGCAAACCAATGGGCTATACCGGGGGCAATCAATTGCCCCAGCACGTGTGCCTGCCAAAAACGCAACGGTGCTGACGTGAAACGTAGCACGCCAAAGAGATGCATTCGGTACAAGAAATGTGGGATCTTTTCCTGTATATTTTCAGAAAAGGGAAGTTTTCATCTCTTGCCAAGTATCACACTTAAAGGGAAGCTGAAACGGTTTTCAAATTGCATGAAACGCTGTGGTTCGGAAGAAGGGACTTTGAAAATCAGTGTGTAAATTTTTTCTCGATTCTGTTCGCAAAATGAGCCGCAATCGCTGGTCAAAAACCCGGCGCCTACACGCCCTCTTCGCCTCCGGAAGCGCCGAATGGGGGGAAGGAACTGGCGGAAGTGACGCCATTCACGGGTAGTCTGCCGGCCGTCCTGCTTTGCTTGCTGCTTTTTGGTCCGCGCTTTGGTGAACGACGGATCCATAATTTGCAAAACGCAGTTCTTAAGCCAGCTGAAGAAACGCGCTACGCAGCAACACAGTCAGTGCTGGCCGCATATCACCGTAGATGACGTCACGACGATGCCAGCCATTCGCGGCGTTCGCTCGGCGCCCTGAGACGCTGGTGCCCGTTTTCTTCCCAAAACAGCTTTTCCCTTACCCGCCGCGGTGGCTCAGTGGTTAGGGCGCTCGACTATTGATCCGGAGTTCCCGGGTTCGAACCCGACCGCGGCGGCTGCGTTTTTATGGAGGAAAAACGCTAAGGCGCCCGTGTGCTGTGCGATGTCAGTGCACGTTAAAGATCCCCAGGTGGTCGAAATCATTCCGGAGCCCTCCACTACGGCACCTCCTTCTTCCTTTCTTCTTTCACTCCTTCCCTTATACCTTCCCTTACGGCGCGGTTCAGGTGTCCAACGATATATGAGACAGATACTGCGCCATTTCCTTTCCCCAAAAAACCAATTATTATTATTATTATTATTTCCGCCGCATGGAACTCAATTTTTTCGAAAAGTGCTTCAGCTTCCCTTTAAGGATAATGCTGTGAAGCATATTCTGTGATAAATAGACACTTATAAATGTCTAATAGGGCCGCTGCGGTGGCTCAGTGGTTATGGCGCTCGTGTGCTGACCCTAAAGATGGGGGTTCGATCCCGGCCGCGGTAGTAGAGTTCCGATGGAGGCGAAATTCTAGCGGCCCGTGTACTGTGCGATGTCAATGCACATTAAAGATCTCCAGGGGATCTAAATTTCCGGAGCGCTTCACTACGGCGTCCCTCATAGCCTGAGTCGCTTTGGGACGTTAAACCCCCCATAATCCATAAATGTCTATCAATGAGTTACCAAAGAGAAAAGCATGTTGGCGCGACTTTGTACTTGCAGCAGATTTGAGATGCGATGTCCACTTATGTGGACGCAACTATAGTGTGCAGAAATTTGCTTTTTTTGCGTATTTTTTTTACATTTGGCTTCGAATAGGTCTTCTGATCTTGATTTATGCGATAAATAATTTTTCCTCTTGGTAGATTTATTTTGTGCCTAAAGGGGATGTATTTTCTTCTTTATTGCACTGTGTTGTTGTACTATCTTGTGAATAAGGGTGTTTATCATTTGATTTTATAAGCGCGAAAGCAGCCTGGCCTAACAGTGCTATGTCTAACGAGCTGAAGGCCAGGACATATGCTCCCAAGCATTTTACCCTAGAGAAACCGATCAGGAGGCCAAGAACACACATATTCTTTGGAAATTCAGTCGATCGCCAGCGGCACTGCCTGGGTACTGAACCCGTATGCAAAGCCCCTCCCATATGCGATGGGCATTGCGAATACAAAAGAAGGCGATGCATTTGTAATCAGGAGGGAAAAAATAATTGAAATGCACCCATACTTCTTGTGCCAGACTCGTGGCTGTGAATTATATCAGTGACCGTCAGTATGCTGGCGGCGTATGTGCTTAGACATGTCTCCAAATACTCCACATGTCGTCGTGCTTAGCTGTGGGTAGCCATTTTTTTCCATTCACGCAAGGAGGAAGTTATGTAGTAAAGATATCTGATGTGTTCGCAAACGCCATCTCCGAAAATTTGTTCTGCTTAAATAGCCACTAAGACAACAGCAGTATCTTGAAACGCTTTGGCATCAGCCTAGATAGGTTGTATGAGATGGCACTAGTGCTAATATCGAAAGAGTATATTTGTGCACTTGACTTTCTCAGCCATCACAGGCTTCAACCTGCCATTCAAAGAAACAATAGCTCGCGGAACATCGGGACTGGTAATTTTGAGTGTACGATTGTTTACATAGCACCGCGGCGGACCCTTGCACGAGCACGAAAATCATAAAATTTCCATCATGAAGCATAGAAAGGCAATCATCGGCGTTTCGTGCCCGAAATGGGATGACCTACAGTGCTTTTCCACGGACCGACAATACTACTATCATCAACACTCGGACATCTGCAGAATGATACAATGCAGCATACATACATTGAACCTCCGCCTATGAAAAGTCTAAGAGGCCACCGATTTCTTCGTTATAGGGATTCGTTATAGTGGTACTCTGCGTAGGCTGCAACTGTCGCAAGGCGGGCTTAGCTGCCATGTCGCACACCGAGGACAACATAATCGGCGTTTAATGCGTCTCTGCTGTGCGTTGCGGTTGCCTTCAAGACGCGCAACTAGCGCCCGCCACACTTCCCAGTACACGTACTCTGATCACACATGTCTGCCTTGGCAACGCGTGCCCGTTTCTTGCACGGCCCGCAGGGTATTGAGCGCCTAGGAAAGGGTTCTTTGAGGAAAATGTCGTAGAAGACTAAGCGAGACCTTAGCTGCGTTTTCGAGGATACGGGAAGCTGTAAAATAGGACGTGGGGCGACAATTTCTTCACGAACACCTGTTTTTGCTTGGTTTCGCTGAACAATTAATGAGCACGCGTCAAAAAAAAAAATAGTTCACCGCACAACAGGGTTACCTTGTGGCGAATGCGTACGCCAGGCGGAAGGCTTTGATGAGGGTCTTTTGTTGAATAGAATTTGTTTGGCGCTGTCAATGCTTTGCACCGTCAAGCGCACCGAGCGCACTGCCAAACGGTTTTGACTATGAGACCATGCTGCGAAAACTGAAACTAAGCTGCACATAGAACCATCTAGGTTTCAAGGTTTATTGAAACGAAATAGGGAAGCAGAGCTGGCTTTGCTATTTGCTATTTCGCTCAAAAGCAGCAGTAGGCATTATTGTGAGACGCCCATCCTGTTCACAGAACTGCGCAATGGTTGTTTCACTTTCGTGCTGCGCTTCAATATTGTCAATGGTAAGAGCGTGCACATGCGCACCGCTTTATCAATACCAAGAATACGCAAATTCTGGAACGATGACGCCGGAGCACGCCCACTGCGGTAAGTTTTTCTCTGGGCACATGCATACATATTGCGTCCGGACATAAATTCACTTAAGCTTCGCTTCGCCTGTAAGAACACCGTAGAAGGCATATGTGGTCACATATATTATGCATAACACCTCACGTTCTGTTTTCGAAAAAAAAATACGCTTGGCTGCTGAGTTCAAGATTGCTGATTCGATCTTAGCACACAAGCGGCTGCATTTCGATGGAGGTGAACCTTGTACCGATATTTCAGTGCACCGCAGAGAATGCAGATGACTGAAATTATTGTGGAGCTCTTCACTGTAAACTGCTGTATTGTATACGAGGTTTAACGACCCAAAGCTACTCAGACTATGAGAAACGCCGTAGTGAAGGGCTCCGGAAATTTCGACCACCTGGAGTTCTTTAACGTGCACTGACATCGCACAGTACACGGGTCTCAAGAATTTCGCCTCCATCGAAATTCGACCGCCGCGGCCGGGATCGAACCCGCGTCTTTCGGGCCACCAGCCGAGCGCCATAACCACTAAGCCACCGCGGCGGCTCACTATAAACTGCGCCACAGCCTTTATACTGCTGTTTGAACATGTTAAGTCCCATGCGGTCAAATGCAATCGCTTTTCTCTGACATTCTGTGAGTTCCGAAACGCGACTTCTGGTATCCCGTTTTCCTTCCTATTCAGGTCAAGTGTACTTTGTGTTATCCTCAGTCAGAGTTCCGACTCTGCAGCGTTTTGCTGATCCCCTACATCAAGATAGTAATTGCTCTTTAGCAAGCTCATGAGCGCAGCTGTTGAGTGCTAACAGCTACGAAGGAAAGCTAGCAGCTTTTTCAGAACCTGTGCATTTAAAGAACGAATTCGTCCTAGTACGGGGCGTGAACCCGGGAGCACAACCTAATCGGGGCAGTCACCCTACCAGCTAAGCTGACAAACACGAGCAGAAAATGGCAGAGCTAGACCTTGTCTGTCATTAATTGTCTCTTGAAGTAAACTTTTCAGTGCGCGTCATATTCTTAAGTCTCTTTAAAGGCCATCCACCTGTGGAGGCGCCCCTTCTTGAAGTATAGAACGAAAAAAAAAAAGATAAATGTGCGCCGATCTGAATTTTCAGAATTATGTTCTAACAGGAAAAGGTGAGTAGCCTTTACAAGCGCATCGCAGCTAGTTGGCTGTTGAGTAGGCGTTGCGCTCACTCAAAGCACAAAATTAACTAAGTACGCAAGTCAGAAAAATTAGTCCTGGAGTTGGACGAATTTTCTCTCTACTGCGAAGCTTCTGTGAAAGCTGTATAGCTTTGCTTTGTAGTCGTATGACGACGCTTGGGTGGATGCTAATTATAGTAATTGCTCTCTTGTTTGGACAACCCATGTTTCTAACCCCACTTGGCGCTTTTATTCGATTGTCGTAAAGGTAACCGTTCTCTTCGGAGTCACGGTAAGTTGGCGCTTGAAATAACGTCGTATTTGTCTTACTATTACCGTGCCAATAACACTTCTTAGCCCTTGGTGACGTCCACGAGCAACAGATAAGTATTAAAGTGAGGTGAATATTGGAGAGTTAGTATCTGATTTACCATTCAGCTGCGTCGCTGTAACGCATACTTGGCGGATAATTTCGACTGGCAGATTGTTGCCACCAGGAAGAGAAAACTATTCAACGCCTCAATTCAACCTAATCGAGATAATTAACGAGGAATAATTTCCGCCTAAGGTTCGGCTACTGTAACAATTATTACTTCTTGGTTGTTGGCGTAAATCCAAGGCAAATAGGCTATGCTCGCACTTTACGGAAGTAAATGCCGTAATTTGTCTATCAAATTGACGTCATAATATATTGCCATTCAAGAGCCAGTGAATTGACGCCTGTTGCGACCACTGCGAGCAACGTGTTTCTTGCAGCTCAAAGCATATTCTGACCACGAACTGTAGGCCTAAATGAGAACTTAAGTCGACTCATCAGCATCCCCTAAGAGCATGATTCGATCTTGTGTTGAGCTTATCGCAAAATGTATGCGTTGATTGCCGCGATAATGGGTTCTAATCAAGGAAATACGGAAATGCTGAGTAATTCGTAACCACTTGTAAATATGACACAAAATACCCGGAAACGTTTTGTACGCTAACCAGTCTCCAGAGCTCGTCATGACGTAAAAAGGTACTACAAAACGGATTTCCTCAACGTGCCTCCTGGGGTCGTTATTTAACGCTCCAGGAACTTCAGCTGGTTTTCACAGGTCTGAAATGAACAGTTGGCTTCATATATGGGGCAGCGCCACCCATATAATCGAAAACAGTCCAAGAGGAGCTAGAGCAGAGAAAGCTTGGGTTCGAGTTTTCGACGCACTTAAAATGTTCCTTTTAGCCTGAGTCACGGACATTGGCTCGCAAAGCTTTCCGTTCGTTTAGGACAGTGTCGACATATTGGCTGTTGCTTTGCATAGGGACTTCTTGGCCGTTGTAAGTGGTAAGCAAGCGGACGTAAGCGAGCCGTGAAGTGTGTCCACATGTGTTCTAGCTTATGACTGCACCTCTGACTTCTTTTGAAAGTTGAACAGCGTTAGTTCGAAACTTACGGAATCTCCTTAAAGGGGTAAAAACACCCAAATTTTCGGTGCGTGTTTTCTTGTTTGTAATGATGCGTAGTACACTCTTATACATTGATTACAACCTGGTATTCTCCTACGACCGCTAAATAACTTATAATCGCATTTCGTGCTGTTTCGGTTTCGGGTTCAACAGCCGAATGAGCACTGTGACGTCAAAGTGTACTTACAAGTCACGTGAGAGATGAAAAACGCCCATATAATAGCTGCTTCCACATTCGTTGTCATTCCGACTCTAGAGGAAGACCGTCTTCAGCACTGCAGTAAATTAAAACCATAAAGTAGCGATTATATGGATGTTTTTCCATGCCTCACGTGACACAAAAGCACTCTTTGACGTCACAGCCATCGTTAGGCTGTTGAAGCCGAAACCGAAAGAGCATGATAGAAAAAAAAAACGATTATAAATTATTTAGCGGTCATCGGCGAATACCACATGGTGATTCATGCGTAGTAGTGTCTTCCGCATCATTGTAGAGAAGAAAATATGCCACAAAAATGAGGTGTCTATACTCCTTTAAGTCAAATTCTGTAAGACTTTCTCGCATGCTCCAGAGCACTCTGCAAGAATGCATGAACTATCGAGGTGAACAGAGAAGAATTAATTTTTCAACACTTCGGGCTATCTGGCGTGAGGTGTAGTGGAGAGCACGCCTTTTATTTTGATCCCCCGGACCCCTTCACTTTCGGCACAAGGGTCATTTTCCGCAGTTCGCCTCAAGTTAAATGATGCATCCGCGGCCGGCACCGCGGACGTACTCCTGTTCAGCATCCATGGCCTATAGCTACTGAGCCACAAGTAATGCGTAATAAGCTCCGTGCTTTTGCAATACATAGCAGCCTTGTGGAGAGGTTTAAATCCTGAGGTTACATCATGACGTACATTTTGCCAGTGCTACTTACGTTACAGAAAAAGCTGTCATGAAAGCTCTTTATTTTGTGCATTTGATGCATTCTATACTTAATGTGTCAAGTTGTCTATAGCTACCTGGAACGCATGGAATTATCAGGGAATTGCTCCTTATCAGGGAACGATATGACAGTGAAGATGAGGATGAGTCAATATTTGTGGAATAAACATTTTCCTTTACACTCTATGGTTCATGAAAATGCGCTTAATTATTTTTAATTTTAGCTATCTGTGTCAATATCTGAACTACTCGAGAATATTCGGTATTATCCGCAACAAAGAGTTTACATCTATCTGCTTCAAACTAAGAAAAAAAATAATACTCACAAACCCTTGCAGGAATTAGATACTTGCGAAAAAAAAAGAAAAGAGTAGCTATTTTCATTTAAGAGGTGGAAGAGAAGTTGTTTCATAGTTACAGCTTGAGAGAAAAAATGCTACCTTTCTTACAAGAAGCAAACTTCTTTTCAATTGGGCGTTTTTCGGCGAATGGTTCATGCATACTGCCGATTATCATTAATAATTGTTTTTCAACTTCTTCAGTGGTCAGGGGATTTTGACAGAGACGGCAAGGGAAAACATGAAAAAGTTAGGTATCTTGAAAATAGTAGCAAGCTAGGCACCTTGATGCTTGCTGCACGGTTTGTAGCGTGATTAATCCATCATTTAAGGTATTTTGGTCAGCCGTCTACTACATATGCTACGCTATTCCTACTGCTAGCCGTCTGTTACGGTTTTACTTTGAAACTGTTTTAAAAGCTTACACGAGTAATTTTATTCCCACCGTTTAATTCAATGTTTTCGTATACTTGTCGTTCGCTTCTTTTAGGTCTTTTTGTGACTTTCTTGGGATAAGTCATATTAAAACTGCTCGAAGAAGAATGGACAAGAAGATGGTTAATGGTTCATGGAGGTTAACGTCACAAAGCGACTCAAGCTATGAGGGACGCCGTAGTGAAGGGCTCCGGAAATTTCGACCACCCAGGGTTCTTTAACGTGCACTGACATCGTACAGTACACGGGCCTCTAGAATTTCGCCTCCATCGAAATTCGATCTCCGCGGCCGGGATCGAACCCGCGTCTTTCGGGTCAGCAGTTGAGCGCCATAACCACTAAGCCACCGCGGCGGGGCTACAAGGACAAGAAGAGGCGCGAACAGGAACACACAAAGCGCATGATGTTTTCCTGTTGAATTTGCACAATGCAGCCTAATAAGATAATATTGATTCCTGAACGACAATTTATATCGAGTGTACTTATGAAATCGGTGACCGTGTTTCAACTGATCTTCAAGTGACCGAACTCTTTATATACTGGTACGAAAGCGTTACCACAACATTATAAAATTATTTTTTTCGGGGGGGGGGAGGGGTGGTCAGAAGAAATAAATTAAGCTGTACACCACGAAATTCTTTCTGAAGTATTAGGTACATACTTTGAAGTTAAGCTTTTAAGCCTCCACGTGGTCAAAAACGTATGAGCAACTTTCACTGAACCCTTTAAACAACGCTTTATTGCTATAACCACCAACATTAGAGCAAACACCCTCTTCCAGGACTATGGAAGGAGCAACAAGGTCGTAGAGACGGCATTACAACCAAACATAAATAAGCTACACTCATACGTACATCGGCATCATGATTATATACTGGCACGGAGGAATGAAAGCTTAGGAGAGGCCATCGCTATCCGAGCTGCGTAACAAAAAATGCGCAGGACGTCACGCGCTTTCGCAAGGACTGCTGGGAGTCTGTGCCCGATTGCGCAAACCATAGTAACGTTGAGCGCCGCGGCGCCGTCTGCTTCATTGTTTGCTGCGCATGCGCAGTGGGGAGCCCTCACGTCCAGCTTCAAAAAATGTGACTTAACGGCCTCTCCTAAATTGTTCTTTCCACCATGAATACTGGCTACGAAGGATGTTGGTTCGTTTATTGGGAGTGACGCCCCAAAGCAATTCAGGCGTGTAGGGTGTACCATTAAGTAGTGCTGGTGAGCTGTAAACAACCACAGATTTCTAAAAGAATGTCGGCGCCATTGTTGCAATCTGTGGGTGGCACACACAAAGAGGTTTAATCTAGTCTAGCTTTCTTGGGCATCTTTTGAAATTGTGAGGTAGCTGTGGGACATTGTCAGATGCTGTTATGAACGTATTGATGGGGATGGTCTAATAATAATAATAATAATAATAATAATAATAATAATAATAATAATAATAATAATAATAATAATAATAATAATAATAATAATAATAATAATAATAATAATAATAATAATAATAATAATCAGCCTGACTACGCCCACTGCAGGGCGGAGGCCTCTGCCATGTCTTTCCAATTAACCCTGCCCTTCGCCAGCCGCATCCACCCTATGCATGCAAACTTCTTAATCTCATCAGCCCACCTGACTTTCTGCCGCCACCTGCTATGCTTGCCCTCTCTTGGAATCCACTCCGTTACCCTCAAGGGCCAGCGGCTATCTTGCCTCCGCAACAGATGCCAAGCGCAGTTCTTCCTCTTGATTTCGACTAGGATGTCATTAACCCGCGTTTGTTCCCTCCCTGACTCTGCCCGCTTCCGGAGCGCATCATCCGATGCGTAGCAAAATCTTGCTTTTAAAGTTTGTCTATACTCGCCCCGAGTATTCAAGACTGCCGTAAAAAAATCAACGGGGTATGTTTCTGACAATAAATAGCAGAATATTCTCGCTATAGTGCAGTCTTACGATATGCAAAAGAATTGCGATCATAACAGCCAAACGTTGAAAAGTTTGCTTGTCCAGATTTTATGGATATGTACAAACTTATCGTACTTGAAATTAGTCCTTAGTGCACGAAAAAAGAAAAAAATAGTATAATACGGTACTACTTGAAGTCGACGAGGTACTTAGGCTTCAACTTTTCTGAGCAGTGTTTTTTTTTTCGTGTTATAAAAATGTTTTAATGCAAGAAAATGTTCATTAAATACCGCAGAATTGTTCTCTCTCTAACACTAATGACTGGCTTTTCTAATGAACGTTCCAAGAGAATTAAGCTGTAGGGCAATTATTGCCTAGAAGAAATTAACTGATTTTCAGTTGACTCAAAGGCAGATGGCTTCCTGTTGACAAAAATTGAAATGCGGCTCAGTTGACCTGTAGGCACTTGGTTTCCTGTTTAGTTATATCAGTAGAGAACGTTCTGGCATCTTAATGAATGAGCTGAATAAAATTTATTTTTATTGAAATATTTAAGACTCTACAAGGACTAAATAGGCATTCAATCAAAACCCAATGTGCATTTTTACGAGGGGAGATAAGTTTTCGCGCAAATTATTCCAGTGTGCCGCATCCAAAGGCCCCTTTGCCCAGGTGGGCTAGAGCTATAGGGGATTTTTGGGAATACGCCATCTTCTAAGCAGCACAGACATTTGGGCGAGCTGGTGCATTGCAATCACGTACAAGCGCAAAAAACAAGGACGAAGAAGGACTTGGACAACACGGGCGTCTCAGGCCCGCTTCAGGCCTTGGAGCGGCTACAATCAAGGGGTCGTCGTCCTTGAAAAATACACAAGGTCTCAGATTGTGTTTCTATTACTGTTCTTACTCGACTATCCTTACGGAGTAATGAACACAGAAGAAGCACCTGATACTGGAAAAGGATTAATATGCTCTCCATGAGCGCGGCAGAGCCTTTTTGCGAGCCACATCAGTGAAGGACATGTGGAAACAACCAGAAATCATCTTAAACATTATCCAACATTCTTGGACAAAAATTTGGAATATTGGAAAACTTTAAGAGACTAATATGAAAATAATGAAGATAATGGTGCATTCTCCGATATTTAGCAAAATCTTTGTTTTGTAGTGTTCCCATCGCTCGAATAGCAAAAAAGTTAATAGCAAAAAAAAAAAAATGCAAGCCTGCGACGAGAGATCTGCGGATATATTGATTCTTCTAGTGAAATCTTACAATATATGTAAAAATTGCGTTCATAAACCGTTTCCCGTTCAAAAATACTTTTGTGCCGAAATTTTGGGTATGCATGCTGCGAATGCCAGCGCTGGCGTTGGTAATAAATGGTTGAGGGAGATGTACTAGAAGCTAGCGCTGTCATTTGCAACATGCTAAGATTGATGGTTGCTCTTTTTTATGTGAATGGTTTGGATTCGTAGTTAAGTGTTAAATGACGAGAACCCGTAATCTCGCGTGTGGCCACATCTCGTTTATTTGCTCTAAGCAGCTCCCGTTTGTTGGGTCCTGACTGCATCTACATTTGGGGCCAGGGAAAAGCGGGCGTATTGCTTAATCGGTTCAACGCCATTGGTGAACACCAGAGTACGGCACGTGCTTGGTGATCATGTCGACAGCGTTGGGTTGGTTTTCAGTACGGGTTGTGAGAGTATTTAAATTCTCTTGAATTAATCGATAACGAATATGAAAAAAAAAACACCTTCAAATATCGCATCGAATATTGCATATCTGTCCAGCATAGAAAAAAAATTCCGAGAAAGGCAAATAGGCAAATTTTGTCCTTATCTTTTACAATATAGTGCACGCTAATTGCAACCGAAATTAAGCAAAACTAGACTTACTCAGCACCATTAAAACAAGAAAACAAAATCATGATGTGCACAGAAATATACACTGCTTGATTAGACAGCATAACAGTGTACAGACTGTAATGTGATCAAGCGAGATGAGTATCAAAATGAAATCCATGAATTGACATATGATTGGCAGCTAAACCTTACATGATGGTTTGTAAAACTTCATTTCTTTTCACTTAAGTGACGAGGAAGAATGCCCGAATTATCAGAAAGCCGAGTTAGCAAATGCCTTTCACCCCGCGGTCAAAAAAAATGCCGAAAATGCAGTAAAGCCATGTGATGAGAATCCATTGTACAAAAAACGAAGAGCCAGTGACGAGCGCTCAGTTTAATAAAAATAATAATAATAATTGTTTTTTTTTTGGGTGGGGGAAAGGAAATGGCGCAGTATCTGTCTCATACATCGTTGGACACCTGAAGCGCGCCGTAAGGGAAGGGATAAAGGAGGGAGTGAAAGTAGAAAGGAAGGAAGGGGTGCCGTAGTGGAGGGCTCCGGAATAATTTCGACCACCTGGGGATCTTTAACGTTCGCTGACATCGCACAGCACACGGGCGCCTTAGCGTTTTTCCTCCATAAAAACGCAGCCGCCGGTTTCGGCGTGATGTGAGAACAACGCAGACTTAAGCTAGGGGAACGCGCGCTGCTGTCGGAACGGCGAGGCTGCTTCTAAAGTGAATAAGAAAAGTGACTTCAAGTGGTTGACGAATGTGCGGCTGATAGCCACCGTCACCGCCGTCTGGCGGCGAAGCGCAGAAACCGAAACCACGCGGCCAGGCTGTTTATTTACTGACCTATAGTCAGGGGCACTTCTTTCGCTCTCTTCCCTCGAGTTATGCGCACGTCAGAGGTGCACGGGCTACACTCCACTAAGTAATAATCTGGATTTTTACACGGTCGCTTGCCCCTGCTGGTGAAAACTAGACTCCACCGCTTTCGGGAGCCCGATGTGAAATTCCGCAAGGGGGCTTTGTGTTATACCACAGCAGGCCAAAACAAGATGGTGGAGCTCACGCTAGAACAGTTGTGAAGGCGACAGCACGAATGCCATTAGGTGTGTGCGACAAGAATCGCGTCAAACAGACTGAGGCCGGGTCGGTGCAAGCAAAATCTGATTTATTTGTGGTAGTGCCAGGGAACGAAAGGCTGCCTTGAGCCAGCCAGAACAGAATAGCGCGCGTCACCATCGCGATCCAGATGCCCAACTCGGATGCTCCTGGGTGTCGTCGTCATCGGCGGCCGGTGGGTGCTGCTGGTATAGAGCAGGCCTCCGTGCTAGTGAAGGAGCTCGGTGGAGTTGAGAGCCGGAACGAGAGGTGTCGCTCTTGAGTCCTGACGAGTGGCAGAGGAAGATGGCGTAGATGGGCAGCCGGCTTGTTGGGGCATAGAAACCACACAGGTAGGTGTACTGAGGAGAACGTCCTCTGTAAAGGCTGGCTTCAGGCGGTCGATAGAAATGGAGTTAGGGCGTCCATTAAGCTTGACGATGAAGAACTTAACATGGCGATCGGCTACACGGAACGTGCCGTCGTAGGGGCGTGCAGCAGTTTGCGGACGAAGACTCGTCGAACAAAGACGTGGGTACCCAGCTCTCAAGCCTACAAAGATCCGGCATCTGATGGTAGCAAGTCTTTCACCAAGCAACCCTGCTTCATACATTGCCTGGACGCAGGTACCGCACCATCGTTCTATACTGGACTTCATCAAATCAGCTAACCTTTTTCCATTCATTTAATCTATACTACATCATTCATCACACCTACACCCATCATTGATGCCCTGGGGCAATAAATTTCGCTTAAAAAAAAGACGTGAGTACAAGTCGCAAGCTCAGACTGAACGTGCGAACATGAACGAGGCTGCTGAGCTCCGAGATTAAGGCAAAATTCGCGGATGCAGTCCAAAGAGTAGTATCTAGTTGTGCTTCGAGGAATGTCTTAGCGAACGATAGAACTGTTCAATCATGCCGTTGGCGAAGGTATAGTAAGCGGTGGGGCGAATTCTGGAAGTTACAAGCAGAGTCATAAGGTACATAAGAAGGGAAGATTCAAACTGGGGTCACGGTTGGTGGTGGCAATAGAGGGAACTCCGTACCGGGGCACCCCGCTAGCAATGAAGGTTCTGGCGATGGTGTCAGTGGTGACGACGGGCTGTAAGAATTTGGAAGGACGGAGCAGCGAAGGGTATTCGTCCAGGAGGGTCTCATAGGTGAACTGGGGTGCGCTGGGTGTACTGTGACAAGGAACTACAGACCACACGCAGCATGGACAACCCCGACGGCAACGCCTCCGCCCTTCCCAGTGATGACCTCTCTCGCGATGTTGCTACGCTCTCCCTTCGCGTTCCCCAGTTCTGGGCGGATGATCCTCAGTTGTGGCTAGGCCAAGAAAACAGCCAGTTCACTACTGCTCGCATCACCTCCCAGACGCAGAAGTTTCATCACGTCCGGATCCCCAATTTGTTGCGTTAACCAGTCTGAGGCCGGCACGAGGGAAGCAGTGGGTGATTTATTCGCAGCAGTGCCAGGGAACGATAGGCTGCCTTGAGGCTGCTGCGTGTGACCGGTGTTGCTGCTACAAAACCACGTGCGCTCGCTGTGTGATTTCTTGAAGCAGGCGGTGGGCCATCTTATTTTCATCAAGGGTCGCATGTGGGAAAGTCCCGTTGCGTATGTCGCTTGAGGTCCAAACCTTTAGCAACGTCCGTTTGTGATCGGTCCACGCGATAAACGAGGAAAAAGAAAGCGAAGGGGACGCCTTTTACTGCTTTCCTGACACTTTAGACTGAATCTTGGGATAATTTGCACAGATATTGTGGTTTTGCCACAACAGAATTTAAAGAAGTCGGCGGTGTTTGGTTGCTCCCCATATTCGGAAATTGTCGAATAGCCATTTCTGGAATCGAATATAAGCGGAATAACAAATATATGCTATCCGTATAATATTAATAATAATTGGTTTTTTGGGGGGAAAGGAAATGGCGCAGTATCTTTCTCATATATCGTTGGACACCCGAACCGCGCCGTAAGGGAAGGGGTAAAGGAGGGAGTGAAAGAAGAAAGGAAGAATAGGTGCCGTAGTGGAGGGCTCCGGAATAATTTCGACCACCTGGGGATCTTTAACGTGCACTGACATCGCACAGCACACGGGCGCCTTAGCGTTTTTCCTCCATATAAACGCAGCCGCCGCGGTCGGGTTCGAACCAGGGAACTCCGGATCAGTAGTCGAGCGCCTTAACCACTGAGCCACGGCGGCGGGGCCTATTCGTATTCGGACTTTGCAATTTTCCCGTACCCCTAATTTGGAGAGTGAAGTCCGCTGGTGCGAAGTCGACGACAAGTTGCTTGTGCTTTATGGCGTCGACGTTGAAGTCGCCCACGAGAACAGCTGACGAAGTGCGATTGACACCGGTTAGGGAGGACTTCATGAATTTCAGAATGTCTTCCTGAGAGGCGTTTTGAGGCGTCTAGCGGCGTTTTATTGCGACCGTGCGTTCCATCCAAAGACGTAGATGGTAACACATTGCTTAAGGCACTGGCATGCGCACTCTTCTCTCTTCGCTACAGCTACAGCTATGCTTGCTCCCTCACTCTCCCCTTATCCTGTTCTCTGTAAGCCGACTACATTATTCCTAGGACCCTTCGCATTAAGAGTTAGCGCTGTGGAAAAGTGGCCTAAATGTTTTTTTCCATTATAGGTTACACTGTAGTGCTTACCTTGAGTGGCCTATTCGTTCCTTAGTTTAGTACGCTGAGGTGTTAAGGGACGCTGCAGAAGCGGTAGGTGCAGTGACTGCGAGAAAGGATATGCCTGAAGACAAGAAGAAAGGAACAAAATAAAGCAAGATGCAGGTTACAGAATTTGATAGCTTGTGGCAGATGTGCCCATTTTTTAGTTCACTTCTTTTATGACTCCATCTTGGTCCCGGTTGGACTGATAATATGTACCAATGAATAAATATACAGTGATGCAATGGTTTCGCATTTGTTGTGGGACGAAAACTCCGTTGCCAGCGTTCCAGAAAATCAAACCCACGGACAAGGTGCCAGTTTAAAAATAACGCGATCAATTTCCGGTATGAAATGTTTTCCCATCTTCTAGCGGCAAAGGAAAGAAAAATAACCGCACATACACTACTATAAAATGAAGACGACGCAAAGGTGCACAGCAGCAAAGGTGCAGAGAGAGAGAGAGAGAGCAGCTTTGTTCCACGAATGCCGGAGAAAAAGACTTCGCATACGCGTGACCTTGCGTCGCGTCCCCGACCGACCGGGCCGAGCGCTCATGCGGTCGTCAACAACCCTCCCGGGGCAACAATTCGAGATCCTAAGTGCGTATCCATGCAACATTCGCGATCGTCTCAGCGTCTTCAAAACACGTTTCGCCAATTTACCGTCGGCCTCGATGCAATAGCCCCGACGGGACACCAAGCAGCGCACCCTGACCGGGCTGCACGAATGCGCACACACAGACGCACAGCGGCCAGAAGAGCTGCATGGCTGGCGAGGAGGAGGCGTCGATCGAAAGACACTGGAAGTCCACGCAGCGGAAACAAAGGAGCCAGAGAACAGAGCGAGCGAAGGAGGTTTGGGGGGTGGGGTGGGGGGTGTACTGCGTCTGTGGTGCCGAATGCGGAGCGATCGTCGTCCAGTTTCGAGACGTGACGAGCGTGCTCGCATGCACGCTCGCAGCCAGCCTCTGTTTGCGGCGGCAGCGAACAGCAGAAAGACGAAGGCGGCGAACGAGGGAAGACAAAAAGAAAGCAGTGCGACGGGAACTCGGTGCCTGCCGCGATACCTGATGACAGCTCGAGAGAGTCTCTCGTCGTTTCGGCGGCGGCCGAACGGAGCCGCAATTTCGCTCGTAATGGTGTGCGCCCGAGGGTTGGCGCCACCGGAGCGATTATTCGTGCAGCGGCAAAGGCGGCAGCACCCCGGGAGACGCCGGCGGCGACACCTCGTGCGATTCCCTCCCCTCCCTCCTTCCCTCGTGTGCAGAACGAGCGAAGCAGCGGCGCCACCGGCGACCAACGGCACAGCAGCAGAAGCTGCGTAGCTGATGCGTTTTCCAGTTTTATAGCACGCGGCTTTATAGCAGCAAGTGGGAGGGAGGGGTGGACAGGCGGGTTGCTGCACAGATTGACGCGGGCATGGCCGACAAAAATGGAGAGGTTTGTCCTGCCCCGACACGAAAGGGGCGGTGAGCGTCGAACGGTAGTACGTATCGTTTCGTAATTAAAAAGTACTTAAAAAAGAGAGACGTCTCTCTGCTTACGCGAAGTTGTGATCGGGGAAGTGTATGGAAGCGGTGAAGTAAATAAGGTGGCTTATTTGGCACATTACGTCTTCACTGGTTGATTACCGGTGCTTATTTTTGAGAACTCAGTTTACAGCCCGCAGATAATGTGCTAATGTAAGGATTTCCACGCATTGGAATGCTTGGAATCGCATTGGAATCGCAACAATGCGAATGCCATGGATAGCCAGAAAGGCAGCTCACACTGCATGCTCACAATAGACTATATACCTTATTCTGCTGTTTTGGAATGTTCTCCGTGTTACTGTTTACCTCATCCTCCTCCTCCTACGTTTGTTTCACTGCTATTTTTTTACTACAAACCAATTCAGCCTAAATATCTGCTTCGGTCCTACGACTCCCGATTGAAAGGTTCAGTGGTAGCAGTTGTCACTGCACTGACAACAGCTCTTTGCGGCGCAGTGTTGTCACTGATATGGTATACATACGCCAAGCGACAAGCGTCGCACAAAGGGGCTGTTTCACCGTTACGCCTCAAACCGCCTCTCTCATGGCACGTGTGGCTACTCTAAAAAATGGTGTTGCATGCGGTAGCCAGAGAGAAAAACCCCTTCGCAACAGCAGCTGAATAGTCCTGCGTCCGACTCTGCGAGCGGGGAGAAGCGAGATACCAGTTTCAGTCGCCATTAGACCAACTACAATGCGCTATGTATGAACCCCATTGTGCGCAGGTTAGCTCAGTTTGCCCACCCTCTGAAGAGAATGGATCGCTAGTCCGTATCCGGGGCGAGCTCAGCGATTTAAAATTTTGGTGTTGCCAGCAGGAAAGTGCGTTAGCACGTCGCTGGGTCGGTTAGTACATCGTTAAGAACCGAAGGCACTCCTCAAAGAACGGACGAAGAAAGCGAAATCTGTTTTTTTTTGTTTCATATGTCGCCAGTCTCCCAAAGTGGATATGTGCCGCCATTTTTTCCTTGAGGACAACAACAATGTAAGCGAGGGCTGTCTTCGGCACCTTTATCTCATATGTGAGGTCTCCGTAACGCATGTAGAAAAGGTGGGTCTCAACAAAATTTCGCCCAAAGTAATGCAATAATAATTAGGCTTTGATGAAAATCACCCCTCCTCCTCTCCCTTTTTTCGGGGTACTATTTATTCGGAATAACTGAAGACTAATCATTTCGACACAATTGCCTGCGTGGTTGGGTTGATGACTTTAAATAAACTCTGACACGTCTCGAACCTAATTTAAAAAAAAAATTTAAACCGAACGTTTCGAAGCCGGAGCGGCTACTTCTTCGGGGGTGACTGGGGCTGTGGCCACCGTTTTTAAGATGCACGGTGGTGTAGTGACGGGTCGAAAGAAGGAAAGCGGTGATGTGAGTGGTGCGGGAAGGGTAGAGGACATTTACCTTGACAAATTACAAAAAAAAACTATTACTCGAATTTTGACAAGTTCAAACTACCCCAAACAACGTCAACCGCACAACCGCACACGGACTTCGCTCTGCAGTGCACAGAAGACGAAAAGGTGCCATCGACCCTCATCGCACAGCCAGGCAACATGACTGACAGCCTTATACCCTATAGTGTCAAAGTCCTCTCCCCCTCAAGCACCCTTCACATCCCGGCTTTCCTTCTTTCGGCCCCTTACTGCTCCCCATGCACCCATGCTCCCATGGCTAGCCACAGCCCCCAGTCACCACTGAAGAAAGAGCCAAGTCGACTTCGAAACGTTGGGTTTAAAATGAAAAAAAAAAGGTTTTGGTTGGAGACGAGTCAGAGTTTATTATGCTATTTATTTGCAGCATATGCTCTTGCCTCCACCCTCATCGCAATTTCAGGGACTCTTCTCAGCATATGTACGTATAGTCCGTGCAGTCGTGACTCGTGAGCAGTATGACAGGGAACAAACTTTTTCCACTAAGATTTCCAGGATTTTTTCTACCGAATCTGACAATGACTTACATATTGTACGCCAAGAGCAAATTGATAATATAGAAAAAACCATTCTTATCACACACAATCACAGAGTAATCAATAAATGAATGTTCGAACTTTGTTGCATCCCATACTGCTCACGACTGTACCTCGTCTTGCTTGAAGGCAAATGCGCTTTGTAAAAATGTGACAAAGTCACTGGCATAAATGGAGAAAGAGTTCGAAGACGCACATTATAATACAAACTGGAGGTATATTAGACTGGTATAACTAGCAGGAAACTTAAGATGATGGAGATAAGACAATAAGGTAAAATAATGAAGTGTCATACACACACAAAAGTCACAAGCACAAACATACACACATCAGATTTTCACAAGAAGCCTATGGACAATGTTTCTGGGAAATTTTGAAAGTGCCCTCGTCGCACGCAGAGCTGAGGCCGCGTTACTCTGTGGTTCATGACGATAACGAATTTTAATGGGGCATGGACAGCTTTGGGCAAAGAGTGCAATGGCACAAGTTGTTTTTCACTACACTGGAAGGTTTGGTTTGGTTTTTGGGGGTTTAACGTCCCAAAGCGACTCAGGCTATGAGGGGCGCCGTAGTGAAGGGCTCGGGAAATTTCGACCACCTGGGGTTCTTCAACGTGTACTGACATCGCACAGTACACGGGTCTCTATAGAATTTCGCCTTCATCGAAATTCGACCGCCGCGGCCGGGATCGAACCCGCGTCTTTCGGGTCAGCAGCCGAGCACAAATACACAAGGGGGTCGAAGACCCAACTCTATGACTACAAGTACGTTAGCCAGACTAAAGCTGTAGTACTGATGTAGTCTGAAATCAGCCTTTAGTGTTCAACGTTACAACGTGAAGTGGATTCGGGAAGCTTGACATTACCTTGCCCCTACAACAATAAGCAGGAGTGTTCTCAGGCTCGAACAGGTGAGCTAATCTGCAGGAGAACTCTTTTATTTTGGCTCGAATGCAACTAAAGGAAGCTGTAATTGGCGACGGCTAATGAAGTGTGACGAAGCGGGCATTTTTCCTGGAATGTGCGCACGTGAAGACGATCGCCGGGAACGGTGTCAGAAATACAAACATGAAACTCTATATTGGGATTAATAAATCAAAAATGCAAACAACGTGTCTTGCTCACAACAAAGCGGCTAGCGAAATACCGTGGCAGAACCTGGCAGTCGGAGGATACAAAGTAAACCTAACTATGATGTCAAAAAGGAAGAGCCGGCGAGGACATCCGAGATTAACGCATCGCAGCACTCTGTTGAGGTATTGACTCAATACAATATGTAGGCGCTTTTCTGCCTGTCATAGCACATTACTATTAATTGTGGACCGCATTCTACATACTCACTTTGTTCCCTGCCGTTACCTTGTCATGACTGCAACCTGCATTTAAGAAAATATATAAAAAATTTGTTGAATTTAAAATAACTGGACAAACCATTCAATGCGAGCTCAGTTCTAGCAGCCAGAACCACACCGGTGAGTGTTTGCTTCAAGCTAGCTTTGTTCCTTGGCAATAAACCGCAGTGTTCTCGTCTTGCGAGCTATATTTGCTGCGCAGAGGCGCTGCGCATCTTGAATGTGTGTGGGGCCTGCAATTGCGAGAGCAACAGCAACGGTACACTGCAGGCGTACTGGTACCTTGGAATGTGCCAGACTTTTATTACTCTTATTTTTTTCCCCTAAAAGAAAGGAGAGGTGGGTACGCGACGCCATGGCACCTGGTGAGAATTAATGGTTAGTTTCTAAATCTAGTCCCAGCGTGCGCCGTCGGATGCCTGCAGCGGTGCCGCAAACACTCAAAGGAAGTCGGCGTTACGGGTGCTGACAGGGAGCTACGGGTGTGGAAACGTTACAGCGCATATAGCTCCCCCGCGAACAGACATATACCGCAATCACCGGGCTTTAGGAAGCAGCGGTGTTCGCATGAATTACGCGCTTGCTTTATAATTCTGCGGAGCTATACACGTTAACCCCAATTGGAATACTTCAAGCTAGGCTTTGTCGCCCACATGCAGCTCTTATCGGCTCACGATAAAGGCTATATCGCAGGCTCACGAACAGGCATGTCGTGTCGTCTATATGGCATGGACCAGAATAACCCCTAGTGTATAATCCGTCCAACTGTAGCACCTCAATCTCAGCTGCGCTGTATTGGTTGCGCTTACTTGTCAGGCATGCAGGAAGTGCGCGTTCGCCACTTTACTTCTTTCCACGCAGAACAGGGACGTTAACAGCGGCAACAAAGGTCGCTTGTTAAATTTATTCGACGGGTCTAGGAAGGAACATCCGCTTCTGTCTTCATGCTCCGTGCTTTTCTCATTTTCTTTATATTTTGTTTTCGCTCCTCCGCTAAACAGTGCTTTATATAACTTCGAATGAGAGAAGTGTCGACAGCCCGCTCCGCCGGAGGACAAAGAGCTTCCATACAGAGGGTAGTTTCTGCGACAAATACTGCCTCCTAGTGCGCGAACAGAATGACACAGCAAGCTCTCCTTCCGACGGACTCGGAAAGGCTCCAGAAGAAGGGGGTGGTGCTCTAGACACCCATTTCCTTTGTTTCCAGAGACTACCTATGCGTAACATTGGCTCGCTTCGCTGTATGCGCTTCAGCGCTGTAACCGCAAGAACGACGCGAAGCGGGGAGGAAAAAGTGAGGGGGGGGGGGTGTAAGTTAGGCTGCAAGCGCCGACAATTTTTCCTTAGTCTCCCCGGCTCTGTTTTTTGTCTGTGAGTATACTAGAGGCGGCGAGTAGTTGAGCCCAGGGGTGTGTTAGTCGGAGACCGAGATACAAGCCAAGACGAGACGCGCGGCCGAATGCGGGTTCGTGTGTGCAGCGGTTTCATCGCGTCTCGTCACGACTCGCGTGTCGCGTTTGGCTGCCACGTGGAGGCGCTGGAGCGAGGCGGCTGAGTGGGGCGACGACGTGCGGCCACGGGAGAGTCGGAATCCGTCTCGTCGCGGGTCGGAGTCCCGACCTGGGGTGCGCGTACTCCAAGCACCACGTGAGCGTGGAGGCAGCGCAATCCCCGTGGCCTCGAACTGTTTGGTGAACTGCCTGAAAAAAAAGAAAGAGAATTTGAGAAAAATGAAAATGGTGAAGGGAAGATGACTGATACATGATGCTCATGAGCTGCTGCTCTTGCCTCGAAGACATTTTTGCTGATTTTTCTGAACACACAGAAGCGGATAAGCTGCACGCGAGGGCCGACTCAGTCTTACCGCATCAAGAAGCTTGGATGTGATGAAGGAATCTCCAAAGGAAGTTTCCTCATGAAAAATAGAATTTACTTTGCGCTTGTTTTGCGTTAAGAATATTTATCCTAAAATTTGGCTTGCAAGGCGTTGGTACGTGTATTTGTGAGATTTCGGCGTATTCTACTTTGTCGACCTTTGAACTGCAGCTCAATGTTTTTAAGGGGCAGTTCATATTGTGCCGGTTCTCTCAACTTTATGCTAAACGCAGCGTGGTACGCAGTTGATGGCATCGCAACCTGAAGATCTGAAACCGATTTAATAATGGAATAAATCATGAAAATATTAAAGAATATCTGGAGCGTTGACCGTGACATAAAGTCATTACATTGATCGGACGCTGCACGAAGATATGTGCGTTAAGGGGTTGTAATGCTGTCTCGCTACGCTGTTTAGTATTCTTATGCTCCTACATTCTTGAGCAGACGGTATTTTTGAAGAAAGAAGAGTTGCGCTGGACGAATAAATTATATTGAGGAATTAATAAATGCTACATCAGTTTTCTTATTTGCAAATACTTCCAGCAAGCCGCGTAATTGCTACGAAGTAATTGTTGCGCTGTCAACGGCGTCAGCGGCATATTTGAGAAAGTAATGCAGTGGTACGAAAGAAAAAAGATTAAGAAAAAAATGTACCGAGTTGGACACATCGAAAAAGTTTTTTGTCTTTGTGAGAACATGCTCAAAGGTAACGGTGAATTCGTAACAGGTTCCATTCCTGTCCTTTAAATGGCAGTTCATACAACAACAACTTCAAACGCTTGCTGCAATCCGAGTCCATAAGAAAGATGTGCGTGTCAGAGATACATGTACTCTGTAAAACTAGTCTGCCCAGCAACAGTTCTTGCGAATCTTAGCACTTCGTAAAGTATTCTTATATTCCGAGGTTCTAGGAACGTTTCTGATTATATTTGCTTTTGTCATCAGCCCAAAGTGTTCAATATTATACTCTCCGACGCCCCCGACGGCCCGCCTGTTGGAATGCTATTTCGAGCGGGACGCGTTTACCGCCGCCTCGCAATCAAAATCGATACGTATACACATAAGGAATAACCCCTCGTCCCCTCTCACGCATTTCCTTACATTTTATTCCCGCGCTGAGACCTTTCCCGAACAATTCGGCCAGAGTTCAAAGGAAAAGCCGCACTTCATTATATGCTAATTCTCTCCTCTCACTTCAAAGCTTCCCTTAAAAAATAAATAAATAAGCGTGGAAAGCAGGGTGCGAAGGTGCCGCTCGCTTCGCGCCGACATAAGGAGGGCCATGACGCGACCGGAGGCCTGGCGGAAGTGTTCAGTAGTTTTTTTTTGTATTTTTTTATTCGCTCGAGAGCAGTGGCGGGTTTATTGCGTCTACCGGGGCGCACGCGATCTTCCGCGGATGAGCCGGCGCGTGTAAAGGAACCCCGCGCGCGCAGCCCTATATACGGCAGCCCGAAACTTGGAAAAATCCTTTGGCCCGCTGCGCCCATGAATTGGAAATCGGGGCGTCGTGTGGAGAGTGGGTCGCGAAGCGTCGGGAACGCCGAGAACCGTGGAGGTAGGCGAATGCCACGCTCACTTCACGAGTTGCGGGTGCTCGCGAATGCAGCAGGGGTCGTATACGCATAGCGTCCCCTTCGGTTTAGACTCCGTTTGAGCGCCGAGTGAAGGCGAGCGTGAATTTGCTAACTCTGAAACTTTTGCGCAAGTATGCCGGCACACGGTGAAGCTGCCGGACACTTAAGTAGGCGGTAATAACAAGGAAGTTTATTGATACCAGTGCGATGATCTTTACGAAAGGCGATTCCTGAAATAGAGGTAAAAAAGAACATTAATAAAGCAGCGATGGTTGGGTCGTAGCCAGTCTGTTGTAAGACGCAAGAACTATGTGAGAAACGAACTTGAAAAGCAATATATGCACGCATGGCTGTAGTAGCGGTGCTCATACGAAATGTTCCATTGTCAGAATTCATAACCTGCACTTTCGTTTTCGTCATTATTTTTTGTGTTAGTTTCCTGCACCTTGTCCTCCTAAAGTCTCTCCCTTCCCAAAGCATCAGCAGCAGGTCGGCGGCTTTAAAGAGTTAGTAAAAATGCGTGCTATTTTGACATTCCTTTCTTTTTCTTTTCCCTTGCCTCTGCGACACTACGTAAAAGGCCAAAGTGGCTACTTAGCGACTACTCCAGTTCGTTCATCATTAACAACAAATAACAAGACATGTGAGTGCATATTTAAGGTCTGTAGAATGTTCGAAGCTGAGCCAACAAGCTAACTGTCCCAAAAGAGTAATAAGCAGATGTTGGAGAACGCAATATACAATTATAAGAAAACCAATTGTAAGAAGACCAGTTACAAGAGAGTCAGAATTGCAAAATGAACAAGAAGGTGTGGTCAAAGACGCATTTCCCAAGGAATTCACCCTAAAGAAGCCACACACCAGGCCAGGTGAAAGCTTGTACCCATTGTATCACCTGTGGGTACCCGACTGGGGATCGAACCCCGCACCTCCCGATTGTTTTGATTGTTTGACACACAACTGTAAAGAGACGGCGTCAATTCCGGACATCCCCTGTACTTTGAACGTAGGACGTGAATCGATCGGAGACTCGAGAGGATGCTTGCAACATCGCTTGCTATCCCATGAGCTTCGATGCACTACAGTGATGGTGCAGGACGCATCCTTCGTGCCAATGCCACCCTCTCCTTACCTATTTTATTTTTAGCTACCATCTCTTCAGTTCTCTTGGAGTGATCAGCGCTCTTCATAACGTTGTTTTATCATTTAATCGAGTTGGAACTGCTTCTTGGTGGCTGATTTGAATCCATTCTTTCCGTCGCCATGTCCTGCTTCTGGAGCACCTTCATAAGTTTCATTTTCGGCGAAGGCTATAACTGTATCCTCTCAAACAGCGTTGGACAGCCAGGAAAAGCCAACACAGGCAAGAAAAAAAATTGGCGGTAGTTAAGCTCTGGTTAAACCTGGAGAGACGCGATAGCTACATCTGGCTGAGTGGAACTCGGTCACGTGTCCAATCACGTGACCAACCACGTGACAGCGTGGCGGCGCCGCCACGCTGAATGCTCGAAATGCTACCGTAATGTAGCTATCGCTACAAAAGTTTATGTCGTTTATCGTAGGTAATATCTCCCGCACAGCCGTCGCTATAAAAGCTAATATGCGAGCTTCACCTTCGACCCCAGCGCTGCGTAGCCGTACAGTCCGGCCGCATGCTTGCGATGCTGACATCTCTGCTTCCTTCTAGTCTCTAAGCAGTAAGCACGTCTATTTCTCCGAGGCCCCGAAAAGAAGCAAAAGAGAGAGGCGGATTCCGAGCCAAACTATGAGGTGAGCTGCGTACTGCCACCGCTGCGTCGCGTGCGGCCATGGCACGGCAGTTATGCGGCGGCGGGGGTGACGGCGCCGAGGCTTCCGCGGGGCCTCCCATCAAGCGGAGCGCAGCCGCCGGCGTCGCCGATCGCGTGTGCTGTCGTCCCGGGGCGGCACAGTTCAAAGCGCGGTCACCTTCTTCGGGTTCTTGCAACGCGGGGGGAGAGCGAGCAAGCTGCACGGCGGCATTCAGTTGCAAATGAGCGCCGCATGGCCTCTCCGCGTCCCGCACGGCGAGGGTGTCAAGCAGCGAAGCCGCCCCGCACCGAAAAGGATACTGCTGCTTGGTTTGCGCGTGGCCACCCGGCCCGGCTTGCTCCCGACTCGCTGAGCTTTACCTCCTTTCCCTCCTTCAGTCTCATACTTCTTTATTCCTTCCTGCCCTTTGGAAACTGAAACGCACGCGTGTACGCATTCCTCATCGTGAGGACACAAAAAGGTCGATGCAATGGGGCGGAAGTGATTGCACTTTAATGAAAAAAAAGGGGGTGGGTGAGCAGGGACTAGCGAAATGTGTAATAAACGTTTGATTAACCTCTTACACACTGTTACCTTCGACGGGTTCTGAATCGCTTTTCTTCGCGGGTAGGGCTAAGGGAAACGCCATTAGGCCTGGAGTTAGGAAGAATATTTAGAATGACTCGGAAAATCAGGACCGTAGACAATGAAAGAAGGGTCAAACTTGTGACATAACTGCACCAATTGTTCTGATAGGTTGTGTAGTAGGATTAACTTATGCGGAGGAGCGATTGGTTTAGTTAACAAGAGGCTAGAAAAAGAAAACGTGAATTTAGTTAGAACTTCTTTGTGCAGAAGAGCGGCACAAAAAGATGGGACGCTAAAGGGTACTCTCGCACAAAGAAGACGATACCACATAGCTGATCACTAACTCGCTCAAGGTGGAATTATACTACAGATAGAGTCTGGAGGTTTGCCTACCAATGCGAGAATTATAAAATGCGTGAAGGCATTGATACGTAGTCTGAGCACTCCTGCATATTGATGCTACAAAAGAACCACACAAGTGTATGAAGTTGGCCTCGTTCGTCTAGGGCAATACTTGAAACGCTCGGGATGTCTGTCTTCTCGCTGTTCCGTTCTCTGTGCTCGTTTAGATATGATTCAGAAAAACTTTAATATCTGGTGAGGCCTGTCAATGCTCCATCCCATGTTGCCACTTCATCCTGAAGGAAAGTGTGCAACCATTGATCTGTGGGAGCGATAGAGGCAATGCTTGAGAATAATGAACTTGGCTCTATGAAGAAGCATTTCTCAATCGTCAGCGATTGTGGTCATGTAAATACGCTTTTTGCGTGAAGTAAACGCCAACTGCAGAACACTGTCTGTACACTCGAACTATGCGAACTTTACACCCTGGAGGCCTAACTATTGATTCTGTTGTAAGGAATGTTTGGGGAAGTTGATTATATTTTATAAAGTTTCGCCTCCATATTTCAGATCAGCGGGAAGGAATGCACGTTCCAAATTTAATCAGCCAACGCAGAAGTTGAACGTTGAACTTAAGGCCGTAGAAAATAATACGATGTCGTCGACACTAAAGCTAGACATAATTGCTCTGAAGATAGCCCGATACAATAACGGCGCGTGCACACCTAAAGGCTGCTCTGTTAATCTCGCGCTAAAGACATGCTAGCTTATTTGCTCTCGTTTTGCCGTCATTCTTGCAACTTCGTCGCTCTGGCACCTTATCTGTGCCATGTAATTTTATGACAGCGGGACTAAGCAGATGGTATGGATACGATGAGAAAGGGAAAAATGATGCTTGAAATGGTCACCGCAATTAAGATTTGTTCAAGAAAGACAAAATAGAAGTGTACCAGATCTCACGCCTCTGGGTTCTTTGCTTACGAAGAAATGGTGTCGAGAAATTGTGGCAAACAAGATTGAGTGAGTTGTAGCTCTCCCCGCCTCACACACATAAGCACAATGTGATGAGCACGCGCTGTGTTGTGCAAGCAGTGCTGCTCTTAACCAGTAATAAAAGCGGACCAGTTATACCTGTTTCTTAGAACTTTTTGAGTAAATTGACATGATTAACTGCATCAAAAGCTTTCGACACAATGAACAGAAACAGAGCCAGTAAGCTTACTCTCGTTCATGACAATCTTTAGTTGATCAGTTACTGTAATAAGAGCTCCGAATAAAAAAAAAAAAACTCTGGGGGAAAGCCATACTGACTTGAAGTAAACATATTGAATTTTTAAGATATTTAGTGAAACATGGCTCAGTTTTCCTGTAACCTTACTATAAAGGAAAGTATGCAGATGGGTGAATAATTGGTTAGACGGGAACGATCTCCTTTCGTGCGTATACAGAGATTGTTTTTCCCCGTTTTAAGCCTTCGGGAAAGATACCAGCTTTAATTATTAGGTTAATAATATGAATAAGAGCACATTACAAATTCTTAGTTTGATGAAAATAGGGCTAATAGCATCAAGTGCAGGAGTTGTTGGCTTTAAATAGCGCACAACGTCGATGGTTTCCTGTGGCGTAGTAGTTAAAAGGAAAACTACGGACGATTTAGCGTGGTTGCGCCAAATGCGAATTAGGTGCACTAGCACTTCGGTTTTTCCCTACGATTTCGGTGTTCAGATCCGTTGCGCAGGGATGCAAGTCGATGAATACGACGATATTCAAAGCACAGAAAAAAAAAAAAAACTCTGGCAGTTTGCGACACGGAATGTTCGGCTAGGCGGGCTGTGTTACTGAGGTGTTTCGTATTGTCGCATAGCGAGTATTAAGAGTTTTTCGCGCCCATTTCTGGCACCGCGAACCGACGAGCAGAGTGCGTCCTTGGTGCCATCTGTTTTGGTTTAGTTTGCGTCCTTCTTGTTGCGAAGAAGACACAGCTCCCCAGTTGAGAGCTCCGCGTGCCTCCCCCACTTCCGTTCGGTGCGCGGGGTCGGATCAGGTTACGGAATCGGGTGTTTTGCTGTCGACGCCCAACCGTGTTCTGGCGCCGTTTCCCGGGTCTTGCCGTGCAGGAGCTCTCTGGCCCGCATTCCGCGGTATGCGTTTAGTTACTCGGTGCCCGCCGCCGCATGGTTCGCGCACAACACATGCACAAACGCGCGCGCAATTCGTACCTATTCGTACAAGAGTGCGAGCTGGAGCACGGTGGGCGTTTTTGTGTATTTTAGCTTGAGAAAGTGCACGTGTTTGCTGTTGGCATGTCTTGAAAGGATGGGTTCTCTTTAGTTCCGGTAAACACTTTCCTGATTGGTCTAACTGCTCCCAAAAAGGGTCCCCAGAATGCTGTCGGAGCTCCTCTGTTTGGCTCCGGTAACGGCTTTTTTTATTGGTCGAAAGAAGGGTCGCAAGAATGCTGGTGAACTTGAATTTAAGAGCGGGTTTTTCAACGCCAAAGGGACTCGAGAGAGTAACGGCTACCTTCCGGCTTCTGCTCGGGACCTCCGCTTCAAAAATATTGCACGCCCCTGGGTATGACTGACTGTTTCGCTATGTGACCTGGTATAATTTGTCTCAGTGTTTAACTAATGATCTGAATCTGTCTTCATTACGAGGGGCGTTCAATAAAGATTTCCCCTGGCTCACTTCTATTTATTGCAGGATACTGAAACTGCACATGTGTAATGACTTAAGTCACTATAGGTTACGTGCCAATGTGCAACTCTGATCTAATAACGGCGTTTCTTTTACAGGTGTTGAAGTGCTGTGAGGTGTGGTAATGGATGCAGTGGAATACAGAGCAGTCATCAAGTTCGTGTACTTGTATGGCCGCACTCCACACTCTAAACAAATGGAATAAAAAGGGAGTAAAACTGTCCAAAGGGTGTGCGCTATAGAACAGTTTACTCCCTTTTTGCTCCCTTATATGTGTATTTGTGTTTAGAGTGCAAGGGAGACGTTCGATGAAATAAAAGAGGTTTATGAGGAGGATCACATGATGTAGTGAAGAACTGGCATCGTCAATTCAAATGTGGTCGGACTTCGGTGGAAACGGCTTCGATAGCAAGGCGACCCCACTCCGATATCGATGAACACACCATCCAGCAAGTGGAGGCGGCCATTTTGGAAAATCGCCGCGTAACCGTTCGAGACATAGCCCAAAATGTTAAGATTAGTGTGGGGTCCGTGAAAAAAAATCATTCAGGACCATCATCATATGCGTAACGTATCCTCTCGCTGGGTTCCACGGCTGCTCACACCCTTCCAAAAGCAGGAACGAATCGAATGCTCCCAGGCTCTTTTGACCATGTGCCATGGAAACCAGGAGGACTTTTTCAACAGACTGATTACACAGGATGAAAGCTGGGCCAATCACTATGATCCGGAGACTAAAATCCAGTCGATGCAATGGAAGTACTTGGACTCACCGCCTCCAAAGAAGGCACGCGCCTAGCCCTCGGCGGGCAAGGCCATGCTCAGTCTTTTGGGACCTGCACGGAGTAGTCATAATGGATTTCCTAGCAAAGGGTGCCACGATTATTGGGCCATACTACGCTTCACTGCTGCGGAACTTTCGGGAGGCCATCAAAAGTAGGAGACGTGGCATGCTCGCCAAAGGTGTCCACCTTCTGCAAGACAGTGCCCCAGTTCACAACTCGCATGTTGCCCAGTTGGAAGCACGCTGCTGCGGCTTTGAATTTTTATTGCATCTCCCTTATTCACCCGACCTCGCACCACCGGACTTCCCCCTCTTTCCAACAATGAAGTCATATATTTGAAGGGCAAGCATTATCCAGATGATGAGACTCTGATTTCTGAAGTCACAACATGGCTTTTGGAGCAACCGGTCGACTGTCTACAGTTGCATAAAAATATGAGAGAATTGTGTGTCCCTGGATGCGACCTATGTAAAGAAAGGCGAGTAAACGTGGCAAGTTCCGTTGCTGTCAGTCCGGAGGAAGTGCGTCAGGGGAAATCTTTATTGAACGCCCCTCGTAAATCAAGTTGATCAATGCATCTCATAGACGCCTGCTGGTCCCCTTTTTTATCCCGCGGCGGAGCTCTCGCTCCGGCACGGAAGTACGCTTCGTTAGAGTATTATGATGTATTATAGTTTTGGGCTCTGCATTCTCGCTTTTCTCGCGTTCGGTTGTTTAGGTGTGTCGTGTTGTGCATCGTGTTCATTTGCCACTGTTGCCTAACCTTTGTACATAGTTGATGTACATAAAACATTGTATCACTGTAATAAATACAGTCATCATCATCTTCCTCATCATCATCACCAGCCTGACTACGCCCACTGCAGGGCAAAGGCGCCTCCCACGTCTCTCCAACTAACCCTCCTTTACCAACTGTGGCCACCGTATCCCGCAAACTTCTTAATCACATGCGCCCTCCGCCCACCTAACTTTCTGTCGCTCCCTGCTACGCTTGCCCTCTCTTGGAATCCACTCCGTTACCCTGAAGGACCAGCGGTTATCTTGCCTTCGCATTGCATGACCTGCCCAAGCGAAAAAAAAAATACAACAGCGATAGTGTAGCGGTCTAGTCTAATGCAGTGGCCAGCAAAACTAATCTGTTCGCGCCTTCCCGGGTTCGAAACCAACTTACGGCCAAACAGTATTTTATTTTAGTTTAATTTATTTCAAATCAAGCAGGCTTCAGACTCACCGGTTGATCTAGGCAAAATCCAAGATTGGAAGCCTTTCTGACCCGCTAAGCGCGCCTGTAATCGTATACAACTCAAGAACGAAGCGGCTTTTCCCCGTCAAAGAACCCACTTCCAGCCAATGGCGTCGGCTGATTCTCATGACCCTGCTATTATGACGAAGGGAGAGGCAGATGAAAAGCGATAGCCCCTCCTCCCATGGTTGGGGATAGTTTCCTTCCTGCATTGTCGCGCCGCTCCCTGCATTGTGACGTAAGCAGGCTCATGAGAATCAGCTCGTACTATTGGCTGGAAGGGGGTCGTTTAGTTGAGGAAAAGCCGCTTCGTTCTTGAGTTGCGAAGCGAAGCGAGATTCCCCTCTACCGCCACAGCGCTGCAGCTGCGGCGGAGCAGTCTGTGACGTCATATGTACGGCGAGCGCTTACTGACGGGCTGCGCCGTCCCTGACATCACGCATGGCGCGCGCCTCTGATTGGCTCCGAAGTGCCGCAGCTGTGCTCCTCGTGCTCTTCTCTCCTGTCGGCGCTCGCAGAAGGCGAAAATAGAATTGGTTCTGGACATCGGGTTTTTGGGAGAATGCGGGTAGTAGTGCTACTGCACTGAAATGAATCTGCTAGGTGATTATATGCTGTTTCATAATAGTTGTTTGTTGAAGTAGGATTAACAAAATAATTGGTAAAAACGCCTCCAATTTCTATAGTATTTGTATATAGAATATTATCATGATCAATCCTGTATGTCTGCTGTCATCAAGTACTTCTGTTAAGGAAGGAATGAACTAAGTCCGATTTTTTCTTTGGTGGTCAAAATTTCAGGAGCCCTTCACTACGTCCTCCCTCATAGCCTGAGTCGCTTTGGGAAGTTAAACGCTCATAAACCATAAACCATCTTTGTGTTATTACACAACTTCAAATTTGGTGCTCAATATGGCTTGCACCAAATATGGCAAATTTGGTGCTCAATATAGGGTAAGGGTAACGGAGTGGATTCCAAGAGAAAGTAAGCGTAGCAAGGAGCGGCAGAAGGTTAGGTTGGCGGATGAGATTAAGAAGTTTGCAGGCAAAGGGTGGATGCAGCTGGCAAAGGACAGGGTTAATTGGAGAGACATGGGAGAGGCCTTTGCCCTGCAGTGGGTGTAGTAAGGCTGATGATGATGATGACTTCTTGCCCCTTCTTAGTTTTGCGGATTAATCCTTAATAAATTTTCGTATTTATTTAGCAACCCACAACGCACAGCCCATAAAAATACCGAGTTATTTCAGCCACCCTTTCGTCGAAGAGGTAGTATAACAAAGTGATGTTGTTGCTGCAAAAATGCATTAGGGGCATCTCGGAAAATTGGAGTATATCACTTCGGAGTAAGTATTGACTTTGCCATCTGTTTGTTACCTTTGTATGCGTTCAATCAGACTGGGCAGCTGTCCCCATCTTCACGTGGACCCGGCTCTCAGTACCTGATTAGCGAAAGTCCCACTGAGCTTGTTGGTATATCAGTTCTTTCGACAACGAAGCGACGACAGCAGCAGCAGTAACAAAAGAAATGACATTCTGCACTGCTCCCCGTCGCAAGAAGCTTATGTCTTAGTTACACTAGCTTTCTCAACTATTCGTATGCTCCCTAGCACAGACTAAATTGTAATCGTCGGCAATTTGAAGCCTGCATATTACGAATGCAACATAGAAATTTATTCCTCGTCTCAGTTATAAGGACCAACAATGCAATTCAGTGCAATAACGGCTGGTATTGCTATCAACAATTACGTCATCAGGTTCGACTACTTGAATCCACTGTACTGTACAAGACAAGCTGCAAAAAGTAAACGAAAAGATGCCATTTACGCGGCTTCCACGAAGCCTTATTTCTTACTTCACCTTATCGAGCTTCAGGAACGCTGAGTGCAGCGCATAGGGGCAACATGTAGGTTTTTGGGATTTCATCCTGCGTGCAAGAGAACAAAATAAGTTATCCTTATGTTTTATTCAACTGAGCGGCTGCGGTCCGCAAGACCCTCCCGGGCGCAGCTTTCCGATTTATTTCGACGCTATCGGGGGTGTGTTTTTATTGCTGATTTCCGCTTCTTTCCACAATGTATATCGCAGCTGGGTTTGTTTACGACGTCTCTCGAAAGGCGATTCGGCTTTGAAAACAACAATCCCGGCTTTTCTACATTTAGTTCCCAGCGTTGAGCGGCAAAATGAATTGGTTGGGGCGATACGTATATCCCACGGTTTTCCTCGGATCCCAGACAGCGTATCGAATTTCAATTGGCCGCATTCTGTATATCCGCAAGCTCCGCGCTCTCTCTCTCTGCGGTTTATTTTGGAGGTAAGCCTGTTGTATTTTTTTTTGTATACAACAGCAACTGTATTTTTGGTGTATTTTTTTTCTCACCACACGACTGAGTCACCCTTCAAGCTATTCTTTTGGCGGAACTGCATGAAGTGTATGCGAATTGGAGGGAAGGACTCGTCATGGATCAACACTTTACATACGCGTGAATAATAGAGAAAGGCTTTGCTTTTTTCGCGTGGTATCTTTATGGCGCCATCTGGATCAGCAATAGCTTTTGAGCCGGCGTTGAGAGGCTGCGTTCTTTTATTCCCATCGTTTCATTCACATGCCTGCAACGGCGGCGGGAAGATTGAGTCAGCGCATTTCTTGATAGTTTTGAAGGTGTAGATGGAGAAGTAATCCGTATACAATCTAAATGATACGCATAATGAAAAAGTCAATCCTTATAAAAATGGTCTATAGACAGTCTATAGACTTTTATAGACACTATTTCCTTCCTATATGTATTTCTTTTTGTCTATTCATAGTCTATAGACTGTCTATAAAGAGCAGTCTGCTAAAAGTGTATGGCCATAAATCTATACATGGTCTATAGATTGTCTATAGGATTTGTGTTGACTATAGACAATTTTTTATGATTAGTCTATAGAGAGTCTATAGGCTTTATAAACAGAAGTCTATGGACAGTCTATAGACTGTCTAAAGAAATTTTTGCAATAGAAGAGACCAAGAATACACTGGATGAAGAAAGAAAGCTGCGCTTACTTAGCTGTGCCAATGTTTCTGTGCGCCTAACGTTTACAGAAGTCGACGGCCGTTGATGACCAATATTTAATCTCTTAGTAGCCGTTTACTTCATAAAGCTTCATTCAAACACGAAACATGTCGCGCTGCGCTGCGTTATATACGGCATAGGACTTTTGAAGGTTCAAGATCTAAAAAATATGCATGCTGTATATAGTAGATACGGTGCTCTCTAAGGTTTTTCGCGAATGGAAAACAATTGTTCCTTTATACTTAGTGGTCACTGTACTGACAAAATGGTGTGACCGTAAAAAGCAAGTGCTTTATGTGTGTGCTGCACATAAGAAGCCTGTGTTATCCTTCAGTCTCATGGTTTGTGAGAAGAGAAATTTCAGTGAGATAACATCTAAATCTTTGCGACAGGCGCTGATACACTGCTTGATCGTGGAGAGACAGATAGAAAAGCGAATAGATGGACCGATGAAGAAATCGAGCGATGTATAGCTATACACCGATACACAAGAAGGTAGGCAGACTAAGAGACGGAAGGACGGCGGGCAGACGGACGAACTTTAGTTCAGCGTCACATAAACAATCATTTCTAGTTTTGAATTGGAACTCCGCTCTTCCTCGCCCGCATTTTTTTTCTTATCCTCGCTACTTTGGGTGTATAAAATCTTCTTTCTCTTTTTCTCTCCAACCGTCATTATTGTTGTTCTATTTGCACTACACACACCCATACATACATGCCTACACACAAGCACATACACAAGCGCGCCCCACGGCAGCTACACCCGCGTACACGGTCGGTGCCCAAGCTATAGGGAGCATAATCAGCAGCGTCCGTGAATAAACACAAAGGCAATGACATTAGTGGCACGCTCCCGGCCAATGGGAAGAACAATGCGAGCGAGCACCAGGGGACGCTGCGGGGCCCAGCCAGAGCGGACAGCTTAATTGGCGGCGGTGCAGGAGAGCTGTTCGCGGTCCGTCAGGTCCATGGACCTCGTGTGCGCCATAGGCGAGTGCTCGCACACGCATGCGTGGCTCTCAGCGGAGCGCCGGGGTGGTCGACCGCGCGCCACCGCCATCGTCCCTTCCTTGTCGCTCTTTTCCGGGCACGATAACCGAGATGGGCCAATAGATAAGGAACTGCGTAGCATTCGCACGGTTCCTCGCAGAGCGCGATGTGACTGCCGGTGGGGACGACCGGAGGAAAATGCTTTGCTGGATAAGAGTCTGATCAATAAGATATGATTGGGGCATCTGGTGATAAACTCGATAACATGACGCGCAATTTGATTCAAACAAGTTATACGGCAACCTTTTTTTTTAGTTAAAAGAGAGCATTTTTTTTTTGTCTGAAGGAGACATATTCGATGTAATTCATGATTGGATACCGATGACCAACAATAAAGACAGGACATGACCATCGTCGGTGTCTGCTCGCAGCTATGTTTGTCTTGTCCAACTTCTCTGTTGCTCGATAGGAATAGAGTGCTTGCTTTTACAGAGAACCCTCCCTTACTGCGCAGTGACACGTTTTCCGAGGCATTTGGTTAACGAGGGGCTAATATGCATGAGAAGAAAGACAGTGATATATTGGCTTAATGAAGGAGCGGTGTGGCAGTGAAAAGAGTACAAATTGCTAGAAGCGGAAACTAGTAAACTCTTTTTAAAGTGATACGTTATTCTTAAAATATATGGGTCATTCAGCGTTGCGGTAGTTGTGTCTAAGGCTCGTGGTTCGTGCGAATCCCTCGCACAGTATCATAAGAGACAAGATTCTCAGGGGGAAGCATTTTGCTTGAAGAAGCAATTTTACAGAACCCTGAGCCCGCATTCTGCAGGGCTCATAAAAAAGTCTGATGAAAGATGGGCACCAGAAAATATCCGCGTAAGCGTTTATTTTGCTTACTTTTTCGCAGAGAAAATTACTCGCTAATGTCTTTGACATCTGTGCACACAATAAATGAGGCATTCTGTAAGTTTAGTGCACATTCAGTCAGCTTCTCGTGCTCGTGAAAATCGTTACATTTCATATGTGTTTGTTGCTTTCAAGATTAACCTGCATTTTGAAAGGAAATTATGCATGGAAGTCGTGATAAAACCCTCGCGACATTAGGAAAATTACTATTTACGCAACGTGTACCACACAAGCTACCAAAGCCACCTACGCAGTCGGTACATTGATTACCTGGAGACCAATGAATGACTGCGCAGTGAAGAAAATCATGAATTGTTGAGAATTCAGCACATGATAAAATCATGGAGATTTGAATGTTGTTCTTTGGTACTTGAATACCAGGAGGATGCTATATATGAAATTTTGGATTTCAGTAGTTGGAAATTTGAGCAACTATACCCGTAAGTTTCATAGCCTGCGTTGGTAGTCTGTTTTGAAAACATCTTTTATTGTTATACATAGCTCCAAGTTTCACGGCACTGCACGGCTTCTTTCATTACGTATTGTGCTCAGATATGCGTGCTACAGTAGCTGGTAGGCCTGAAAATATTAGTCATCACTGTGTGCGTGAACTCGCAGGTTGGCTTCGCAAAGGTGGCTCGCACACCGCTGTGGTACTGTTTCTTCCGTGGGGCTGGACCACAGAGAAAGCCACAGATCTATTGTTTCTTGTTTATTTTGCGCAACGTAACTAGGTGTCATTAACATGCTTCGCCAGCTGCTTTCGAAACAAGTTTCCGTTCTGGACAATCGCGATCTCAACAAAGCCCTTCGAGATCGAGGAAAGCACAACGAGGGATGTAGAAGCCATACTCGACACACTATACAAACAATCGAACCACGTACTTTTTCGGCCGCAAGCCGGTTCGGGTGAGGAAAAAAAAAAAAACCGGACCGTGACCGAACGTGTGTCCACAACCTGGTCCAGGCGGAAAGACTGCTTTCTCCAAGAATACGTCCCCGAGCTGCCTCGCATTGCATGCGGTCCGCGCAGGATTGTCGTGTGTGATTACGGCGGCCATTTTGCACGTCTTGTTCGCACGATGGGCAAGGGGGAGACCCTCGCGCCTTCGTGGTCAGCACACTCTCGAGCTGACGGCGCCGACTCGACGCAAGGCTGCTATTTGGCTGCCGTCGCGGATACACAGCCCTGAGTCCGGCAACTCAAGCGCGATCCCGAGTCCCCGCGGACTGGCCGCCGGAGCGGCCGCGTCGCATGACGGCGTGTAGAGAGCAGCAGCAGCAGAGCGGCGGAACGGAGTCATTAGAGCGAGGCCACGAAGCGGCAAGTGGGGGGGGGGGGGGGGGGGGGCTAGAGGGGAACACACGGGCGCGCGCACACAGACGTACAAAAAGAGAATGATATAAAAGAGCGCTCGGATGGCTCGCGTTTTGATTGGTGGTCACGCCGCGACGGTCCCTGGTCCTTCCGCCAATGAGGCCCGCCGGGGCCTGCTAAACAATGCCGCTATCAAAAGTGGCCTCGCCATCTTGGCCGAGCGGCGCGCACTGAAGCGCATCCTTCGCGCATTCAGGCCCCACCCCACCCCACCCCGCCGCCGCCGCCGCCACCGCGCCGTGACGAGAATGAACGCGCGGCTGCTGCAGACTGCGCGGCCAACGCGTGGCGCCACTCCGGCGCCTGCCCGTGGACTGCGCAGCCGCCCTGGACGCTTGCAGAGACACCGAGCAGCCTTCCAGGAGCCGGCTCCGGTGGGGCAGCAACTGGTGTGCGTGTGAGAAGAAAAGAAAAAAAGAACATGATAAAAATGAGAAGGGAAGGGTGGCTATTGGTATCAAAATTAATCGGCTATGCCGAAAAGCCACGGGCTGTTACAGATAAGTGGTTCAATGTATGGTTCGCACTGTAGCCTTTGCTAAGCCTTGTTATTAGACCATAGGTCGTTTCCCTGTTTGTGTTTTCACCAGCACAGGCTATAAATTATAGAAAACGAAAGAAGGATGAACTTCTATAGCGTCCAGTTTGAAAGGGATGCTTTGGAGACGTTTAGCTTGGTTCTGCGCACCTTTGTTACTAATGTTCTCAAAGTTGTGCACGAAACTTGAAACCGGATGCATAACACTCCCTTAATCCGCTGAGAAGAAAAAAAAAAAACAGAAAGGAGCATAAAACTAACTGTAAAAAGTTTTTATTCCTACGTGAATTGATGTGCCTAAAAATATTTATAATTTGAAGTCTGGCGAGGTGAGCTGATGACCCTGACGATGCGCTTTGAGGATCTCCTCTAATGCTGAGCCCCACCAATTCGCCACGTAGCGTCACGTATCGCCGAACACACGTGGCATAAAACCATGATCCGAATCGGTCACTGTTCAGTTCATCTCGCTCTCCAACAGGGGTAGTAGTCATTCTATAGATATTACCCTTGCTCTTGATTCTATACGCAGGAGGGGTGTGCCATCGCATGATCGTCCTTTTGGGCTTCATAGGCGTAACTGAGCTCCATGTGCAGCTAGAAAAAGTGAGCAGAGGAGGTGTCGCTTTCGGATGAGATGAAAGACAAGGCAATGAAATAAAGCGGACAATGTTACTTAGACTCTAGAAGCCTGCTTGGCGACCGACGCAGATGTGTGTTCAAGCGATGTGCTCGAGTCTGGACGAGGGACTCTTCGCCGCTTCGTCGTCTTCCACCGCGGCCAATGGTGGTGACGATGTTTCTGCTGAAGGTGTTTTTAAGGAATCTACAAAGGTGTAGTATAAAACAAGCACGCAATTGTCCGCAAGAGTACACAGACGTCCATAATGAATGCGGCGCTTGAATCGAGATTCGAGCTGATGAAAGGCTCTGAACACACACTCGAGAGTACACAAATCACTCCTGTTCGTGATGCGTGATCTGTTTCTTATCTTGCAATGTATACAGGCACGGATCTTATGTTTAAGGTGCAAAGAGCGTCAGTTGCCCGCCTATGTGACCGCGTAGAATCATGTATGCTTTGGTGAATACAAATTGCCAGAATTTTACTTTACGGCATATGGCACGATGTGACACATAGATAGGCAAGCGTAACCTCACAATGTCGTATTAAGATCTTTTCGTTTTCTGCATATTGATAATTCAGGCTGATGCGGGCTGACACTGTGATCTACTTATTGACCACTGAGATTTGCGTATTTTCACACTGCGCGGAACTCACTCATTCAGAGAGAAGACAAAAATGGCGCACGTACGTGATAAGAATCCCATGCTGCAGATAAAGCTGTTGATGACCGGCGTTCACCGCCGACTTGTCCCTGAAAGTCCTCTTATGTTTATGCACCTGGCACAGTCAAGCTGACATGTCCACCTTGCCACAGAAAGTGATTGCAGGATTGGCGCAGATATACCCATTTCGCTCGATATACGGATCGCAGAGGCACATTCACTCCTATTCGGCAGGGCGGCTTCTGCGCATGCTTCTATGCAATGCAGAAAGCTTATTAGGCTTGGTAAATCTAAGGTCGCTCACTAATGCTGCACTTGGCTGCGCTACACCTGTGGCGATTTTTCTCTGCTGCTTTCAGCAGCGTGGCACGTTTCGACGTATTGCCCTTTCGGCCAGCACTCGAAACACGACTCGAAGCGGAGATTACGTTCACTCTCACGTGCATTAGTATTTTACGTTTAGTTTATTTATGACGTCGCTTTGGGACCCCCGTGCACGCAAGACAAAGCAAACGCAGGTGTGTACGTGACGGTCAATTATGTGTACACACTGCGTCGTCCCACAGTGATGCACATACGCACTTTGTGTGCTTATACACACATGCGTAGCCCAGCAGGAAGAGCTGAGTGATACGGGGCACTCCTGAAAGCTCCATACGTGCGTTGATTAAGGAACATCTGGTCGGCCTTTTCAGGAGGAGAGATGCGCAACAGCGGGATATGGGTGAGCAGAGGACTCTTCATTATGCGCCCCCTTGCGGTCTCCCCGCGCCCCATTCATGCAGCTGCACCGCTTCATTCAGCTCTATACCGAACCGCATTAGCGTCGAGATCGCTTCTATGGTGCGCACTCACAAAGCGAGCGTCTTTGTTGTGAAGCACACTGCGCGGTTACGGGGGGGAGGGGTGGTCTTTGTTTTCAAATGTGCCGTCCGGCCCTTTTAGAAGCGAGCTGCATATGCAGTGTATCCAGAATATGTATTTATGTTTGTCCGATGTGTGGTTCCGGATGGCGAGCCGGTGTAGAGACTCGATATACGCAGCGCTTCTTTCCTATAGCTCTGCGTTGGGTTAAAAGGTGGCTCCACTTACTGAGGCAAGCAGGGCCAGCTATAGAGCTCGCTTTCTGTGTTTCCTGCTAGCTGGAAGTCAACACGTGTGAAGGTCGCACGTGCTTTCAAATTGCATGTTAGTCGCTGTGGATTTTTAGCCGCCTGTTATTTCGGGCTTCAGCAGTAGTCGGAAAAGCTAGAAAACAGCAACCGCCAGGTGTTAACCACATATTTTGCGGTCTCCGAAACGAATGGCTGACAGCATAATACAGACGTCTTCCTTGAGGAAAATTCTGCTGCTCTTAAGTCACTTAATCCTAAAGAGGCAGGGGTAGGTTACAGGATAAACATTGTTTTCTTTATATTAACGGGACTAAAAGGTCAATAACAAATATTTGCAAGAGAGCTGGCGTTGAAGCTTTGGTTAAAAAAGGTCTGTTTCAGCTCAGTGAAAGACAATGAATACCCGAAGCCCGTTGTACAACAACATACTTCACATACATGCAGGTACTTTGACAAGGTTTACTAGTTCGTAAACCGGTTTTTTGGAGCAAATGTAAAAGACAGATGTCTGCTATCGATAAACATACGAAGTTCAGATGGTTAAGAATACACTATTTGGGAGAGCAACAACCGCATATCTAGCATAAATTACAGCCCATCCCATATTGACGCAAACCGAAATAAAACACGTAAGGTGAGCTAAAGGCCATTAAAAAAGTCGTGTTGTGGGGTAAACTGAAGCCTCACTATGACTGGCTATATGTCCACTATGCACAATAGGTGATCGTCTTCCTAACGTTCGGAGCAAAACTCGGTCTTATCAGGGCTGGCGCGAGTCATCTCATTTTAGGGTGCCCTCCAAACAACTTTAAAAAAAAATCGATTCGATTCTAAGTGTACGAAGGGGTTCGATGTTTATTTCCGAACGCAAGTTCTTTTTTTTTTTCAGCGAGTATTATTTTTGACGAATGAATTACCGACTTGTTCGGTGACTTCACTTGGCAGTTTTCATGTGGTAAAAAGCCACTTAGAGCGTATCTCGGTGTTTTTGTCAGCATGGTCGGTTTATTTGTAAGTAATTAACGTGCAAATGGTAGTACTTGGATCTGGCTATGTAGAAGGAATTGCTATTGCCATTCAAAAAGTAACGCAAGTTAAATGAGACAGCCAGCAGACAAGAACACAAGTGGAAGTTTACTTGTTAGAACTATAGGTTGACTCGTTTTCGTTGGGTTGTCAAGCTGGGTTAAGCGAGAACGCGGGGTGTCACTTGCTCTTGTGTTAAACAACAGCGATGCAACTTCCGCAGAGCCGCGTCGGTAGCCAGAACATGCTACTTTTTTGTGACACTCATGTACGGTTTCATGCCTGTATCCTTCATGCAATGATCCTGTGTCCTGAGTCTTACATGCAATGCACTTGTTGAAAGACGAGGTTCAACACAACTTAGCTAGAATTTACCACTGGGTAACGTGTATCTATGAAATAAACCGGGGTCGCTCAACTAAACAAACTGTTTGGAGTGACTGTATCAAAGAAAAAAGAAAAGAATTGGCGCTATCGATGGGTGAAAGCAGGCAAAATTTTTGCATGAAAAATGGAAACATCGCGTATGCTGCCCTAACTCGTGAAGTCGACTTGGAAAAGATAATGTAATTCATTGCTATCTATCGGTTCAGTCATTCTCGTTTCTTTTACTCCCGTTATCATACCCCAACACGTTGTCTGCCAAAGTGGTGGTGCTTATATTTCAAACGTGCACGGCAATGCACAGTCAGCTAGGAACAAGCATGGCGAGCTAATAGTGTTTCTGGATGAATTCGCCTTTAAATTTCACGTCATAATGAGCACATAAAAATGTGGTACGAATCGGAAGAGGAAATACTTAGCCTGTCCGGGTTTAGAACCTTCTTACATAAGATTCAATGACCATGGAGGGGGAGTATTACAACTTGTACCTCAGCACATGCCATGCTATGACATATAGATTTAGACAATATGTCTAATGAACACTGGGAAGAAACTTTAATGGTGAACGACGGCCTCTGTAAAGAAAATGTGTAGCCATTATTTTTTCTATTTTTCAGCACAACAGTGTTGTATCAAAAGTTTTAGTTTTAGATTATTGTATAGGTCGGTCCGTATTTAGACCAGAAGTCTTTTATTATTTTTTTTTAATGTGTATGGTTTTAAACAAGTGATACTACATGTGGGATTTAAATGTACGAACGGAAGTTAGTCTTGCTTTTGCTTCTTAAGTGCGAAGTACAAGTTAAAATATGCAAATATTCTATATTTAGCATGTGTACAGAACCTCCGAGCTGCCAAATAAAAAGAGGCAAGAACATCGTCAAGCTGCTCGTAGCAGCTTTTTTACTCCTGGCCTGGAAATACTTTTGTTATACGTAGAAGAATGCTGAATAAAGATTGATTTCATTTTATCTCACAAACCGACTTAACTGACTGCTCTAAGTGGGTGTCGCTGGTGAGCAAACAGGGCTCAGATAGCAAGTGGCGAGGAGGTGGTGCTTCCCGGTCTGCAAAGGCGTGTAAGACAGCGGAGCAATGAATCAAATCTCACAGCTGGGCTGCTTATCGAACAATGCCACCACTGCATCACGCCCCTGGCTTCCCTATTTCGTTAATTTTCAAATCTGAGTAAATGTACTCATACTCAGCAGCCAGATGTGCCTTTCACGCTAAAAATATTGACCTTCTACGCTTAAAACCGAACTGCGAAAACTGAATCCAGCGTACTTCTATCGCTTTTTTTTGTTGTTTCAACCGAAAAGTCTAACCCTTGCTCATACTCTATACCTTACTGCATTCCATTCAGTTGAAGTGCCATTCATAATGCATTAATTTCTTATGGCCTCGAGATATTGCGGAAGACACATATGCTCTACCGTGACTGCGGAACGGCTTCTCCTCCTCACGTCATTCAATAGCCGGATGACTGTTCATCTTATTTGCGCTGGAGCTTCTCCGCGAAAAAAAAAAAGGAAGTGGAGGCCTTATTGTGGTTGCAACATTCAAAATCTCTCCTTGAGCGCTTGCCGCATCCCTCTCCCTTTTGAAGGGGTGGAGATGAGGATCGTTAAATTCGAGCATGCTGTACACGTTCTTAAATTACTATGCATCCGCTAAGGTAAACATCTTTGCCATATTTAAAAACATGACTTTTCGCACGTGTTAATATAACATGTCGGCGGCTAAGAAAAAAAAAAGGGATGATGAGCGGGCTGTATTCGAGAAATTAGAATTCGCTTTAGTACCAAAATGACCACACGCAGCCACTGTCGCATAGTCTTCACAGAATGCGGTTTGCTTAGCCCTAGTGTTCAGATTACATGACTGCTTAAAAAATAAGAACTGCTAAACATGAGTGACATCAGGTTGTGCTGTACCTTCGTGCACGGAGTGCAGATGTTGGCGGTAGAAGTGCATTTCGTGTTGTCGTATAACTGTCCGCGCATCACATGACTAAGAGTTATTGTTGCACTACCTTGAGCAACAGCTAGTAGTCATCTTTAGTGCGAAAAGCGTTTTAAATTGGACGAAAATCGAGGCATTGTTTGCCAGTGTTAGCCAGCTTTAGAAGTGTGACTCTAGTTGTAAGGCTCGTTGCATGAAAACAAGAAGTGGCGCGTCTTCATTCCACACGGTGTAAAAGCATTGCACTCAACTAACATTACGGCAGGGGCTCGTTTAAAGCAAATATCCCTAATATGATTCCTCATGGTGATTATAATTGTAACGCTGTTCTAACGCCAATTTCGTCTTCAAGAGCGCTAGCCCTCTTTCCTAAAGTCTGGCAGGTCATTGCAAAGCAGAAGATGTAAGGAGAAAATCATAGCTGTACGTGTTTGCTGTTGTTTAGAAAATTATTCACGACGTATATGCGCTGCATTTCTTAACAACAATCAGCAAGAAATGCTCGTGTAGGTGAGGGAATATTGCTGTTCTCAGACGGCGAGGTGATAACGTGAAATTGTGCGTGGGGAGAGTTGCGGGGCAACGCGGCAAGAAACTGCGAAGATGGCTTCCAGAGATTGTCTTACGAGCCTCTGCTACACTCCGCGAAAGGCTTATCAAAACCTGAATCGTTACTTTTGTAAGTACTTCGTGCTAAATAACACAGCAATGTGATTCACTTCACGATTTGGCGATCGATAAATAATCGCGTTATATGCAGCCAGACGGACAAACTGATTGGAACTGCAAAGGAAATCGTACACGCCGCCACTTGTTCAAAGGCATATATCTGTTGCTCGTACGAGGTCACCGCTTTCGCGAATGTCCGCGAAACGTACGGTAGACAACCGCATTTTAACGATTTTCATGATTAAAGAAACTTGAGCACTGCTTACATCGAGAAATTTCAATAACTGCTTTTCAGTGGTCGATTGTATTAGATAACCACTGAAACTAAGGACGCATGGGAACCGAAGAGAATATTTTCAATGAAAGTATTGAGCTCGGCATTTTATGCGAAAGAAAAAAAAAGATTGCGCTTAAGAGAGAAAGGCAACGAAAGGGAACAAATGTCGTTTCTGCGTCGTACGTTGTTCCACTGCGACATACAACGCGTCGACGGCAAACAAAAGACCAATAGGACAGACTCGAAAGGAGGGGGGGGGGGGGGGTGCGCTGCGGCTTTGCTGTTGACAGCAGTTGGCATAGAAACGACACACGGGTGATCCATATCGCAAACTAAGGGGCGGCGGCGAGGCGAAGTTAACGGGCCGCGGGAACCGCCTGTCACGTGATTACGCAGTCGCGCGGCCAATGGGGACGTCGGCGGGGGGGAGCGAGGCGAGCCCGTCGCAAGCGTCGCCAAATGAATGCCGTCGTACGTGCTCTGCCTCGCTGGCCGAGGCGAAGCAGGCTGTCACCCCCGGCTTCAATATCGCGGTCCAGGCACGCGCGTCTCTGTTTGGCCACGTTGCGTTGCCTGGTTGGTTGGTTGAGGTCAGGAGACGCGCTGGCTTGCCACACTATGTGTGTAGATGTGCGCGAAATGATTTCGCGCATGCAGAGCTTTGTATATTATGCCCAAAAACAAAGAGGAAAAAAATATCGTCTATAGACAGTCTATACGCATTTTTTGGACTCGGTTGCCTTCCTATAGATATTTTTTTTGTCTATTCATAGTCTATAGACTGTCTATATACAGAAGTGTACTAAAAGCGTGTGGTCATAAGCCTATAGATTGTCTATAGACTAGACTCGCTATATGATTTGTATTTACCATAGAATATTCGTTAGGATTTGACTGTAGATAGTCTATAAATCTAATATAGAAATAAATCTATGGACAGTCTATAGACTGTCCAAATAATTTTTTGTAAGGGAAGTGAGTCGTTTATTAGTTATCCGACAACAGCGCTCGTTTTAGCGAATTAGTATATATTTCAAATTATTTGCTTCGCTTATCTGACAATTTTCATGAGGCACGTTGGCCCGGATAATGCCAAAACGTGGCACGGCGTTAGCAATTGTTGAGGGGCTGAGCGTATTGTACAATGAGCGCAGTGCTAAAAAAGGGACAGGAAGCGTTCAGTTGCTAGAAAAATTGGGAAATTACTAAATACAAACGGAAGTACTGACAGGAGAAAAAGAGAGCGAAATAATGTCAAGAAAGTGCGGAGAGGTGAAGTTCTTAAATGCAGAAAGGTGCCTAAAATGCATCCTACAAAGTAACGAAGTAATCGGCTTGTAAGACGTTGTAAAACGGCTTGTAAGTACCACACCCCCCTGGCAGCAATAAAAGTACATGACTCTCAGTTAACAGTCAGGGAACAAAAAGGCGGCATTCCAGCTAGGGTAGAATGTGAATAAGGTTACTATGCACTCTATTCAGTCGATGTAACTATACTTAGCATACACATAGAGAGTGTCAGTTTCAGGAAATGGAGTAAATGGTTGAGTAAGGGACTTATTCTTCAAGGCACCACGCATATATTTTTCTATAGCAAGGAGTCTTCAACATGTGTGTTGAAGACTTGAGTGACCATGGTCGCTTGCTACATGGAAACAGTCTTTGATAACTCCACAGAGTGCGATTTCATATACACCAGCCGTGTAAATCACTCCGCGCACCTGTAAATGTTCAGTGGAGCGAAAGAACTCCCTTCGCGCAGTGGATCAAAATTCTCGGACACAAACAAATAAAAGAACCAATTTGAGGAATCCGGCAGCCCAAGACGGTATCATGAGGTCACCAATAACTGACCGCAATAAACTGATTCAGGATTTACGTTGGCATTTATTCAAGTATGCGCACTTGTCTAGATGCTCCGAGAGCTTATTAGGAGACACAGCGAGCAGTAACCATATGAAACAGTGCGGAAGCAGTTCAGTGCGGTTGGCGGCTTTGGCGTTGCTGCGTTATTGCAGCTGAATAGAGAGAGAGAGAAATAAATTTATTTTGCCGATGATTTTGGGGAAAGCAGGTCCCTGGGTCCCCGCACGACCCCACTGCACTGCATGGTCATGAGTTCATGGAGTTCCGTGACGTTTGGAAATTTATTGCTGCGCGTCCATTAATATGGGACTTCCTGTTCCTTATCCTGTTCCAGGAGCTCGAGTCAAGCATTATGTGACATTTATGGAAGACGCCCTGAGTTGCAGCTTTGAGCATGGCAGACTGGTTCTTGAGAAAGGCGATTCTGTACGCGGACGCTGCAAAGGACTGTGACCCTGTGCAAGATCCCGAGCGCAGTCTAAGGGCAATTTTTCAAAAGGTAGCAGGTCGTCGATGCCTTTGCAGATTGAACCAAATCTCAAAGCATTAACTCTTGAGGATCAGCAGTTGCAGCCAGTTGATAGGCTTTCTCACAGGATTCCATTCAAAAGCAATGTTGTAAAGTGCATATACAACCAGGTATATATGAAATCTTTAGCCCCTTTCCCACTCCCCGTCAATCCGAGCTTGCGGGTGCCAAACAGGGCAACTCAAAAAACAGAAAAAAAATTGTCGCAGCGGAAGTGAACCATCGTTCTCCTTGAATAGGCCTTTTACTTGCATGCTTCAGTGCTTAAAGGGGCTCTGAAACACCTTCCAAAGAGAGCACATTAATTCACTTAATCACTGCACTGTGTTGTCATGAAAACCAGAGCCAACTAATACTCTTGTACACGCAGCAGACGACCCACAATCACGCGTCAAAGTTGGCGAGCCCTTCCCGGCGGCTTTTTCATGCTCGCGCCCTCCTCCGTCCCCCGCATCTGCGTAGACAAGGTGAGAGGTGGCCATTGGTTAGATTCTTTCAGACGTCAGGCAGCTACCGTGGCCGCGGCCAATAAGCCGCTTATCTCCGGCGGGTCGGGAAGCTCCGCTCCCAGAGGGGGGTCGGCGAAGGAGCAGCTACCTTCCAGCGTGCAAAAAGTGACGAGAGGAGAGGGAAAGGCACGAGGACGCTGAAATTCAAACTTTAATTACAGATAACTCAGCTTCTACAAAGCGCATTTAAAAAATCCTTGCTGGACACTATTCGTGAAGCGGCGTGCTTCAATATCCCTGGCATGCCGCAGCTTTATTAGAGCCCCCTTCAGAGCCCCTTTAAGTTGCGTCCATTTGCTCCCCGCGTGTGTGGCCCATCGGTCGTCGTCTCACTTGATGCGTCGTCCATCTCAGCTGCGCATAGCGACGCACTGTGTACAAACTGCAGGCTGGTAGGCCGAGTGTGCGCAGCAGACCTCCGCTGTTTCGTGTGTGCCGTGCACAATGCACGCGGTGGCCGCGGCCTTGGAAACTGCGCGCACAGCACGGCTTCGCTCGAGCAGCGCTGCTAGCTCATTTCGCTAAGTGATATGGTCCCTCGCGAAGGAGACAAAGAATTCGCGCCGCACGTAACCGCCGGAGAAAATAAGAAAATAGAGGCGGAAAAGAGACGGGAAGAGCCTCTGTTTTTCAGTTCGCTGCCGAGCCGAGGCGCAAGAAAAGCAGAACAGTAGCCTGGCGCACTGATAAAAAAAAAAGAAAAAAAATAGCGAGATGGCGCTAGCTGAGAATCGTAATGAGTCGTTGCTGGACGTGTGCGACTGGCTGTTGTCGGTTGTCTAACCATTACACGATCTGGAAGCCCTGCTCCTGCGCAGTGTATAAGCGACGTGCGCGTAGCTGACATGCGCCAGTGTGTACACTACAAGGGGAACAATGTTGCGCAGTACTTATTCTTACCGCTTTTGAGAAAACATACTAATACAGGTGGTAAGGTAGTGAGAGGTTCCCGAGGGACCTCTATGCGGATAATTGTAAGGAACGAGTCAGTGAGAAGGCGCAGTTAAGGATAAGTAGAAAGAAGGAAGAACCCAGCGCAACACTGGAGTTCTTTAATTACGCGTCACATCCAGGCTCAGTACACAAGTAAACAATGCCGGAACGCTGTGATTCTTCAGTAGAAAGTAGGACAAACAAGCAAGGAAACTAAACAATAGGATAAAAGTAGGGCAGCGAGAGGGTTGGCGCTGAAACATTTCTGCCAACGTGTAATAAAACTAGCGCCATTAGAGGTATATGCAGGTGTCGAGACTGCGAACGTCGGCGCTGCAAGGTGAAACACAGTCGCACTTTCGCGCAGCCGACGCAGTGTTAATCGCGCCGCAGCAAAGTGACTCGCTGAGTTCTGTAGTTTCACATTTTACTCTGGCTCCTTACGTTTGTGAATCATGAAACAACGCCATTTCAATATTTTTTTTCCGTGACCTTTCCTGCAGATTGCTTGTTCATATCAGGAGGAATATAGGAAGGTAAATAAAAAAAAATGTCAACAAAGAAATATGGGGATTACCCCCTTCCCCCACCCTTTTTCTCCTCACATCTCCCCCCCCCCCCCCCCCCCCCCCCCCAAATAATAACTGCTTTTCGCATGTTCTCTAGGGTAACTTTCTTAATTTTCATAAATAAATAATGAGGAACACGAAGATTTGATTGCATTGAGTGGTAACTCTCATTAAACGCCATTAGCGCGATGTTTTCGTACACAATATACCTTCGGACACTGGAAGTGTAAGTGTAACGCAGATATTCGCAGTCAGTTCCTATAATGGTATTGGTAGCGCCGCAACGGCAGACTAAAGCATTCCACTAACTGCAGACGTGCGCGGAAGAAGCGCCAATCTAGGACCTGCCGTAAGCAGTGACGGTAGTGGTAAATACAGTAACAGTAAGCTGAAGCGTTTAGCTGGACATTAGTAACCTGTAAAGAAAAAAAGAAAACAAGGTCTTCTTTCTCGCTCTGTTTATAGCAGGCGCCGCGTGAGAGGGAGGAAGGTCTGTCTACCGCAGCGCGTCGTGTGCAGGACCCATTCTCTGATTGGTGCCTCGTCTCTCTGGCGTCACACGGTGTCTGTACGAACAGGCTGCATGGGCAGCGTCAGCTGCGAGACGGGTATTGCCACGGCGGCTGCCTTGTTGTGTGTGGTGGCGGATTTTTTCGCCATGGAAACGCCATCGACCGCTGCCCCACCGACTGATGCGCGTGCGGGGCTCCGCCAAAAGTGAACAACTCTGACGCGGAGTTGTCGCAGCCCCCGCAAATGCAGTATGGGATCGATACTGCATGTGCGTATGGCCGTATACTGACAACAGACCACAGTGCATCGCGCAACAGGGCTGTAGCGCCACTCTTCGATTTGGTGTTTGCTTTTGCTCCTCCCAGCTTTTATGGGTATTTTTGTGTGCGCGTGAGTGTGCGCGTGAAGATGAGATATCATTACCTGTTCAGTGTTTCCTGTTTTGAAAAGCGCAGGCTGGCACACCCTTGAAATAAAACAGTGACTTTTATGGCTGCGGTTAGAATTTTTATACGTCGCACTAAAATGTGAGAAGAATGGAATTTGGCGGGAACAATACCATCATTCCAGCCTTTTTTCGGATCGCATTTTTTTTTCTTCGCGTTACAAATGTATCTATTGGCAGTGGACGTCGTGAAACATAATCGCTAAGATGCACCTTTAATCCTCTGCACAGGGAAGACTGCAGGAAAGAATGAGTGGCTTTAATATGCAGCAAATATGCGTCCTCATAGACTGGGCATAATTATACGAAACTTTGAAAAAAAAAACCTAAAATCAAAATTGTTCACAAGGGTTTTTTTCCTTGTTTCTTAAACGTGAACATGTCAATGAGAATGTCAAGGTGCGAATTAAGGGAACTATAAGTATCGGAAGAGAAGCCACTGCGTAAGTTAATTCTATAAAAAAGAAAGACAATTGAGGTACGACCAGAAACTCACCGCTGTTTGAATAAAGCAAAAGCGGATACGCATGGCTGTATATGAACTGCGATAAGGCTATGCTACCACTAGTGAAGCGATACGCGGACAAAAATGCTTTGAAAGGGAGACTGATGCGACGTAAAAAGTCATATGCAGATGTGAACGTAGCTTGGGGACCCTTTGTCAGAATAAAACTTTTCCCAACTCCGGTACCAAAACGAGGCAAAAAAAAACAACAAAAAAACACGACCCTTCGCTGAATTCATCGGCACAGCATCGGCACAAGATCGATATTTCTTCTTCCTTGCTTATTTTGCGAAGTGGCTTTCTTAAAGGGTCCCTCTGCTAATATTTTGTTTGAGCTGAGTAATGTGCCATAGAAAACAATCGCATGATTGTCAGCAGTAAATGGCGCGACATATACTAAAGCTCAGTAAGCCATGTAATAATGCAAAAAAAATCAGAAATGAACGCGTAATATCGTCGTGCAAAATAATACCTGTACAGCACAGACGAAGAAGAACGCACTAAGGATGTGAAATGTGCAATGAAAAAATAGTCAGTATGCAAATAATTTGGTGCGGAAACGATAACATGGAGAAAAATTGTTTCAAAACACGGCCCTCAGCTAATTTCTTTAGCGCAGTTTGATGTCAAAGATGATCACTATTTTTCATGCCTATTTTCTCCAAAAAAGTTGTAAAAGTGTTCCTCAGCTAAAAGTTGTTTTAACAGCTTGACATGGCCGTGGAATCCAATCGCGTGGCTCCCTTTATAGCACAAAGCAACATACGGGAATTAAAGCTCAGTTATCAATACAACAGGAGAAAAAAGCCATGAAAGACATAAAATTACGTCTAAAAATTTGGCGTGCAAGCGTTAGAATGCATTTCTGAACTTTAAAAAAAATGAAGGAACTGATGCTCTTCCTATTCGAGATGTCCGCATGTTTGTGTGGTGAAGAAAGCGTGTTAAGCTATTAGCAGGCTGCGGATTTTGCCATGCGTATTTTGGAGAACAACAGATGCTTTTCGGCGCTTATTTTAGGCGTTTTCCGGATTTCCGTATGTCGGAAACGCTAAAAGGTTGGAATATAGATGAAAAAAGTCCCAAAGCATGCAAATGAAGCTCTCGAAACAGGACGCAAAAATTTTAAGCACCTTACACGGTACAGCCGCTGTTTTTTTTTTATCGTAGATGATTACATATAGAGGCTACCATAAGCCATATCATAGGCGCTTGTGTTTCTTGACATAAATTAGAGTGGGTACTTAGAAATAAAAAATAAAATCATAATGCTCAGCCCGCACCACCTAAGGCACAACAGGCTTGCATACAGTCAGCATGGAGAACAACTAGTCCTCCTCTCTACGAAGTGTCATAGTAACGTCACCAACACTGTCACCTATTCCTGAATCTCTCCTAAATTTGCAGTTATTCTTCACCCCCATCGGTCACTATGCGTCAGCTGTCGGGATAAATTCCCTCAGTTACGACTTCTGAGCACTGAAAGCATCGGCTAATTCTTCGACGCAATGATTTGAATTCTTGTTCAAAAGCGCATTTAATTAATGGTCCGGCTTCTTGATTATTTACATGTTCTTGCTGTGCCCTTGAAAAATAGCGCATATCCACGACGGGGAATTGGCCACACATGTAAGCGTAAAAAATAGATAATAGACTTAGTGATGTAAAGAAAAAAACAGAAGAATATAATAGCAAAGGCAATAAAGCCTTACTGATCAAAAAACAAACAGAATAATTTTGGAACGATAAGAAAAGGAAGGGGAGGGAGCGGCTTCGGTGTATCTAGCAAGGAATCCTTTCATAGGCAGCAATCATTTTGTGAGCAGCGGAGAAAACTATTACGTTGCTGAACGCCCGCTCCGGCAGCGCCAAACACTTCTAGCATGTTTGTCGCCTTCTTTCACGTAGCGCATTTTCCGCATCAAAGAAGTTTACGCTAATTTTTCTTGTGATAACCAAACTTATTTCACTCACCATACGCGACTGCTAAAAAAATTGCAACGCTCAGAAAGATGGGGTTAAGGAGGCCCATGAACTTGTTGTTGTTGTTGTTGTTGTTGTCCTCACACAATGGCACATACCCACAAGGGGGATTGGCCATAACCAGGCGGTGACTATTTAAATAACCAGTTGCATGTGGCAAGCATGGGATGACCTACCAAAATTTGGATCGCACAGTTTCCGTAGCCGAGGTGGTTGCAGGAGGTTAGGGGGGTCATACAAACTAAAATTTATGCAAAGAAGGGGTAGGGATTACTATAAGTGGTTGTAAAAACCGAAATACAGAAGCTGATAATGGGATGGGCAGGACGAAAGCTCATGATGATGAACTTCTTGACAACGAGAAAACTTCTTCGTTAACGACACTTTGATTGTTTCAACAAGTCTTGAGCTCATCGCTGATTACTTGAAAGGCATATACGTATGACCCGTTACATCTGCTGCGCTACAACAGTCTCCATACTCTAAAGCTTTTCCGATATCATATTTGAATTTAACTTCCACAACCTGCCTTATCGTTCAGGGTTCAGTATAGCTCACCCGAGAACAAGTCAAGATGATAATTTTAGGAGTGTACGAAGAGTAATTTTGTTAAACTGAATCAAACACGAAGCGTAGCTTTGCTTCCGAATAAAATACAATTAGTTCAGCTAAAAACTAAAAATCGAATTGAATACAAATTGAATATTTTTACGAATATTCGCTTCTTGTGCGAATTGTCAAAGAGCGGTCGCGCGAAACAGTGAAGTGCTAGCGGCGGCGCTGCAGTACGGTATTGTTAGACGTTTTTAGCATACCGGAGACGTACTACCGGAGACGTATGCCGGTTTACCGGACCCCTCTTGCGCATGCGCAGTGGCATTGTTGGGGTGAGGGGAAAACGTTAGAGCGTTCTACATGAGGTACACCTCCCGTTAAAAGTCCTCAGGCCACAGCGTTCACTGGTACTGAAATGAATGTCCCTTGAATGCTCCACATAGCAGAACATTACGAGTACAGTTCAAACAGCAAGCTTCTCAACCTCGAGAAGAAACCTCCTAGCATTTCCAGACCGCTTGGTCTTTAATAGTGCCGAGGTGGCTCCATTACGCGGCTCAAGCGAGAAGCCTAAGGCCTGAAATGTTTGGCCCAGACCACCTGTATATGTAGAAACGGTGACGTGTCAGAGATTTCTACTCACCGCAAAGTACGATTCTTCATTGCCTAGACTTCTCGTAGTCTCTGTCCCGACAACAACGTTGCTCGAGTACGAACGGTCTCTCGTTGTTCTAAGTGTCCGTCGGTTGTTCCGCCGCACTTCGCGCCACCGGAAACAATGAAGCAACTCCTGAAACTTGTGGAAGCGCGGCCAAACCGGCGAAACGTTTCCTTTCGAGCGACAGAAGTGAAAAAGAAAGCATTAGTTCGAACGAGTCGGGCGACTGCTCCACAGCAGGTGGAGCAGGAGGCTAATTGAAGAGCGTCCGCAAACGCGGCGGGCGACCAACGTGGATCGGCCGTGGAACTCGCGTGATGTGAGCGGCTGCGCCGACGAGAGCACGCCGGGCAGCGTCGGCACGCAGCGACGTTTCCGCGGCCGCTGGTGTCAAGAGCGTCGACGCCCCGAAGAGTCACGGCAGCGGGCCGAGCACGGAAGCAAGACGGAGGCGGACGCTCCGTGGATGGCGCGCGCTACGCCTGCCGCTTATGCGTGCGTCTGTGGGTTGCTGCCGCGAGTGGACTACACGGGATCCGTGCATCTGGTGTGCTCTGGACATTAATTAATACCCAGCACCTGTCACAAGGCTCAGCTGTATGCGGGGTGCTTCATTTTAATCGATAGAGATCAGGCTGAATAAGGAGGAATTCAAAAGTTTAATCAGAATACGCTTGATAATCAATAATTTTTCTACCCAGAAGTGCACAGGAACAAGATAGAAACCTGGCATGAAAGCCTACTTTAAAGCGTTAGTTGTTGGGCTAGTTGGTACTCTAGTTGGGACATATTCGTAGACCAACAGCGCAACGGCTCTAGGCCAAAGAAGATACACAGAAGGAAAGGCCGAAAGAACGAACACAGCGCTGTTTAAACTTACTTTAAAGGCGGTGTTTTGTAGGTAGTGTAACACTGTTATAGAATATCTGCGCTGAATAAAACGAAACACCCTGCAGATTCAAACTAATTACATGATGTGGTTTGGGGAATGTGTTTTTGCATCGTGACAGTCGCTTAACATTTACAAGGAGCCGAGTGAAAAACCATGCAACTTATGCAGCCCGCTGAATACAGTTGGGTTTTGACCGAAAAGTAAGCCAGACAATTAAATTCTCGCCTTGCGATACATAACGTAGATGTAAATGATACAGCAGCAGCCTTAGTGATGAATAGGTTATTCGTATAGGTTACCTTTGGCAAGCTCGTTTCAATTTTTTTTGGCATCATATGATTTTGAAGCGAAAGTCCGATTTTGCATTGAAACAACTAAGTTGCGCATTTCGGTCCCTTATGGCAAACTTCCCTTCTGTGGCCTATAATCGGCAACTTATCTTACACGGATACGACGGAACTTGTATAGCGTGGCACCTCGGTACATGCTCCTTAAGTAACCATTCTAACGATAGAATCATGTCTACTGCCCTTCTTGCCACAGTACGTCCACGGCGAGCTGGGCAAGGGGTTTTAATCTCCTTTCCCTGCGCGGTCGGACCATACGTATACCTTTTGTAATAAAGGTGTTCTTTCTGTCTCTTGCAGTTCGTACAGTTATGCTTTTGTTACAAGAGCCGTCTCGTTCAACCATTTGTACATGTACAATATGCTTGTGGTAACAAGTACACTGCTGTGGGTTCTTCAGCATTAAAATAATGAACTTCTTTCTATAGTCCCGGTTAAAGCATCGAACATTATATAAGATGCCTGCGTTAATTACTAAACATGTTTTAAGGAGTTGTTTAGATGACGACCCTGCGATTACTTCCTTAAACGTGCAATCAAATCCCCGCTCAGCATTTTGCGCTATAACAGTTCTCGTGATTTTCCCATGGTATAGCGAGCGGTGACTTGTGCCTGTCTTGTGAATATGGCATAGAAAAGAAAAGCAGAAGGAAACATTACTAAATAGTGGTTGCATAATGAGACCCTAGGTGACAGGTTTTAGTACTGGTGCAGTTTCAATACTTGTTTGAGAAGGTTATACCTTCTTTTAGAGGCATCCTGTTCTTGATTTGGCCATTAATTTTTCTCATTATATTCAATGCCACACAATTTGTGAGGAGGAGAGCAGCTCACTGCAAAGTTTGCATGTTCGAAGTTGGCTCCGCGAGGAGCCATACATCGTGTATCGCGTATGTCCGGTACGAGTGAGGCTGCTGTCGTTGCCTGGTCGAGTGATTTGTGCGTAAAGACAACTGTGCATTTGCGACAATGCAGTGTACAAGAAAGTTTAGTCTTGTACTGAAGGCTTCCCTTTCAAAACTGAGACTTCTGCGTGAGGGAGCACAACACAAATTCCCCGCTTTGTTTCCATATGTTTCCAAGCAAGGGTCTTCCATTGATAATCGAGATAAGCAACATGTCACGTATAAGTTAGTAGAGTGGAGAAACAAACAAAGCAATAAAAAAAAGGCTAATGCCGAGTAAGCGAAGCCGTACGGCTAGTGCATTATTCATACAAAAACTAACAGACCGCGTGCGACGGCGTATGACAAAGCCACAGTGCGCTGAAGCTGACGTCAGCTCCGCGAGAACAGCGTTCGCCCCGCAAATTCGCCAAAAGCCCACACGCAGAAATGTGGAACCATTAATCGACGCCAATGACAGCGCACAGAAGTGCCCCAAGTTCTCCTACTCCTTTATTTTTTTCTCGTATTCTCTCTTCCCGCGTGCACAGTCCTGCCAAGGAAGACAGTGCGCGTCCAACAAAAAAAAAAAAAAAAGAGGAACGCCCCCAAGTTACGCTCGGCAGTTTCCGAACGACCGCACATTATGCAAAGAGACCACGCCCGCCCGTATCTCGGTGTGTACCTTGTTTATCTGCTGTGGCGACGAACGCGCGGTGGAGCGAGCTCCTCCGACGGCCGGTAGGGCGTTTTTGTGTGCTTTCGCATGTTTTTTTTTTACTTTGTTTTTCGACTCTGTTCTGTTAAAAGCTCGCCCACTGCGCCGCGCGGTCAACGTGGCCGTCTTCGATGCAAATCCGCGCAGGTGCGTCTTTACCTTCTTACCTTCCCTCCATCCTTTACCTCCGTGACGACCCCCCCCCCCCCCCCCCCCCTTAAGTGCGTGTATTGTTTGCTTTGGACGTCGAGGTCTTCCGTTCGCGACGTCCCGCGCTATACCATTTAGAGACCATGTAGCGTGTGGTTGTGTGTGGTCTGCGTAAGCGGATGCACACGCGCGCACCGACGCTGTTCGATATGTGTCTTTCGAGATTGCTGCTTCCCAGAAGGAAAATGACAGAACAGCGTTCGGATGCTTACGCGGGAGTTGATATTTTCGCTCCGTCGTATGCACACGAGGGAGCAGTGTTTTGCGCGGTTTGGACGATAAGCGGCGCGCGGTGAATTATGTAGGGCAGTTTCCTCTTCTCCATAATGGTCGGCACATCGTTGGACTGGTGCGGACTACTTGCTAAACGATAATTTCGTCTCCTTGTTTTTCCATTTCTCTCTTCTCTTCTTTTTCTTTCCGGTCTCACCATATCGACAAGAACCGAACTAAAGACCAACGTTCGGTCGCAGGCAAACAGGAACTTAAACATTTAATTCAGGCGCATTGTTTTCTCGTCTTGTTCTCCATTTGTAAAAACTAAAACCTGTTTACCAATATTTGACCAGTCGTGTGAATGATAAATGCATATAGAAACACTTGGTTCACCTACTGTCCTCTCTGCTTTCTTGACAACATGCTTTGAACGCCTGTGACAGATCCAGAAGTGATTGCGTTGCCAATATACGTACGTAAAAGCCAATTGATGCCCCGAGCCTAGTAGAATGTTTCACGCTGATAGCAGCGCCAGTGACACTTACGATAGCAGCGCCAGTGGCAGTGGTGGCGAAAATGACGGCGTTGCCTGTTTGAGGCCTGCAGAAGAACCACCCACCAGCCGCTGCCTCCACCCACTAGAAACCCACGCGGAGAATCGAAAAACCAGCGACGACATCAAATTTAAAGACTCAGTGGGAAACATTCCCTCCAGAAGCACCATATACCACCCCCCACCCAGTACTACTTATCACATCTTATCCCGCGTACTGGGGTAAGCAGGGTATTTTTAACCGTGTTAGATTATTTGTTAAAGAAAGCTGTATATCTGATTTATTTCCTGAAACTCGGTGAATTGTCTTCTCCCTTTGATACGATTAAGGGCAATGCAGTTTTGTTGTGATGCGAAGAGCGAGTCCTCGCCCTAAGAGACCATTAACTTCCCTTCTTCACATGGTGTTGCTCTCAGCCTGTCTCTCTTTCTTTGATAAGACACATTAAGCGTAGCCATCTTACATGTTACGTGAAGAACAGAAAAATAGGCAAGTTTTTTGTAACTATTACAATTTTTTAAAAGCAGCGTGTGTAAAGGGCCCTTCGTGTTTCGACTTCATTTCTTTTAAATTCATTTTTCTTTGTACGTTCTGGTCTTGTGTGCGACATTGCGTGTCTGTGCATGCTGCTAAACGTCTGTCTGCCGGTGTGTCAGAGGAATCAAAGCCAAAAAAATGGTTGTCGGTCTAGCATTGCTAATCACAAAATATTGTGCGAAGGCGCAGATTTTTGCAGGTTGACACCACCACCACGTGTACCTGAAAGTGCGAGTGAATACTGACCTAGTGTTCCAGTTACGCACGTCTTCAACCTTTTAATCGTCAATGCCGATTTAATCAATGTAGGCCGGCCGCCTATTCTCCAGTGCCGCGTTTCTGCAGAAAGGTTGTCAACTCCAACGCGTACTGCTCTAGTGCCATGTTTCTGCCACAGCGTTGTCCATGCCATCGCACGCAGCGCACATCTCTCTGTCACTAACGCCACACAGCACCAGGCGGGAATGTTAGTTCGATAGCAGTATTAGTTGATGAAGAATACAATGTGCAATGCCCAGCGCGAGAGTCTGTTGCAGTTTAACATGAGGCGTCTTCGCCTGCGGCGATAGCATAGCGCTCTCGCGCAGTGTTGGCCTGTTCGTGCCACCGTGGGCTCGAATCCCAGTCGCGGATATTTATTTAATATATTTATTTATTTATTTATTTAGTTCACTTGGCACACCAACACAAACACTGCAACATCTTGCTCGGTGTCTACCCATCGGAGTAGTGATTTCGCTCTAATATAGACCTTGTTCCACATGCACACCTATCAATGGGCTCGCCTTTTATGGGGACGCAGCTTGTGTACAGCAAGAAGAAAATGCATGCCGCCGCAGGCCAGCGAGTTCTACTTCTCATGCTCACTTCGCTTTCCCTATCCTCCAAGGCAAACATTAGTGCGCATGCGATACGGCCCTACCCGATATGTAACTGCGTGCACTTATTATTCTCAAGACACGGGATACCTGATGACAACGAATGCATAGCTCATGCGCGCAAAGAGAAAAAAACCCTTGACTGCTTCGTGATGGCAACTGCTGTTCTGTATTGGTGCACCTCATATACAAGGACTCCTTAATGGCAGGAAAAATGGTCTTCGGCCTCGCTCTCTCTCCCTCTCTCACCCTCTCCGCTTAGGTGTCCAGTCCAGCGCCGTGGCTGCATCGAGTGCTATGCGCAGTCGTACGTATGCGCATTCGCAGACGAGCCATGCATCTCGCTTCCGTCGCCGAAACGACGGCGTGAGCACGATTCGCTTCGCGTGGAACTCGTAATCGGGGATAGATTCGAGTTGGCGGCGTCGCCTGGGGCCGAGGCTATTCTCGCCGCATCCTGTTTGGCCCGCACCCAATTCGCCTGTCCGCCTTTTGTCCATGCGCGCCCGAAGCTGACGACAGATTCCGCAGGACGAAACGGCAGTCACGAGTCTTTCTGCGTTTTATTATCTTTCATTTTTGCTAATTCTCGAGTTCCTGCTTTGTGTCTCTTGCGTCTAGCGGGATATCCATTGCTTCTAGCTTGCCAAGAGATGTTGCGGACATAAGCGTTCGTATCTGCATGCACGAGGGTGAACGAAGCTGGTGATTTGATTTTTGTGCCCACTTATTATCAGTTGTAAAGGCTAGTTTAGTTCAGCCCGGTGAGTAGTCTTCTGTGACGGTTGGCTCGCGCGAATTAAGCGCGTTTAATGACAGTATTGAATGGCGGGAAAGTACAGCATAGGAAGCTCACGTATGACTCATTGCTGACGTCGTGACTTCGGCTGTTCCATGGTCAGTGCAATGGGACCCAAATCTGCATGAACCACCGACGCTTGCGAATGAGCGCATTTCTGACACCAAACGCTGTCGCTATTTCAAGTTCTGCCTCAAGTTCACCGTGAACAACTAATAGATGGAACTAATAGATGAAGCAATACTCGGAGTGAAAGCTGAAGTAAAATTACTCGTAAAACGACCCCTGCAAATGTTTAGAAGCTGACACTAACGCAGCTGTATGTATACAGTTGGGCCTGTTGAAAGAAACATGGTTGCTTTGAGTACATGGAAACAAGAAGTCAAACGCACGAAGGAGGCTGCGTTGGGATATGTTTCGTCAATACGCGTTTTGTTACACTAAATACCGAATAACAAAATGACTTTCGAAACTATTTCAAAATTGGTAAACATTACAGCAGGTGTGATAAAAAGTTACTTGTTTCATTAACAGCCGTTCAATCGCTTACCAAGGTAACTGTATTTAGACAGACTTTTCACTACTGTGTTCGTTATGTTAAAACCTGGTGGGCGTTTACGACCATAATAAACGGATAGTCGAACTGCAGCTGAGACCAAGTTAGATGAAGTTTGTCCCAATTCATTCGACTTTAAACCTGGTTTAATTTGATATCAAAACAAAAGCACACTTGGATTCAACAAGGCAAGAAAATTACCCTTGCATAATCGAAGCCATAAAAAGTCTCCCGAAGCCCTTTCATTACATCTAAACTGATTCACTTAGCCCTTACAGACGGAGCTTTAATGCGTGGCAGATACCGTCAAACATGCCATACATCACGCAGAATGCGCATGCGTGAACTCTGGTTCGGCCCAAATAAGACGCAAAGTACGTGCATCCTGCAACTCAAGTTTCCATAGGCACTACTGGTGAAACCCTTGACCGAAACGATCATCATTTCGGGTTGAAGACTAAGTGAAACGAAATTTCGCTTTAGCCAGATTGGCTCTAAATGTACTCCATATGTCATACAGCTGATCGCGACAAGCTTTTGTGTGATTTCGAAGTGCGAAAGGTATAGAGAGTTTTTTGGCTTAATTTTGGCGTCAAAGCAAGAAAGACGGGAGCCCACAAAGCAGTCTGCCTTATTAGGCTCACTTTAATAATAATAATAATAATAATAATAATAATAATAATAATAATAATAATAATAATAATAATAATAATAATAATAATAATAATAATAATAATAATAATAATAATAATAATAATAATAATAATAATAATAATAATAATAATAATAATAATAATATAAATAATAATAATAATAATAATAATAATAATAATAATAATATAATAATAATTGGTTTTTTGGGGGAAAGGAAATGGCGCAGTATCTGTCTCATATATCGTTGGACACCTGAACCGCGCCGTAAGGGAAGGGATAAAGGAGGGAGTGGAAGAAGAAAGGAAGAAGAGGTGCCGTAGTGGAGGGCTCCGGAATAATTTCGACCACCTGGGGATCTTTAACGTGCACTGACATCGCACAGCACACAGGCGCCTTAGCGTTTTGCCTCCATAAAAACGCAGCCGCCGCGGTCGGGTTCGAACCCGGGAACTCTTTAGCCGCGATGGTTTGCTGCGTGACCCGAACCTGGCTGTAAATCCGCAGCGCGCACCCTGTATGTACTCTTGAAGCCTGACGTTGCCTTCCATCTTCAGCCATGACTAGAAAAACGAAGGCGAGGCGTGTTACGTATTTCCGGAAGCGTTCAAGGAGCGGATTGAAAGCTGAAAAATAATTGGTGGCAAACAGCGCAACGACGCGGACAGAGTGGAAGAAAATACAGGACAAGCGCTGACTCACAACTGAAATTTATTTAAGGAAAGCTGTACATTTTATAGAAAAAGTGGCCAACTTATCAGCTAGTATATAGACAAAACCCAAGTTTCTACGTGGCATCGAGGTATGCAACCTCACTGTCATATAATGAAATAGATGGCTTACTGACACATAACCTTGTTTTTTTCTTCATGTGATATGCTTCCATAATCTCAGGTGTTAATCGGGACGGGTGTTTGTAGAGGATATCACAGTAAGGCAATGAAGGAAAACAAAATTGGCAGTCTCGAACATGGTCAACTAGATGATTAGATTTGTTAGCTTCCAGATTATTTGCATGCTCTTTCAAACGTGTATTGATGCAACGCCCAATATGTACCACCAACTCGCCCGTTTGGCTATTGTGCTGAAAAATAAGTTCCTTCAATGTCAATAATAATAATAATAATTGGTTTTTGGGGAATGAAAATGGCGCAGTATCTGTCTCATATATCGTTGGACACCTGAACCGCGCCGTAAGGGAAGGGACAAGGGAAGGAGTGAAAGAAGAAGGGAAGAAAGAGGTGCCGTAGTGGGGGGCTCCGGAATAATTTCGACCACCTGGGAATCTTTAACGTGCACTGACATCGCACAGCACACGGGCGCCTTAGCGGTTTTCCTCCATAAAAACGCAGCCGCCGCGGTCGGGTTCGAACCCGGGAACTCCGGATCAGCAGTCGAGCGCATTAACCACTGTGCCACCGCGGCGGGTCCTTCAATGCCACTGATCAGAGTTTGGAGGCAGCAGCTCTGGATTTATCCAGGGCGGTTCTTGGCAGAGAGCTGTGGAATAATTCCTACCAGTTCTTTTTAACGTCCACTGATAACTCAAGGCCTTGTTGCATTGCCCCCCCCCCCCCCTCCCCCCCCCCCCTTTCCAGAAATGAGGCCGCTGGGTCAAACCCGAGCCCAGGAACCGAATGACACATAAGCATATAGCTACTGAGCAACTGCAGTGCATGGGCCCGAAGCAAGGGTGACGTCCATGGAGTCCGGGCTCACCTATTAACTAGCGCCTGGAAAGACAGTGCATAGTGCCTCATTAATTTTAATTGGAGCACGGTAAATCCAACCTTGGAAAAGTTAGCTCCGCAAAGTCTAGATCTTCATGAAACCGATAGGTGCATGGTGAAAGGCGCTTGAGCTTCGCTGCGCATCATATGGTTCTGGAACCTATATGAGGTGTAACATGAATTCCTTACAAAATTTTTCTAGACATTCTATAGACTGGCCATATACTTTTGTCTATAAAATCTGTAGACTTTCTATAGACAAATTTTATAGACAGGGCAACAAAAGCCATATGGGCAGTTGTTTGTAGACCATGTATAGGTTTATGGCCATACACTTTTCGTAGAATTTTTTGTATAGACAGACTATAGACTATGATTAGACAAAAGGAAATATTTACAGGAAGACAATAGAGTCTACAAGAAGTATACAGACAGTCTACTGACTATTTTTATAAGGGATGGACCAATGAGATCTCTGTTTTGCTGTTTTCTGCCCGAGAGATGCGAACCGCGATCGCATCGCAGGCCCAGTTTCCCGAAACGGAGGGCTGGCTTCATGATCTAACAACACAACACACGATAACAATATTCCAGGAACCTGCGACGCAGACAAAAGGTCGAAGGACAGCTGCATCATTTCGTCTTTTTCACCCACATCCGAAAGAATGCAAGCAGCGCACATTCGAAACATCGGCTTGGTGGTGGTTCCAGGGCACGTGTAGGTCTACAGAGAAGGCGACCACCTGCCCCCTACTTAGCACAAACCAAGGCAAGGGGAACTGCGCGACGTCTGGTCGACGTAGTTGTGGCGGCTGTCTCCTTTCCCGTCTTGAAGACCCGAAGACAGTCCGAGACGGAACGCGGCGGCGGCTATAGCCAGCCCTGAAACTCGCAATGGCTCTGCAAAAAGCCGCGGACGAGAAGAGAAAGAACTGGCCGACACCGCCATTAGGACAACCACGAGGAGGCCATGGCGCCGCGGCCCATAACAAAGGGGAGGAAGGACGTTTGCCGACGGAAACCGGGAATTACCAAGCGCCATCTTGCCTCTTCTTTCCGTTCCTTTCGCTTCGCTTTGCGGTGCCATCTCGCTCTTCATGTATGTGTGTCTCAGAACGAATTCCTTTTGTGTCGCCCTCCTTTCCTTTTTTTTTTCTGCTTTTCCACTCTTCACGATTTAGACCCTTACGCGAATCTCCGCTTTCTCCGTTGTTTCCTTCTACCTTGTCATTTCCTTCTGCTTTGTTTATTTGCTTCTCAGCTCGTCGCCGTCTTTAGTTCTTCTTTGTGTTTCTGGTCCCGGTCGTCTCTGGCCGTTTCTTTCAAGGCCGCTGCCCGCCAATTTCTTTTTCGCGTTCATCTGTCGAGAGTGCGCGCGCGGCCGGTCAGTCCGGCACCCGTTATCCTCTCGTTGCTGGCTGCGGCTTTCGTTTTCCTTAGCCGCATCATGGCGATCCTCGGCATTCGTGACCAGAAGACGACTTGGGGGACGTGCCGTGATCAAACGACGTCGTAGTCTTTCCAACACGTGCACGCCGACTACGAACCGTTTCACAGGCGCTCGACGGACGTTCTGTTTTTCCTCGCTACTGGTGTTTGGTCTTGGACTCGAGCGTTTTCCTGCGTTTTGCTTGTTTTTATGTCAGGTTCACAAATGAACTGACGTAGTTTGTTGGAGCTTTAAGATTTTGTACTCTTTTTTTTTCTTGTGCGGTGTTTCGCAGTTTCAACAACTTTTCCTATGGTGCCAGAATTATAAGAAACTGAGGTGAGGTGGCTGGATGAGATTAAGAAATTTGCGGGGATAGGGTGGCCGCGGCTGCCACAGGATAGGGTTAATTGGAAAGATATGGGAGAGGTCTTTGACCTGGAGTGGGCGTAGTCAGACTGATGATGATGATATCAATGTGTGTAGAAATGCGCAGCGCATGATGTTTACTAGCTTGTCAGAATTCGAGCGTAACCACAGCTTGACGAAAAGTTGCTATGTGTAGAGGAACGCGCCATGCTTAATTTCTACATTGGCCTTAGCCCACAGTATAAATTGATGTGCAGCTGTGATGCGTTTAAAGGAGTAATAATTCCGTTCCTTTTATGCTCCTATGGCGCCCAGTATATGTGACCAAAGGTGTCTAATAGTAAGGCCAACGAAAGCTTTTACCTTTCCTTAATGTGTCGCCCGCCGCGGTGGCTCAGTAGTTACGGCGCTCGGCTGCTGACCCGAAATACGCGGGTTCGATCCCGGCCGCGGCGGCGGAATTTCTATGAAGGCGAAATTCTAGAAGCCCGTGTACTGTGCGACGTCAGTGCACGTTAAAGAGCCCCAGGTGGTGGAAATTTCCGGATCCCTTCACTACGGCGTCCCTCATAGCCTGAGTCGCTTTGGGACGTTAAACTCCAATAAACCAAACCAACCTTAATGCGTAAAAAGAAAATGAAGTTCCAGTGAAAGTCGCCGGGACTTGCGCAAGCGAACAACTCTGAAGCGCTCATAGGAAAACGTGGAGAAGAATAAAGCGTATGCACCCTGACATCTGAACTTGATTGTTCAAGGGCAAATAAAGTTTATTGCTGTATAGATGGGTTTCGGAGGTTGGCAAAATGAAAATTTGCGGAAGCAACGAGCAGAAGAAAATGGCTAGTTCATGGACAGGATTGCAAAAGCAGTCAATGCATTGACCTTGCTATTGTTTGGAGAAGGCTTCGAACCGCGAATTCGCCTATGATTGCTACGCCATGAAGACTAAGTGCTTAAATGAGATAGCGTTTGAAGACTGCGGTTCTCGTGGTTGAAGTTTTTTGTTTGCAGCTTCTGTCAGCGAGTATCCTGTAGGGATGCAAGCGTCGAAATTGGGGAATGCGGAGTGGTCGGCGGTGGGGCAGGACCGTGGCTTAAGGTGTGCAATGAGTATTACACTCAGTGAGCGTTTCTAAAATTCCTTACGAAGGGAATTCTGGTCCACGTGAAGAGACAACGTGGTTGCCAGGTGCAGACTTGACGCCACCGAGTTTTGCCCTCTCGGTCTACAAAGAAAAGAAAAGAAGCGCCCTGTAATCGCAGCAATCGTCGCCCGACGAGTTCACTTTCGGAATCCGCAAGGATTCCACACCGGCGAGCTATAATCTTCAGCTTTCCGAACCAAGCGTCGTCTGCAGGTCTTCGGTTTCTCCATCGCTCCGGTACGCGGAATGCAAAGCAGCTTCGGGCTATGCGCAGCCTCTCTCCGCGACCGCGTACGCTCAGACGGTGACGGCTAAGCCAAACGCAAGGCGGCTGTCACGCATGCGTTCGGTTTCGGGCGCGGGTGTTCGGCGCCGGCGTCTCGTCGGCGCTCGCTTGTCGACTGCCGGCGCCGAGAAAATCTTCGGCGGCGGCGGCATGAGTAGCAGCAGCAGCAGCGGCGGGCAGCAGACGCCGTCGGCGGCAGTGGGATGGCCCCAGTTGGTACCTAATGACAGGATGGCGCCGGGGCTCGCATGACAGTGCTACGTGAGAGCCCAGGACCGCGTGCATGCGGCGGCAGCGGCGGATGAAACGTAATCGCGACCAAGAGGGAAGGAGAGAAGGGGGAGGGAGGAACCCGAAAGACAGCCGCAGGGAGGGGGGGGGGGGGGGGGAGGACCGCGCCGTCGCGCGCTTGCGGGAAAAGGTGGAGGGGACAGACAATGCCATTTGGAAAGGGGCGTAAAATGAGGGCCAAGCCGGGCTCTTCTGCGCTGCCCGGTGGTCAGCGCGCTCTCCCAAATAGGGGGGTTCCCGCCACTCGACCCGCAACGAGGAAGGCCCCGGACGTCAGCTGCGCGCCTGCCGACGCCGCCGACGGACAGACGGACCGACCGACCAACCAACCAAGCGGCGGCGGCGCGCGGTCCACCACCGACCGAAAGAAGAGAGACCCTGGCGCGAGCAGTTCGATCGGCGCTGCAAAGAGAGAGCCGAAAAAGGCATCGCCAACACGAGACGCGCTGCCAGAGCGGCATTGTTGACGTCCGTCCGTCCGTCTGCATGCGTCGACAGCACGGCCGGAAGAACGGGAAAAAAGAAACGAAAAAGAGCCTGCATACGCACACACGCACAGAAAGAGGCATAGTAGAGAGCCGACGAAAGACGTCCCACCACCGGTCGTGACTCGGCGGGGCCTCGCCAATACTGTTATTATTTACCACTTACAGGCGCGCCGGCGGCGGCTGCGGCTGCGGTTTCTTGCGCCGGCCCCCTTGTCGACTGGAGCCCTCCCTCGGCTTCCTTCCCCCGGGCGAAACGCCCACGGGACGCGGCTGGAGAAATAGAGTCCGCTATCAAGGTCCCCCCGCCTCTCTTTCTAACTCTGCCACGAAGAGAGAAGGAAGGAGGGGAGGGATAATAAGAGAATAAACGCCGGCCTCGGACACAAAGAGAAAAACCGGGCTGCCGCTACGTTTGTGTACGATTGCGCAGCGGCGGCGGAGGCCCGGTGTCTCTGCGCCGCTCACATCCGTGTCGGGGTCCCGCCGGACAGTTGCGCTCGCGCCGAGGCCGCCTCCTTCCACTCGTCCCGGGGGAAACAAAGCGGGGGCCAGCCGTCTGCTGCACGACGCGAGACGAGGGAAGAATGGCAGGGGGAGAGGAGAGAGCGCAGGGAAAAGGCGGGGGAGAGGGAAGGTGTGAGTCCACCCTTGGCAAAGAGCACGGAGCCCGGCGCACCCGGCGTTCGCGGAAAGTGCAGTTTACGTTGCTTGCAAATGCGCGATTCGGTGCTGGATGTGTCTTCAGGCTGACGTCGTCTAGTGACGGTATTCCGAGAAGACGCGCTATCGAGAACGTCCGATGTAAAAACCTTGAGCACGTCAGTGAAAACCAATAGCAGTTGGCCGTGTCAGAAAGGGAAGTTTTAGTCACATGTAGTTCGGCAACTAGGTGCGCGTAGTTGGAAAACGTATGGCCTGCAAGAGCAAGAAAATACAGGACATCGACGACGCGGGAGCGGTCTGTAGCTTTCCGTGTATAGCCGCGGAATGTGTCGACCGGTGAGTCGCAGAGATACTGCAGCAGCGGAGCTGAAGATGATGCTTGAGTAGGCCTCATGCTGTGCCGTCGCTGTCCATCGAAGAGACGTCCAAGCAGTCACCACTCAGCTCTATGGCATCGTATCGCCGAGTGCCTGCTAGAGTAGGCTTCAAGAACCATGGCAGAGCAGAAAAGAGTTGGATGAAAAGTTAAATGCGTGCAGCCTGTGATTTGTTTCTTGTGAGTCATTCAATCTGAGTTGGGAGTTGGTGCATGGCGCAGTTGAGTTGAGTTGAGGTGTTGAATACTACAGGTGGAGTTAGCCTTGCTTTATCTGCCGGCAATTGCTCCACCGTAGCGTCACTTCTATGTTAACAATGTCATAAAGCCTGTTGCATCTACCCCGCTATGCGCACAGTCTCTTATAATAGCACACATTCTGTCCCGCAGTCACCATCTATGGACACAATCCCTCCACACAGTCCACATCACAGTCTACCCCAGAGGTCACCATCTATGCACATATTCAGTCACAGTAGAACATAGGCCATTGTAGTGCCACAATCCATACACACATTCACTCACAGTATAACGTAGTCCACTCCAGAAGACACCATCTACGCACACATTCAATCACAGTAGGCCATAGTCCGTTCCTGCTGTCACCATTTAGAAACAAGATCCGTGTCCTGCAGAAATGTTAAAAGAAGGCGTGCAGCCTCCCATTTGCATGTCTGGTTTCCACTCGGGTAGACAATGTCCTAAACTGTCTCACAACTCCCCTTGCGACTGTCGTATGAGATTCTTGCCTTTTGAAGGAAAACATTTGAAAACAATATTGCCTGCAATTGTCTAATGTTCATACCTTCCTGTGCATAGCGAGGCTGGACAACGAGAATCTTGAAGTGTTTAGAAAGTGAGTTAGGCATCGAGAAATTCTGCGTGATCTCGATTCAACACCTATGCAACTAGATTTGTCTCACACTATGCCGGACATTAGATTGCTGATATGCCCCCTACGTAACAACAGGGCTGTCCTGTGTTGTCTGAACGGGTGATTACTCATAGGGTACAGATAAAGGTGTACTCAGTTAATCGATACAGAAGTTAGACAAGGGGACTTACAAATGGCGAACTGAGATTAACGCTGAAAATCTCGTGCATCTTCTGAATGCGGACTCAAATATCTGCCTAAAGCTGAAAAATCTGTGAATGGTAATAAATTATTTCATGAAAATACCCGCAGTACTGAGTACGTAGAATCGGGAACAAAGCACTGCTCAAAGATATGCAATGTATAACTTGCAATTTAGTTCTTGCTTTGAGTCAGTATTTAATCCTTTTCGTTACAACAAGCGCCCTCACAACCAGCAACGCTTCGCACCAACAATGAGAACACTGCACGACACTCGGCCGAGCAGTGTGAATGCATGTCGCGCTCTGCTGATGTTTCTTTAAGGTTTAATGTGATTAATTAATATGGTTTAACTAATGTGATTTCTTGGCAAGGTAGGCGCTCACACGAGTGGAATTAACAGAGGTGTTCGTAACTGCCTGCTGCATGGGCCGCTGCTTTCGAGCTTGCAATAGGCGCCAGCTCATGTCTAACAGCAGCGCATGTTTACCTAAACGTCCCCTCTCTTGTAATGATATCTGCATGGATAATCACATGCGTCATTCTCAGCCTCCGAGCTGGCACGTTCGCAATTCCGCCGTATCCTGCAGGCTTGCTGCCTGCCTAGAAGAGACGGAAGCTTGTGCTCTCGAGAGCAGAAAGGCTCAACGACAGCGCCAAGGAGCTGATGCGCCGGTTTTGGGCGCTCGAACTGTTTGTCTTGCGCCTCGAGACAATACGAAACTATGCGTAGTGCGCGGCGTGCCCTATGCATGCAGGTCGTTCGCGTGCTTAAAGTAGCTCTAAGCGACGTGACTTCGCTGAAGTACAATGGGGCGCGCTATAGAGGGAGAGAAAAAGAAGAAAAAAAGATAACAAAGCACGTCCGCGTGTGCACAATCGGTGCGTCGGCCGAAGTGAGGTAGGTATCGCCCTCGTTGCTCGCGATAGAACAGAGGCTCGGTGGCTAACGAGACGCTTTCAGAACAGACCCATCCCCTCACACAATGCGTGCATGGCTGCTGGGTCTTGACTCTCGGAAGACAAAGCAGGCGGTGGTATCTAAGACAAAAGACCTGCAGCAGGAACAGTTGGCGCCGACGGATCGCGTATCCCGGATGGCCTCGGGGATGTCCGTTTCGAAGGTCAAGCACAACTGTTTCCGTCCTTTGTTGCCATCGTCCGTGAGTCTAGGCGGTGGTTTTGATCCCCTGTTGCACTTCATTTTCGAAGCTCTGCTTATATGCCACCATAGCTCATGCTTCATGGAGCGCTGCGTGCTATCTGTTCAGTAGTGACAGAAAGAGCAGTACTTATAAAAGAACTTATTGACACGCATACAGGTAAAGCAATTAAAGCTTCATATATTTTACATTACTGATGGCCGCCACGGTGGTTCAATGGTTACGGCGCTCGGCTGCTGACCCGAAAGATGCGGGTTCGATGCCGGCCGCGGCTGTCGAATTTCAATGAAGGTGAAATTCTGGAGGCCCGTCTACTGTGCGATGTCAGTGCACGTTAAAGAACCCCAGGTGGTCAAAATTTCCGGAGCCCTTCACTATTGCGTTCCCCAAAGCGTGAGTCGCTTTGGAACGCTATGCACCCATAAACCACAAGTTGCTGATGTTCACAAGTACTTATTGAAGTTTGTCTCAATTCCCAAATATATTCTAACAATTTCTTTTCGGAATACCTTCATGCAGCGTTGCAACGCTTGGCGGTTAGACATCAGACAGAAGAAGAATCACAACCCATACGTAAATATGCGGATGAGATGACAAGCGATAGTTTCTTTTCGCAAGCTTCTCGAACGATTCTGCGGCTTACAGTTGTTTTAATTAGGGTACAGAACATCGCATCGAATAATCCCTTTTGGTCGCGTCGCACAACAAAACTGCCCATAAGATAACGACGAATGTTTCCATCCCGGATCTAGAGAAATCGTTCTATGGTTTGGGGTAAGCAGGTGGTTTGGATCGTAAGATGACTGAATATGATTTCGACTTCGATCCATTCATTATGACATAATGTCCAAAAATATCTCGGCGCTTTGTGAACCAATAAGGTCACAAATCAATATAAGGCCGTAAATTTGAGAGGCCATTAAAAAAACAAAGTATTTCAAAAAACAACACAAAACAAACAAAAAACAGAAATTCACCGGACGTTTACCGACGTGTTAATGTGAATTTATGCGTCATCTTGGATGTTATGAAACGCTAATGCTAATCGGAATGTTTAGTAACTCTGGATACGCGGCTCTAGGATGTTTGTTGAGTTTATACCGCATACACTAGCATTAACGAAGCGGGTAAGCTCAAGAATGAATGCTTTTTACTGACAATATTGGAGTAGCTGCATAGAGCAAGCAGTCATGGGGTGTCGGGAAAAGACTGTACACAGTGGAAAAGCGCTGGGCACCAGGCGGCACTGTATATCGAACCCCGAACCTCTCGCATACCTAGCGGATGCTCTAACCACGAGACTACTGCTCTAACCACGAGACTACCGCTGTGTGTTATTTTTTAGCCTGGTATTTATTACAGTGAAATGACATGCGCACAAGAACTATTTGCAAAGAAGCAGGAAGCAACACCAATCTAGTGCAACCACACAAAACACAGGGATTCAAGGGAGGCAAGGCTGACAGGGTATTAAACGAGGTGCCAGTCGAGTTTACAATTAGTATGGTTTTGGTTTTATGAGGGTTTAACGTCCCAAAGCGACTCAGGCTATGAGGGACGGCGTAGTGAAGGCCTCCGGAAATTTCGACCACCTGTGGTTCTATTACGGGCACTGACATCGCACAGCACACGGGCCTCTAGAATTTCGCCTCCATCGAAATTACAATGAGTATGATCATATACATCTTTGAGTTATGAATAATCTGGAAAAAGTGTTATATTAACATTTAGTAGAGAAGAAGAGGTTATTAGTATGCTGGATAGAAAAGCTAGTGCACGTTTTTCCTTCCTATATACTGTAGTGACATACAAGGCAACTGTATACTTTCCGAAAGAAATATACACAAACTAACTGAAATGATTACAGTGTAGTCGCAGTTTTTACACACCCTACCGTTTTAAATATAGATTCTCGAATTCGCATGACATATATTTTCTTTGTACTTTAATGCGTGCAACGCTACACCGGGTATTTGCAACAAGTTCGCCAAACGCTGATGATGCACATTTCCTGCGGAAAGAAGTGTAGTCACAAGATTATTTTCATACTGGGGGAGGCTTCACACAATAACAAGACTTGAAGAAAGTGCTGAACCTTCAGCCTGCCTGTGAGTCGATCACAAAGTTGCACAGCCATTGCAACAGGTAAGACCATTTCTTCGCGAAGAAATCACATACTCGTGAAAACGTACGCGTAAAGGGATGACCGCCAATGCCGAGATAGAGACGTTAATATACAGGGTGCTTTATTTTTTACCCTTTACAGTTGTTTATTTCAAGAACTGTGACATTTATGTCAGTGCTGTCTTTTGAGCTGGGTTGTGCAGCAAGACAGACAATATGTACCTCCTATGAGTAAATAATCAGACGCTTAATTAACAGCAGGTGTTTAGGCCTACTGTTCTCCGAGTCATTTTCACATTTACTAACTAATTCTTAGTGCGGCGTCTCTCTCCTCTTGCCTGCAAGTGAAGAGGTGAAGAGGAAGAGGGGACCGGTAAGCAAGCAGGTGGTGAGAGGTAAATCCCCCTAAGCACCACCTGCCATTGCTGCCAGATGGAGGCTTCACACAGACGCTGGCATGGGACAGCTTTCGTCTTCGTGGCCCTCCTAATGCTATCGAATTAAAACGCTTTCATCTCGGCAGTTTTCTTATGGTAATGTCAGCAATGTAAAAGCTGAAACGTTATGCACCACGTGAAGAGCAAGCCTCAGCTGCATACCCCACCATATAAAGTTGTGTACAACGAACGCGATGAGTGCATACGTTGGCAGGATGTGTTCGTTTTCATGTTCCCTTTGCTCAACTTCTACCCCTCGGCTTCCTTATGATGATGATAACAGATTTTTATGGCGCAAGGGCATCTATGGCCAAAGAGCGCCATGGCACAAGGTATTTTCGATTACTCAAGGTGGGGTCAAGGCCCCATTTTCCAAGCATTTCATCCCTGATAAGCCGAGCACCAGGACTGAATCGTGACGTTGACTAATTGCTAGACGCATTTTCATGAAGAAGCATCATCCCCCATAGTCCTCTTCTTGGATGCCGTCTTTGTAGCTCGCCGAAAACGTTTGGCCAGCATACTGTTGCTTGACATCTAGCAGCAAAAGTTCGCTGATCCATCAGAAGAAAAGTTAGGACATGACCATTTTTGCTCGATAAAGGAGTGCCATTTTCTCGAGATCTCTTTAAGGCGGCTTCCTTTGTTGGTGGACCTTTAGTGAAAAAGAAGCATGTTTTCAAGCATGGTTTGGTGCTAGTGATATGCAGCTCGAGCACGTGATGAGGAGCCGATGATGCCGCGGGTTCTTTCATGCATGGGCTATAAGATGAAATATTATTTTGATTGCGTTAGATAATGACGTTGTATTCTGTTTCACTGAAAGTACATTTTTCCGCCGAAATAGTTTAAATACCGGCTAGTTAACTTGGAGAATATTATATAAAGTGGACGGAGATTTATCAGTGCAACATATTAAAGGCGCTATTGGGAAGGCTTCGGCAACCATATCAAGAAGCTCTGGACAAACTCATTTTTCAACGAAAAGTTGTTTATGAACGCAATTTTTTTCATATATAATATCATCTAAATGTAACAATATATGTATCTGCAGATCTACGCTCGAGATGTTTGCATTGTTTTTGTTATTAATGTTTTTGCTATCGTTAAAAACGTTCCTAATTGGTTTTCTGTAGCAGTTTTAACTATACTCGATGTGATCCATGGACAAACTTTGAAAGAATCATTTTGATACGCATCGAAAGAATGGACCACTACTTTCAATATTTCCATCACGGTATCTTACAATATTCTACAGTTGCTTCACAATTAAAATTGATGTCTAAGAATCCTGGGCTTCAGGAGTCTTGAGACACGGGACAGTGCAGGTTTACGCTCACTTTCGTGCGCCGGTAGCAGTTGGGTGCTGCGTTTTGTTTTACAGCATGCATGAAATAGCTTTAGTTCCCATTATTGAATTTATAGGTCATAATCAGCACCGAAACAGTAGCAAAATTGACACCGAAACCATTGTCGAAACCAGTATCAAAAGCGACGTCGGACGCGGCACCGAATTTCCGAGCGGCTCGAAGTATATATATTCGAACTAATGCCGGCGCTGTGCGATAGGGTGGCTTGACCCCTTCGACACCTCGGCTATTGCCCCAACGATGCTTAGAGAGCAGAGTTTGTAAATGGTATTGGTAGGTTTAACCACTCCACTCGTTAGAGACTAGGTGGCAGCACTGAGATGGCCCGACCTCAAGGGGCTGGTAGGGAGCGACTGCTTCAATGCATTGGTAACCCTACGCAAATGGGAAGGGCATAGGTCTACATACGTAATAGTAGCCGCCGGTCACCTGTAACCTATAGCACGTTAGTTCCGCGGACGTGTAGCGTCTTTGCGAAAGTAACCAATTGCCGCATAAAGTAGCCGTTGCTACTTTATGCGATCGCCGCACACGAAGGCCCCGCCGCGGTGGCTCAGTGGTTAGGGCGCTCGACTACTGATCCGGAGTTCCCGGGTTCGAACCCTTTGCCCCGCCGCGGTGGCTCAGTGGTTAGGGCGCTCGACTACTGATCCGGAGTTCCCGGGTTCGAACCCGACCGCGGCGGCTGCGTTTTTATGGAGGAAAAACGCTAAGGCGCCCGTGTGCTGCGCGATGTCAGTGCACGTCAAAGATCCCCAGGTGGTCGAAATTATTCCGGAGCCCTCCACTACGGACCTATTTGTTCCTCTCTTCTTTCACTCCCTCCTTTATCCCTTCCCTTACGGCGCGGTTGAGGTGTCCAACAATATATGAGAAAGATGCTGCGCCATTTCCTTTCCACCAAAAAACCAATTATTATTATTACACGAAGGCGCCCGAGAGCGTCGCTAACCCTACTCTCGGCGACGTAATAGAAAACTTTTTTTAGGAAGTGCTGCACGGCGTTCACACACAAATGAGTGTACCAACGCATGCATGTGTTTAACGGTTCAGTAGAGTGCATAGCTGGAACCAGTCGACACATGATTGTAGAAAGAAAACCAGCGCAAAGGTATCCGTCCTTTTGCGCTGGTTTTCTTTCTACAATGTGTTTAGCGGTTTACGATTTACGCCCGAGGTCGATAACCTCCGTACCCGGCAACTGCTTGCGCGTAGGAGGCATGTTAACCGGTGCTCGTTGTCGCTACTCCTAAACGATCACTTCTGAAGCATGCCATGATACAGGCGCCACGGTTTCTCTGCGGGCGACCTTGATGTGTTCTTTTGATTGGATGATGACGCAGTGAGACTCTGGCGTCACTTTGTCAGCGAACTACTGGTCTGTTCAGACGTAAGTTTACCTAAAGCTCGGATGCTCTCTCGCAAACAGCAATTTTTCTATTTTTACTCCGTCGCACAGGATAAAGCTCAGACCCTAAGATCATCGGATATGTGGAGTTGCGAAATATCCATGAGCGATGAAAGGTAGGAGGCTTATGACCGTTCTGCAGCAGCGTGCGCTAACGCACTTTCAATCGCCGAACACGAATTTTATGAACGAACGTTGCCGTCGATGCTAGCTTGGAACCTTCTCGAAATCTGAAATGTTGCTCACAGTCAGGAAAATAAGCAGATCGATTTGCTCGTTTCTGACAAAACAGACGTCCCCAAGAAAAGTAGCAGTTTGTTGAACTCTATATTTTCTTTATCCTTTGAGAAAAATTTTCTGTCCACCCTTCCTAACGTTTCCAATTTTCAGCTTATAATTTCATCTTTAATTATAAACGGGACTGGAGCATGCAAATTAATGCATGAAATTAAGCTGCTTCTTCACAAGGCAAAAACGGTATGAATTAGAACTTTTGTGAAAATCACTATGAAAAACACTGTGGAAATCAATGTCATAGGCTTTCACACTCCTTGGAATATGGTTCACTTCCGGAAGACTGGAAGGTGAAGGAGGTGGTTCCTCTGCTCAGATCAGGTGGCATTCATTCTCTCACCAATTACAGATCCATCTAATTTCTGAAAAAGCATTACTTCCAACCTCCTCAAACATGTTATATATAGTGACATGACAAGTTCCTTTGAAACTAACTGTTCCTTTATTATGGCACATGGGCTCCTGATTTATTCAGACCACCTGGGGGTCTTTAAGGTGCTCTGACCTCGCACAGCATGAAGGCGTTTTGATGCCATAGAATTTAGGTTCCAGTCTTGCAAAAACCACCATATTTCTCCGTAATGAAATTCCCTGATTTGTAGAGAGGGTTGTGACGTGATCAGCACCACCAAATTTGAAAATATGAGGACTAGATGTTTCAGTATCTTCCACTGGATTATCATGTAGAATTATGGTAACCCGACCAACTTTTTCGCCTGAATCCACCCATTAACCCCCAAATGTACACTGTAATCCACACACTAATCTCGACAAATCAACCTTAATCCACCCTAACTAATCCCCACTTATCTAACTTCATTCATTTTCTACTGTGGGCCCACTTTCGATATTTGGAGTGTCCTTTGGAAAATATGCGGTAGGCCAACTTCCAAATGCTATCAAATTTTCTTCTTTAAGAATGGCGCTAAGAGGGCCCCAAGCTTTCTGGACTTTGTCTCCATCAAAATGCAGCCACCGCAGCCAGGATTCGACCCCGCGTCCTTGAGATCAGCAGCCTAACGCCAAAGCCATTTAGCCATCGCGGCGGGTCGCGCTTGGTACGTTTACACAGACAACTCCCTCTCAAACTAAGGAAGCCTAATCTCAACCCAGATAAGTTCGAATGTATTGAATGCTTCTTGTCGAACCGCGCACAGTTTGTAACTTCTAACTCGCCTAGCTTATCCTTGCTCTGTAGCCTTTTGAGTTCCGTGAGGGTCTGAGCTAGGACCATTGTTTTCCTCATCTATATTAAAACCGTTGCGGTGGCCTAGAAGTTTGATCATCCGCTTCGCATGCGGCAGGTGCGGGATTCAATCCCCAGTGCCGCCGCGCACCCACACTGGTCATACCATGGACACAAGCTTTTCTCCAGCTTTGTGCTCGGCTTCACTGAGGTGCATTGTTTGAAAAATGGAAAAGTAAGAAGTATCATGTGCCACGGCGCTCAACGGCCAAAACTCCTCTTGCGCCATTAAAATTTAAATTGAAAATCATCATAAATATATGTAATTACGACTTTCTTCATGGTATATTTTCTGACAAGAATTTTTGCAGGCGATGGTATTATTTACCTTCAAAGTACAAGCTCTGCAGACCTCCCTACTCTTCATTCTCACCTCAATTAGTGTTCTCGGTGTTACGATTGGTTAATAAAGTTTGATTTTACTAAATGAAAGTCCTTTAGAAGTTGCCGTCATGCATCTAAGGAGATAACTTGTGATTACTTGCCTAACGATACACGACTAACCTATGTTTCTTGTTACACGTACTCTGCGTGCAGATTTGTGTTAACTTTTCCTGGAAAACTAACGTTGTCTATACATAACACGAAACGCTGATCGTACCGTTGGTTATTTAGGGAGAGATTTTTTCTACGGTGGCTCTTGAACTTGAAACGTCTACTTTACACACCACTCCAGCCAAATTTCTTATATATGTCGTCAATATGTGACCCCCACCTCACTCCCAAATTCTAATCGTTGAAGCCATTCATAACCACGCTGTCCGCTTGAATTATTTTGCTAATCATTTTCAAACTGCAAGCGCGATTCTGATGAAGTGAAATTTAAAGCTGCCTGATCTTTCACTTTGTTTCGAAATTTCACACATACGTCTATCACAAAATCTGCAATTCTAAGACCAAAGTTTCGCTAATGGTGTCGTCATCGCACCCCTACACTCTTTATTTGGAGTTATGTTTTATTATTTCTCGTTTTACTCACTACTGTTCGTAACCCTTCGGCTCTGAGCCTAAAAAAATTAAGAAACAAGATTAATAAATAAATGGTGCCGCATTTGTGCGTTGCTTGTATCGAACGCTAGAGTTGTCGTATACTAGAGAACGTATACCACTAACTCTCCCATCCGAATTCTTTTTTTACTCGCTACGACTGACTGGTGTGGAGGTCCCTGATTTCCCTTCTTCTTGCGCTCCCAAAGCCTGGCTGCAGAAAGCAGTTTCTTTTCAAATAATTCAAGATTGCATATAAATCATTCATGATCACCACATCGGCGGGTTGGTGCTATTGAGCTCTCGCCGGGACACACGTGAAAACTGTGCACGCGTGAATTGGTGACGTCTAAGCAGCTAACTTATTTCTATCAGAAAATGCACCGCTGTCGCTAAGTGTAGCGGTATACCTATGATACGTACCTGGTCCCTTATTAATTTGTGCCGTTACCTTATTACCTTTACGTTGAATCGAGGGCATTGGTCAAAACACAACTTTTTAATGAATACTTCGGTCAATTGAAGTTCCGAATGCTGTGCACTTGTGATTCTGCGCGTTGTACAGATCCATGACCATACATTTAAGGCCAGGGGTTCCGTCAAGCATTGGTGTCAATCTTTGTCGCCCACCTTTTTTCTGTACCATGGAAAACTTAAAAATTCAGTAATAAATAATAAAGTGGCATGCAGCACCACCGCCTCCCGCTTTTTACATTTTCGTTACTAAAGGTCATGCAAGAAATTGTCCCTCACTGTTCCTGTATTTGATCGCCGAGCCGAAGTGGATGCTTTTGTAGACGGAGTGAAATTCAAGCAAAATTCGCAGAAATGCACCCGAATAAAAAAAAAATGAAAGAAATGTGTGCGAGGAAAAAAGCGAGGAATAATTCAATTCCATAAGCACTTAGAAAGCAGATAGAAGGAATAAAAGACGACCACGGAATACGCCGACAGGGGGAAGGAGAGCAGCTTTTCCTCTTGAAAAAAAAAAAAAAGGCGCGTGAACAATCTGCGTGAGCACAGAGTTGCTGTCCTCCTGCCGTTTGTGAGGTATCGCGTGTCTCGGGACGATCACAGCTCGCTTTGAGCCCCTCAAGCGCTTCGTGTGCGCGGCCGGCAACAATGAGGGCCGCAGTGTAAGGTGCAGGAAGCGGTTCAGGAGAAAAAGAGGGAGGGAAGGTAGGAGGCGTCGCTATTGCGCGTTTGTCCAAAGCCTGACTTGCCGCAGCCACGTGAGTCGCATGCGACACGGCAGGTGACGCATTCATGCCGTCCCCGCCTGCTACTTCATTACGGCGCGCGAAAAAATGCACGCTGTAAAGGTGTTCTTCTCACAAGCGCGTGTAGGAATGACAGATGGTTTCTTTTCGGTCTGTGCGTGCCTGGAAGGAGCTTCTAATGCGCAGTCATATACGCAAGCGGTGCAGACAGCTTCATGCCACGAAGTAGACGAGGTATTGGAGGACGAAGAGGCCTGGAGCTGAACGCATTCGGAAGGTTAATAGGAAGTATAAACTGAGTAATCCACTGGACATTTTAACAATGAAAAACATAGGTCAGTTGATATGCTTGTTTTTTGTTGGGAAGGTGGTTTTTCCATCTTTGTTGTCAATTCTCAATTGCAAATTGCCACATACGCCTTCCATGCCCACCATTTCATATAGAAGTGGCGGTGTTTTAACAATTTTAACTCTACTAGTCATATTTACATGTACAAACAGCGCGCATGAAGTAATGTTGTACATTATTTTTTCTGGAACACTGTTTGTTCAAAACTCATGAAATTCGCATTAAGTGCTGCCACATGCCTCCTGGAAATGTGTTGTTTTTCGGTATAATCTCTGCCCAATTACATGGTTTTAAGTCTGTGCGAAAAGGAGGAATGCATGTGTTACTTGTGTCAGACTGCGTTCTTCTAGAGAACTACGTCTCTGTAGAACAAATGACTCTCTCGTTGCGAAATTTGTATCCGTGGAGCGCATTGCTCAATATTTCGCGCGTCAAGGCAGAAGTGTAGGTTGCATGGGTGAGTAGATTCCAGTCGAATTCGGTAATCACACCTTTTGTTTGCAGGCTGGCACGACGCGGGGCGTTGTTGTGATAAAGAAGAATGTAGCACAGATCTATTTCTCTCTCTTCAACAGTGCAACTATCGATCGCAGAACTTGTAAACATAACAAGCAAACGCTCGTGAATTCGACGCACAGTACGCTTCTCTGCCACAGAGAGTCCAATCACAGCTCGTTGTTTGTAACGCGAATCAGACACAGTCTCTATTTTGTGCTCTCGTATTGTGGTGCGATCTGTGCGATGGGGAAAGAAATTCGCACACAGACACACGAGGCATCATTTCGTCGATCTGGGAAATTTAATTCTGACACGTTGTTCTGTGAACGGGGGAAAAATAAGGGGCATTACTTTCTGCTGGGCAGCGAAGCGAACACCGGAGATGGAGATCGAAGGGAAGAGGAGGGCACGGTGGCGACCAAAGAGAGAGTGACGAAAGCAGGTAAAAAAAAAAGATATTTGGTAGATGAAGCTGCCCGTAGCGACCACCCACGACAGGAAGAAGTGGAGGGCATTCATTATAAACAGTGACTCCAGATAAACAAAATTGCTTAACTAAAAGCTAAACAATGTAGACTTTGTGCTGGGCACCCCTCATACAAATACCCTCGACAGGGAACGAAGACATTCACCACCGACGATCACGGTAAGGGCACTGACCGCGCAGAACATGCAAAAGTTGAGGGTGCTACGTCGACTGTTGGTGGTGTGCGTTCTCTTCCCATTTCATCAAATTCACCTACAATATGGATGCAATAGATAAAATTCACTTCCAAACCGCAACCAGACCTCCCAATTGCCCTGTTGTTGTCACGGCTGCATGAGCTGCGGCTTATTTTGTCGTAACAGGGAGGTTGCGACATTACCCGAACAGTACATGCTGCTCAACGCTGTGGCATTAAGTACGCATGGAAGCAAGGAAAGAGCGTTTTGCACGTCCTTGCAGAACCCAATGGTCAGCGGCACCGATCGTGTCAACGTTAACTACATGAAGAATCAACGCTGTATCGCAGCACTTCCATGATCAAACCTGTTACCTTGTGTGAAGCATGGCAGCCCGTTGCACGTTACCAGTCGGATAGTACAATACAATATTTTACAATAGTACAATTTTGGCCATTTTTCCATATTGAACGAAACATTCCAGCTGCGCAGACTGCAAAAGTTGCCAGATCACGTGCTCATGGAAGTTTATAAACAACAGAACTGAGTTCTTATAGCCATGTCGCGTACTTACAAGAGTTAGAAAAGAAGGATATGGCGATAGGAAGACGCTGGGTCATTCTGAAACCTCATTACCCGGCCTGAAGCACTTCTAGCAGATAAGTGGCATGTGACCAGCAGACTCGGATACATCCGAGGACTATAAAGAAATAAGAGTTTGTGCAAAGTGCGGCCATGATCCATGGTTCCATTATCTTCTCCTTCACTGGTAAGGAGGACTTCGTGCTCCGAAATTTTCACCCCAGGGACGACCGCGCCTCCTTATTAAGAGAATCAATTCACGCGCTCCAGACTTGTGTACAGGCCGTGTCCGAGACTCGGTGGGAACAAAACATCGCTACAAAATAGCCTCGCCAGTACATAACGGGCCAGCGATGCCCGTCCGCTGACTCAATAAATCCCCGCGACGCGCGGACAAAATGGGGGTCCTTCGACGACAATAATTTGCGACCCTTTCCCCTCGCCAGCGTTGCAAAAGTACATCCCACGTGCGCGCCAAGCTAGGTCTTCCGAAAAAGGATTTTCTCTCGTACATATTGTCCAGGCACCGCCGGAGCACTGATGAAAAATGAGCCATTTTTCCCGCCAACGAGTCCGGCGGCGAAAATAATGCGCGCGTACGGGAAGGCACACGCGCGTGCGAAGAACCCCCTTACGCGCGTCATCGCAACAAAAGCGCCCAGTTTTCAACGCGTTCGCCCGAAAAACTTTAGCCCTCGCGAGGGACATCGGCACTGCCCTACATACGACGTCACGGATGCAGGCTAGATGCACGCATCAGTGTTGCCCCTATAATTATCGAAGGGCAGCGCCATGGGGAAAGGAAGGGTGGCGCGTGGACGTATTTGTTATTGCGTAAACGACGCCATGCGCACGAGGACGACCCCTTTGAAGCGCTGCCGGGAATCCACGCACGGTGCCGGGCGCGGGTAGCTCGGCTTCTGGCGTTACGTGTTGGCGCAGCGGTGGCGGGGGTGGATTTACGAGCGCGCGCGCGCCACTCTCTGTGCCCGCAGGCGTGTCTCGGAATGGTGCCCCAGCGTCATCGTCATCGTGGACGAAAAACTTAGCTCCCGAGTAGAAAGGCTTTCTCTCGCCAGTCCGGTATACATATAAAGCTCCTGCGATGCGTAATAACAGGGTTGACGTGCGCAGGCTTTGTGCGGGTACGAGGCGTTAGTCGTCACGACTTTTGCCTGAGAACACAAAGGAAGTTTTTTTTTTTTTCGTGGGGAGGCGTCACTTTGAGGAGCCGTATCGGGGCGTTGTCGTCGGAGTCGCGAAGTCACTGCCGCCGAGATGACGAAAAGAGGAAGGGCGATACGGATTAGGAGGATTCACGCTGGGATGAAGATGACGGTGATGATGACAATGGTCAGAGAAAGGCCTCAAGTCTTTCTCAAGAAAGCCATTCTGTCAGTCTGGTATACCATGCCGTTAAGACGAAGTTTACTTTCTTTGGCACTTATTAATGCATATCAATGGAAAGAAAGTCTCAGTGTAGAGTTTAATGCAGTGTAACCTCGTCGGTAAATTGTGCTTGTGTGACGTTGGCTTGACAGATTTTCGTCATCATCGTAATCAGCCTGACAGCGCCCACTGCACGAAAAATGCCTCCCCATTTCTCTCCAATTGACTCAATCCTGTGCAAGCTCCAGCTGCCCTACACTGAAACAGAAAGGAGTAAAAAGGGAATAAGCTGTCTTCTACAAAAGGAGCCTACTCCTACTCGTAAAGCCTACTCCTTTTGATACAATGCAGTGCACTTAGAGGACACCTTACTGTCTTTTTACTCCCATATAGGTGTATTCGTGTTTAAAGTGTATCCCAGCAAACTTCTTATTCTCATCCGCCCACCGAAATTTCTGTTGTCTGCTGCTACGCTTGCCTTCCCTTGGAATCCACTCCGTTACCCTTAAGGACCAGCGGTTATCTTGCCTTCGCGTTACATGCCCTGCCCAAGCACATTTATTTTTATTTCGACTAGGAGTTCATCAATCCACGTTTGTTCCCTCACCCACTCTGCCCTCTTCCTGTATCTTAACTTTACACCTATCATTTTCCTTACCATAGCTCGCTGCGTTGCCCTTAACTTATGTTGAACCCTTTTCGTTAGTCTCCATGTTTCTGGCCATAGGTGAGCACCGGTAAGGTATAGCTGATATATACTTTTCGCTGAAGGGATATTGGTAAACTGTCATTCATGATCTGAAAGAATCTGCCAAATGCGCTCCAGCCCATTCTTAATCTTCTTGTTGTTTCGCTCCCATGATCCGTGGTACCCAATTTATCGGCGGCACTTTGCGGATCAGCTATTTCGTGCGCGCACTGCAGAACTAGCCTGGCCTGCTGGCCAAGGAGCGACCTCCCTTGCTCAACACCAGATGTCAACCATATCTTTGTAAGCGCATACGCAATGTATACATGGCCGCGATTGTAGGCAGGAGGTGTTATCCATGTCATTCGAGGTGACCCTCACCGAAAAACAAAGCAGAAAATTTTCTATCGTCATATCAGATTTTTTTGCAGTAGTTTTGGCCATGAGCTTGTACTAAAAGCAGATATTTTTGATGTAACAACCCAATTTTCACTAGTATTGTGCTGTCTCTTGCCGTAGCGACACTATTACCGAAAGATACGCCGTTACGGCAAGACAACAAAACATTCTAGCGCATTTTAGATACAATCCTGTCGTTTATTTTCGACTCAGCGAACTTGGATGACAAGGAAGAAGGAGTAGATTAAGAAAAAAGAGAAAGTATTTTAGCGAAAGGATAGGTGGAGAGAAGAAGAAAAAAGTCTCGATAGAATACGTGTACAGCTGTGAGCAGTTAATGAAAGTGCTTTTATACAGCAATTCATTCCAGCGTTTCGGGAATCTAGTTACACTTTATTGTAGATTAACCTTTTGCTAACTTTACGGTGAGTATTGGGACAGTGCTTCGCACGAGGTCCGAATTTTTACGTGGCCGTCTAACGCAGGCTGCACTTGATGTAGACTCAGAGGCTTCCAATGATGCTCAATATTATAAGAGTTGAAGCAACAGAAAGAAAAGGGAGCTGGAAGACGGTAAAAATAATGAAATTAAGAAACAACTTGCAGCTATCGACTGTTCCTAATGATCGTTAACACAGCGCAGACGACAGACACGGCGCTAATGAGATTAATTTTTACATCATGTTGCTTTTGGATGCGCGTCGCACGCGACAACTATTACAGAAAAATATTGGGGGCTTGCTTCAAACATTTCTTATTCATGAAATAAGAGTTCATTGCGTGCATACTTTGTTCAAGAATAAAAACTTCAAGCAGCGATGCACGTTTAGTATCTGACTGAGTTATAGCTTGGAAAATACGGTACTATATATATACGCAAGCATGAGGCAGGCATGGTAACGTATATGCCTGAAATATCAAACATAACCTTGCCTGTGCTCTTTATTAAAACGGCCCGACTTTTACGACTATAAAGTTATTTTCGTATGTGCTGCGATCGACAGGCGAAATTCACGAAGCAATGGTTCGTGTAGCGATAACGACAGATGGGATGGCGTTCTCATAAGTACTGTTTCAAGAGCTTACCCAACTAGTTAATAGAATTAGCATTTTAACAGTTACACTACCGTGGTATACAAGAGGCATGGAATGTGCAGATGACTAAGAACCAATATGTCAAGGGCTCAGGGCAGTACCTATTGAAATGTAGGCAGCTGAGCGAGGCATGGAAAGAACTGGATCGAAATACAGGAAAATCTCATAGAATCATTTCTAAGGAATTCGGGGGGTGGGAGACTTGTTATCGGGGAAAATGTATGATCTTAAACTACCAAGGTTTTGAAAAGTGTGAGTAAGAATGAACTAAAAATCGCTATTGACACACATCTATAAATGTGGGTTAGGGCTTGTTAGCCCAACATGCGAAAAACTTGTGTTGTTGCTTGTGGACTCATATCCTATTTACAGCATTGACTTATGACTTATAAGATTTAGGCCATCTGCAACACGTCACTGTAGGTCAAATGACAGTAGGAAGCAAAGGCTTACAGTATATGTGTACTCATTGAAGATATTTCTTTTAGCGTTGCCTCACAATCCATAGCCTGGTGTCAATATCAGCTGATGATAGAGCATCCACTTTCCCTCATGCTAGCAGGCGTTTCAGGTTACTGGCTTGCCTAACTGCGCAGAAATAATTATTTTTCTGCACACCATTATTCTGTAGACTATTGCTGCCCGTAGTAAAAAAAGGTTTACTTTTCAGTGTTGGAGATAATCTCTGCGCAAACACGATGTGCCAAGTGTCTTGCGTTCTCGCTTCAAACGTCTCATTCAGTTGCTTCTTCCTCCAAAATGTGCATGTACTTTTTTTGCTGGTTCTGCCGTTCCGCAGTAAACAATAAGGCAACAAAGTCGACTGGACTTCGAAAATTGTTTCCGACTGACTGGCTTCTGGCGCCGTTCTCAGCACGGAAACACAGGCGTAGATACAGGGCGCGCTGATAGAAGCTGCCACCGGCGCCCCGCCTGTACTGGGAGGAAGCGTACAGTCCCCCCCCCCCCCCCCCCCCTTGCCCCCTCTTCTGCTCCCATGCCTTCCCCCGAGGACCATAATGACAGTGACGCCAAGGCACTAATAACATTCAATAGTAGACAGGAGGGGAATACCTAAATAACAACAGGCCAAAGTGGTAGTCTGCGATGCCCAATACGACCGGCGGGCGGCGCTGCGTACGTATGTACGCGAACTTGGTTCTAACCAAGTTGTGTGCAGCGCCCACTAACCTGAGGCTTCGTGAAAGACGTAAAGGTTTCTGGGTGAGGCAGCATGCAGAGCCGCATTAGGTCGTCACGTGCTTCGATCCTTGATCAGTCGAGCAGCGACCATCTCGGGATATTAAAAATAAGTAACATGTTTACGCTGTTTCTGTACACTAGATTACAGTAGTGAAGCAGCATTTCAAGGAGAATACTAAAAAAATTGTAAAATCCGGTCACCAAGCTCAGTAAGACAGCGGCTGGAATTGCGCGTCACCTTGCAGTGCACTAAGGATCGCCACCTGTTCAGCTGAGCTGCACGCAAACTATGGACATAGCCAAAGTATGTGCGCGTGTGTCGGCGGGAACAGTAGGCAAACAGAAAAATGCCGACAAAAAGAAAAGACAAGCGATAACGGAGTGGATAGCATGATAATAAAAAGAAAGGAAGAAACAAGAAAAGTGGAGAGAGGGGTCTGACTGCCCTTTCCCGCGCGGCACAAGCGAGTGCGACTGCGGGCACGGCGTCACTGCGCGCGGAAATATCGAAACTAATTACAATAATTGCGATGCTGCTGCCTCCACGCGGAGACCGCAGGTTTGAGGTTGGACCGAGGTGGGGCGTCTCCACCTATTCGGGGCGTGTCTGCGTGCGCTGAGCGACCGCGGCAGCGGCGCTGGTGAATACTCTGCGAAGCTGGCGCTGCAAATACGTCGTCGCAGAGAGAGGGAGGGCGAGGGGGAGAGAAGAGGGAGGGGGATACAAGCTTTTAAACGCGTGGACCCAGTCCCTGCGCGTGTAGCGCGCGTGTATGCGGGATCATACGGGCTCTAACATCCTTACACTGGCGCACACGACATGAGTTTTTTTTTTTTTTTCGAAGACTGACCATGTGACATAAAGACTACTTCTACGTATATAGGACGTTTCACATAAGACTGTACAAAATTGTTAAAAATAGGCTTTTTGAATTAGAAGAGCTCTTTCTAGGCATCGTAAGCTATGCCTAAAAAGAGCTCTTGGCGCCTTAGAATTTTGCCTCCATAAAAACGCAGCCGCCGCGTTTTTATGGACGCAAAACCTTAAGGCGCCCGCGTGCTGTGCGATGTCAGTGCACGTTAAAGATCCCCAGGTGGTCGAAATTATTCGGGAGCCCTCCACTACGGCACCTCTTCCATCCTTTCTTCTTTTAACTCCCTCCTTTATCACTTCCCTTACGGCGCGGTTCAGGTGTCCAACGATATATGAGACAGATACTTCCTTATTTCATTTCCCCCGAAACCAATTATTATTATTATTATTATTATTATTATTATTATTATTATTATTATTATTATTATTATTATTATTATTATTATTATTATTATTATTAGCATTCTAAGCCGTGTAGTACAATTAAATACCGCTAAGGCGTGGTAATAGCATCCTGGCTAACTAATATTGAATAGTTAACTTTAACTATTACTGTTAGGGCTCCTTAATTAATGAGATACGTGTAGCCCAACGCAAGTAATAATATCCATATCAGGTTTTAGAACTTGGAGAACTTGGTTGCCCTCGGCGCTGCGGCCCAACAAATTTTGCCTACATCGCGCCAAAATACGCGCGCTTTCAAGCAGGCAAAGCAACCTCTCCAGTGCACGTAACTAGTGTAAACAACCAAAATTTGTTGGGCCACAGCGCCGATGGTAACCATGTTTTCGAAAGTACAAAAACCGATATGAATATTACTTACAGCGGGCTACATTCTTCTCAATAATAAAAGGAGTCTGGCATTAATAGTTAAAAGTTGACTACTCAGTATTAGTTAACCAGCTTGCTAGTTAGCACGTCTTAGCAGTATTATGATGTACTACACCGCTCTTCTAACTCAAAAAACCTATTTTTAAATCTTGTGCAAAACCTTAGGTGAAACACATTGTATGTTACACTAGTCAGTAGCGGAGGCTGTCGTCATGCTGTGTTGTGTTGGGTTTTATGGCACATAGGCAACTAAGGCCATCATGCGCACTATCGTCATGCATGAACCAGCTGAACGGGCTGTGGCTTTTATTGTTACTTGTCATTCACTTGGAGAAGTCATCCTCTCTACGTAGTGGCAGCGAGTCTTCTGACGTCTTAACTTTTTTATACTGTTTTCGTTCATTCATTTCAATGCCGCACAAATATACAAAAGTAGGGAAATGTTTCGAGACATGGGACTCTACAACGGTACTTCCTGGAATCATTGACTAGCACAATATGACGATGCCGAACTACGCTCTATTATCAGCTGCTTTCAAGCACGTGCTTTGATTTTAAGAATTCAGCTGCCGCATAGAGTGAGCTTGTCAATGTGATGGCACGTAGAGGCCTCAAGAGCAGCATGGCGTCACTCGGGTCGATCTGACACAAGTATGGAGGATGGTACGTTGACGTTCGACTCATTCGAGACATAGTTTACGAACTTATCCGCAGGATAAACCATGCCGTGGACAGCAAGAATTAAAATACGTTTAAAATCGCCATGAGGTAACCGAAAACACCGCCTTAGAGAAAGTACCTGGTATCCTCTAGTTTCAATGAGTTGCCTTCATCTTTATGCACTGACAACCTACACTTTATTTTGAATGTTCGGGCAGAAATCGAATTTAACCAGGTTATTAAGAATTCATCTCCGGGAGGCAAGAATCGGGTGAAACCGGGTTTTACCTGGAAACGAAGATCTTTAAGTGTAACTAGGGTCTGAACTGTTCGGTTTTTAGTTTTTCATTATTCCGCGGACTTCTTTCGGTTTTTGTTTCAGGACGCTACTTTCGGTTTTTTTTTTTCGACGAATGAAATACTGACTTTTTTTCGGTCACTCAATGTAGCGGTTCTGTGTAGACAGAAGTCTTTTAAAGTCTGCCTCGGTATTTTTGTCATCCTAAACAATTTATTTACCAGTAATTAACGTGCAAAAGGTAACACATGCCACTGTGCTTGCAGAAAAAATCGCCAGCCTCATTAAAAATGTAACTCAAGTTAAATGTGATATCCTGAAGACATCCCGAAGCTGAAGCTTACTTCTAAGAACTAGGTTGACATGTTATCGTCGGGTTGTCACATAGTTGTCACTCTGTGCTGAGCATGAGGTCGTGGCATCACGTGGTCTGCGTGCTGATGGCAGTGATGCAACTGCCACTCAATCGTCGCGGTAGCCAAAACATACTTTTTCGTGACGCCCATTCGCGGTTTCGTGCCAATGTCCTACATGCATTCGACTAACCTAATTAACCGTCTAACTGCTCTAAGGAGGTGATGATAGGGAAGAAACGGTGCTTATATGGAAGTCTGTGAGAAGATGATGCTTGCCGGTCTACAGAGGCGTGTAATCCAGCGGAGCAATATCTCAAATCGCACAACTGCGCTGTTTATCCTACAATACCATCGTCGCGTCATGCCCCTGGCTTCCCTACTTAGTTAATTTTCAACTTTAAATGAGTGGAACTCGCATTCAGCAGCCATCTAGCCATGCCTTGCAAGCCAAATATACTGACCTTTTCCGTTAAAACCGAATTTCGGACAGTTACTTCGAAGTACTTTTATCGTTTTTTATGTGTAAACCGAAAAGTCCAATCCGTAGTTATAACATCGTTACCAGATGAGTGCCTTACAATAGTCGGCATAGGCTGCTAGTAAGTAATGTGTATGCTTATGTGATTACGAACGCGGTTTAATAAAGCTTCATCTTTCTTTCGTATACCTGGCATTACACGAAACGTTTCGCGGACAGGACAAATAGCTTGTCTGAACGACAGAAGCGATATTTTTAACAGAGTGAAACTGAGCGTAGCCAAGGGTCACTAATTCAAACTCAACAGCGTTTCCAATAGCCAATAGCCTTTCCGTTGGCAATCACCTTTTAGCGTGCCTTTACCATATATGAGCCGACTATAGCGACATGCACTTAAAGGAAGCCGAATCTGAAGGCTGGGACGCGAAGAAACTTAGTCATATAGAGAAGGACGTATGACAAAGAAATTGACAAGAAAGAGCGCATTTATGAATGAGTACGTGTGTACTACTCAAGGTTGCGAATTCAGCCTACGCATTCATTCAGAAAGCCTTCGTGTTGGGTGGCAGCCAGAGCGACCGAAGTGTGTGTTTCGTATTTCGCCTGAGGCCTGCTGACGTAAGCGTACCCGTGACTCCTGTACAGAACACACAAGGTCCCTTCAGAGCTGCGGTGAGCGTCTGCGTGCGTAATGACACCCGGGAAGCCTATTTTTTTCTAAAAGCCTGCGCAGCGGAAGCGGAGGTGCAAACGGATGTAGCGATTGCCAAAACACATATTCTGCCAATTCGAAAGAGCTAAGTGTGCGTTTCCGCTCCCCGGCAATGACTAGCGGACATAATTGACAGTCTCAGCGTACTTAAGGTCTGAGACAAGCGAGAACCATGAAAATGAATTGATTACGACCAAGCTAGTACGAGGAAGTGCCTTTCAAGCATCAAGTTTCTCTTTCTTACCACACTGTTTGCAGTCAATTTTGGAAACTGTACAAGATATAGCTGTCAACAACCATTCATACAGCTCTGAACACACGTTTCAGTAGCATCAGCAGCAAGAAGACAGCCCGTAGCGTCCTCAAAGAAGGCAATATTGCAGGTACCTCAGTCATCTGAAATAGCAAACTTCCATTTGTCATTAACATCTTGCGTAGTCAGTCGCTATAATGCCGGCTGTACAGTTCACAATCTGCGGCTTGACACTCCTTGTGGGCGTTATTGCATCTTGAAGTCCAGCTGAAAATCGAGGCCTAATCTTTGTCGTTTAGAAGGAGGAGTCTTCCGAACATTTTGAATTAACCCACCAACGGCATCCTGCAGCGAAGCAGTCATGTAAACTAACGCCAGACTATGTCATCCTCGATCTTGATCCCCTTCGCTGACCCTGGGTTTGGATTCAGAATTATAAGTATTAAGCGCCACTGCACATCACAGTTTTTAACTGCATAAGAAATAGGTCAACACGAAAGAGCAAACGCTTGATATGCTCCTAGTATAGTTGAGGTTCGCAGCATTTGCCTCGCATCAATGACCGCATAAAGCCATCAGATTTACAGCTTCGTTGCACTTATTACGAAAATCTGGGTCGAAAAGTGGCAGGCGTTGCAGTTGAAGACGCCACGCGCACATCTCAGACAATATAGTGGGAGAGACAGTGGGCTTTTTTTGGCAGTATGCAACACCACAAGATAAACGCGTGACTTATCGAGCAAGCTGACATGCTATCTTGTTTTAATTTGTTTTGCTATAGGCGCTACTGTGCGAGGAGAGGATATTCATCAACGAGCGTTTGGGCAAGGAGAGAACCAGTTATGTGTTTGTTCCTTACCAAACTGCGTTTAACGACAGGAAGGGAAAATATATATATTCCTACGAGCGCAAAATAAAAATGCCGAAACCGAACAATAAGAAATCAATTAAAATCCTATTCTACACCTGCACCTCTTGCAGTATAGATATATCTCCATTATAGTGAAACGATGTTCTATGTACATGAGATTTCACAAAACATCCAGAAAGGGATGGGAAATCAATTTACCAACAAAAACGTGCGGGAACAGAAAGCAAGCAAGTGCAGACACATTGCTGCACATCACTAATCACTCAAGAAAAGGCTTCAGGAAGGCTATACATGAACCTCCTCCTCGGGCCGACTGTGGTCCGGAAATTCAGCTAGCTCATATATAAGAAGGTATGGCGCTTTTTATTCGCGTACACGAAAATTTTGTTTGCTTTGCTGTATGCTGATTGCACCGATGCGATAAAACCAATAAAATTAAGGTTTGGGTGCCTGTAAAAGTGATGCCGTCGCAAAAAATTAATGCAAATGAAAAAGTTATCACTACTCTTCCTAGTTAACGACAGCGACTGTAAGCCACGAACTGCTCATCCTGAAAGACAGACTCGCGTGCAGAGCCGTTGCACCGTGTAGGGCATTCCAGCAACATTGGACAAAAACTTTGAATATTGGAATATTGTAAGGGACTGTTATGAAAATATTGTAATGGCACATTCTCAACGATGTGTGTAGCAAAGTCTTCCTTTTAAAGGTTAGCCATCGCTCTTATCGAGCAGACCGCCATAGAAAACCAAAGGGAAACGTTTCTGACAGTAGTAAAATGTAATAGCAGAAAAATGCAAGCCTGCCAGAGGGAGATATGTGGATATATTGATTGCTGTAGAGAAATCTTACTTTATGAAAAAATTGCGTTCATAAACTTTTTCCCGTTGAAAAAGCCTTTGTGCAGAATTGCTCGGTAAGGTTGCTCTTTTTGGCTATTTTCAGAGCGCAGCTGTTAAGAGCCCGTTCCTGCGTTCCTACTTTTCGCGTCGTAGTCTTCGTAGTCGTCGGCGTTGTCGGCGTAGCCGGTTGTCCAAGTAGCGGAGCGAAACGCCACCTTGAAGGTGGCTGGCACGGGAAGGTCCCGGAGGGTGGCAGCAGCGTAACACGCCACCTGCCAGTGGTGAAAGGTGGCGTGTGAAGAGCTCCGCGCAAATTTCGCATTACCGACCACCTAAATCGTTTGTCATTTTTTTTTGAAAATTTGGCGAACATTTTTTAGTGCTCACTTCAGAAGTCAGTTTTCTGTTTTTATCGGCGAATAATATTGACTGAGAAACAATCAACTTTTTTTTCAGTGATATACGTGGTACCCTTCTTCGCTCAAAAGTCACGTATATTTATTCTCTTGGATTGTTTATTGGCAAGAGTAGCTTATGTACCATTATTTTACGCAAAAATAGTCATGTTTAGAATATTGGTTGGAATATGAATTACTATCGCCGTCAATAAAGTAAGAGTGTGAAGTTAAGTGATCGGTCCGTAAGACTGAAGCTTGCATACAAGTTAATTTATAAAAGTTAGGCCGCGGAAAAATAAAAAAAAACACCGAAAGAAACGGAACAAGCGGCAGCAACCGGGGAGCAACACACATATACGCTTTCCTCGCTTAAGTGCGGGGTGGTTTTTGTGATGCATTGGTGACTAAAACTGGTCACTGCGTTTCTGATTGAGACATGATGTGTTTTCTCTCGTGCCGATCTTGTTGACGTCGTCATTGATTTTTGGCTTATACAAGTAAGGTTCATAATCTATTTCTACTAGCTTTATGATGTATTCAAACTTGTGCTCTGGAAGAAAAATTAATGTTGAAATTTTTTTGTAACGTCGCGTCAGTGACTACGTAGAAACGCTAAATGTTCTCTTAAACGTACTCTAAACACCCATGAAACATTTATATATGCCACTTTCACTGAAATATAGGAAAGTCCAGTATCACACTAGCAAATAATATGAGCAATCCATCGACACTCTGAAAGGAACAAGCAGCAACAAGATCTCGAAAATAGGGCACTATAATGCTTTGGAAATACATGCTGTAGTGATACACTTGCCTGAGTGTAACTTCTCTATACGGCGCCTTCAACCTTATATGCCAATAAAGGTCTTCCCGATAGGTGGTAGTTGGCATTTTTCAATAAGCAAAGATTTTTTCTTTTTCATTTTCTGCGTCACGGTAATCAATATATAGCAGGTACAAACACGAGATTAAATTGCAGTTACCTTACCTGATATACATCATTACTGCATAAGCAACTGAAAAAAATAATGATTGGAGCGCGGCTTGAAAATAGGATGTCTTTATGCAACATGGTTTGCGCTGAAAAACTAAGTTTTTGATCATAAAATTTAATGTGAAAATTTAGCAAGAATTTATAATGTCGCTCTGATGCAATGAGTTAACGAAAAAATTTCTAAAGAGTTTGATATCGGGCTGACGCGCAAACACAACCGATGCAGCCTTTGTGATTAATTTCTGATAACTCATCGAGATTTTATCATGATGATAACAGAAATGCAATATCCTTCATTGTAAGAGAGTGGATCATTTCAGTCTACACCTGGCGTTTGTCTACAGTGAAGGAGCAATGCGTCAAATCGTACAACTACTCTGCTCACTGCAAAGATCCTGTTGCTTTACCACCCTCCTTGCTTTCGCACTTTGTTAATTCACTCTCTGACCCATTGTAACTAGCACTCAACAGCCAGCAAGTCATGGAGTATATCTGAAGGAGACTGACCTTTTTACGTTAGAACCGAATTTAGAACAATGAAATCAGCTTACGTTTATGGTTTTTTTCTTCGGTTTGAGCCAAACACTCCAGCCCCTGCGTAGCTATACAAGTTAATAAAAATGACATTTGCCAACAGCAGCGCTTCGCCCACGCGGTGCTGTATTATTCCTCTAACCATTACAGCAGTAAACACAGTCAACATTTTTTGTGTCACTCCGTTAAACAAGTCAGCGGCGTCAATATTCTTGTGCGTGTAATTTCTTCTTGTGATTAGCTGATTGTTCGGTCAACAAAAAAAAATCTTTAACAAGGGATTTATTTGCTTACCGCAGGGGAACGTCAGGTGGCGATCAGGTATGTGGGCGGAACTCTACCCTCATAAAACTGGTCTATAGACAGTCTATAGACTTTTTATAGACTCTATTGCCTTCCTATAGATATTTCTTTTTGTCTGTTCATAGTCCATAGACAAAAGTCCACTAAAAGTGTATGGCCATAATTTTATAGACTGTCTATAGGATTTGCATTGCCTATAGACTGTTCTCTAGGTTTGTCACGGAGAGTCTATAGACTTTATAGACAAAAGTCTATGGACAGTCTAAAGTCTGTCTAGAGAAATGTTTGTAAGGGTACTACTTTGGAATTTATTTGTATCTTACTATCACTGAGATGCCGTCACGCTTTCCATACAGTTTCACTTCGCTTACTCTTGCGTGGAGCGTAGAACAAAAACCTTGCCCAGCTCAACATGACAAGAACTGGAACAGCACAGAACAGTGGGATTGCTCTTGGTGTGAAAATGATCACCGGTGCTGCGAAGTCTTCTGACTCAGCGACGAGTTAAGTCATTTCTTTTACACCAGTCTACCGATAGCGCTGTGAAATCTGCACCTTTTACTATGTTTAGGCTATGCCAGAACACCTTTTGAGTGCTTCGGTTGTACGACGAGACAGTCAAATATAGCTCGAACATCTAATGAAACCTTTTTTTTTTTGTGCCGGTAACATCATTGAGCATAAAGGGGCGTCCTAAGCAGACTTTATCCTGTGACAAGACGACTCCTTCCCATTAGCTATACGTAGCTAGTGAAATACGACAAATTAAATGTACTTCAGCATTACTCGGAGCATCCTAACAATCTTTCATCAAGTTCTGACTCACCCAGTTAAAGCAACTAAGGATTCACGACGTTGATATCTATCTGTGGGCTGTACATATGTACATGCCCACCTTCCACTCACTACCTTCGGATCCTGTTTTTTACCCGCTATACTGCATCTACTCAGGGTAAATGTGAATTCGTGAGAATTATTCTGTGCGGTTTTATTTTCTAGAATGCCAAGGCCGGCTTCATTTGCAGTCCTAGCCCCCGTCGCAGCAAGCGATGCGATGGCAAGTGCCATTTAAACGCCTTTTCCGCTCTCAAATTCGCTGCTACCGCTGGCGATGATTAAGTAAGCAGTTTTATTTAAAAACAAACAAGAAGAAAGAAAAATCAGCGTGCCGGATGCAAGAACTGCAGGTACTTTGGACACCTACAACACAATGGGTACGCTGGGGCTAAAGAGAGAAATTACAAGAAAAAAAAAGGCACGAAATGGCAGGCGAGAGGATAATAGAGTTATAGAAAATTTTTACAACATGTGTGTAGCCTTGGTCGAAAGCTTCCAGGCCTGATCGTCTGCTAATGAGTCATACAGTGCAGCCCTAACGGCACCCCTAAAGGCCAAATGGTCTTTAAGGACTAGAGTCATCTATTTTTAGTTGCTCGGTTTCTTCTCTGTAATGATGTATAAGACATCATGATACTGTACCCCCCCCCCCCCCCCTTTCATATTCGTCTAGGGCAGCTAAAATTTTTTTAAATGCAATTTCTTCTCTTTCGCCACGAACGATGGCCGTGGCGCTTATGGTGTGCCTAGGTCGCGCGAAGCGCAAACAAAAACTGCAATATAACCGCTGATACGTCGTTCACAGTCGTTCCTGCTTTTGAGCAGGCTTGGTTAAGCGTTGTGGTGCATTAAAACGACGTATCGGGGGTTATACTGCAGTTTTTTTTTATGCCTCGTGTCACCTGAACACACCATAGACGGCACAGCCATCGTTAGGTGCTTGAAACCGATCAAGAAAAAAAAATCAATCATAAGTTATTTAGCTGCCGTAGAGGAACAGCACGGGGTGTACTATGTGTACTTATGTCTTATGCATCATTTCAGAGATGAAAAGAGGCAAGAAAAAATGTTGTGTCTCTACTTACAAAAGGTGAGGACTATAGGGTTCTTTTCACCCTGGAGGATATTCAGAGCCTCAGGGCTGCCATAAGCGTCGCCCTAGGCGGCTGGAAAACAAATCATGTGGCCTGCATGCCTTTGGCAAAGGCTCTACAAGTAAACACGTGCGTACGAGCAAACGCGCTCGCATGAAAACAGTAAATTAACTACCGCTTATCAGTGGCAATTGTCACAATCCTATAGTGGGAGCAAGCACCAGAGGCGCATATCTAAAGACCTGTTACAGTTCACACGAAGTGGTACAGTGTTTTGGAGCAGTTGTGGGATACAAAGCTGGTCAGCTATTCAAAAAGCTAGCGTTCGAGTGAGTATCCCATTTATCTGACGAGAAGCAATTGGGACGTGACGCCCGACTGCTCGCGAAAAGTGCACAGGCTCGGCAGAGACCTGTCAGGGTGGCGCGCATTGCCCCCGCGAACACAAGATCGCCATGTCGCCGTCCGGCTGTGGGGCCACAGGAACAATCGCACATTTTACGTCCCTCCAGACGCATACCAATCTGTGTATATATTTAGATGCATGCGAGCCCTTTAATGTCACAGAAGTGCGCTTTCATGGTTAAATTTCCCTCAGCTGTTCACCGCAGACCTGTATTAAATATTGCAGAGGTACAGGCTAGCGCCTCGTATATACTTCAAATCAGTTACAGCGATAATAATTTGTCGCTGTCGAGTTCAGGCAATGTTCTTTTTTTTTTTTGCCCGCTTATGCCTCGCATGCACATGTCCATCGCGATAATATTGTTTCCGTTTAAAGAGCACGACTTGAAGTCGGAAGTTACTTGCCATTTGTCGTCGTCGAGGTATTTGTCAACTTGTCAAAACAGTTTGTCTTGTAACTATCACATGCGCAGTCTCACGTTCAAATATTGGTTATGCTTTCGCTTTAATAGTTTTATTTTCGATGTTTTCACCTTTCAAGAACTTCGAGTTAAATACAAGGAAAAAGAATTCATTATTCAGTTTAAACACATTTTCCAGAGAAACTGGTCTCGAATTTGATTTGAAGAGGCTTGTGTTGTGGGTATACCTTGCGCTTCTCTACAGCCATACAGCAAGCGGTAGGTCAGAAAGAAAAGCAAAAAAAAAAAAACCATGCATTCCTGTATGGGCTTACACGGGTTATTTATTTTTCATGGGATCGTTTCTTCGCCCTAGTGGCGCACTAAAAAGGACAATATATCGTAATAGAACATAAGACACCGCGTAGCTGCGTTCACCTCCTCCTTCGCCCTTGTTTACATCTGTGCGCTGCTGTTTACAAGTATCTCGAACCAACTGCATAGCTCGGCAGCACGCGTTAAGCATGAACCCTGCAATTTAATAAGTAATAGTTAAAGCTCCTTTCTATTTTTCTCGCAGGCGGCTGCTGCAATAGTTGTTTATCCTTCAGTGGGCATTCGCGGCGTTTAGTTTTCCATGGAGAGAAAAACTGCAAGCGAAGTGGGCGCCTACGCGCTACTTCCTTATGGTCTTTTGTTTCTGGATGGTCAGCGTAAAAATACAAGTTTCACCGGGGCTTCAGTGCGGCCGTCCTTGCGTACCTCAAGGCCACAATTACGCGTGCTGTTTACGCGGGCAGCCACTTTCTTGTCCAATTTAGTCGGTTGAGCCACTTTTTGTTTTCCGAGCAGCAGCTTCTCCCGGGGGGGTGGGGGGGGGGGGGGGGGGGAGGACGCCTGTCCTTATTTGGGGAACGAAAAGAACCGCCTGGGTTACTAAGACGAATGAGTTCTTCAAGGCACACAGTAATGACGCACTGAGCCCTTAATCAAGCACACGTCCGTGACAGTATTCAACAGCATTACATGACAATGCGCATGTGTCAATGCGACAGGGCCTAAGGACTCTTGCCGCTAATCTCGCGTTGGTAATGAGCAGAAGAGCGGGTTTCGGCGCAGTATAATGCCGGAGTAATCGCGACGCGAGCCGAGCAGTCCCTTCTCTCCCATTAAACGGAGCGCATTTTAATGTCCGCATCACGCTATACAAGTGCAGTGGTGCTAGTCGAGGTCACGTGATGTTCGTCCAACTTCCGGGAGTACTCCCATTGGCCTGTATCGGCGTTTTAACCAGCCGTCGCATTGGGCCGGCAGAAAAGGGACGGCCCCCGCCCATTCACGCTTGTTGGCTGTAATGGTTGACTGCGCCGCCGGCCAGCGGCGAATTGCGTTGGCGATCCCAAACCGGAACAGCATTTGCTAAAGTGCGCCCTTGCGCCAAACATCAAAACGGAAATTTGAATGCTACTCGCGCGCCATCTGGGCTCAAAGTCGGACGCCATGTTTTTCTGGTGGAGTTGCGCGTCGTTAGATGGCAGCAGCCATCCAACTCAGCCAGGCTGCCTCGATGTCAGGGAGGTATCCCAACATCAGTGGGCATCATTGGGGCATCTTTGGTTTTATGGCTTCTGTCACAGCGTACTAGCCGCAGTCGAATGGGTCTTTTTATTTTTTGTTTAATTACAAGGCAATACAGATAAAATGCAGATACAGGAGCGGGTTTATGGGCGCTCTGAAAGGGGTCGGGGGCGTCCTTTATATACTAGGAATGTCTTCAACTTCCATCGCCGTAAAAATATGGGAACCAATGGTATGGTTTTGCTATGGAAAATATCTCTCTCAGGAAAAAAAAAAACCTATGGAAACGAGCACATCGTACCAGGGCGGATCTATTCAAATGGCGGGGGGGGGGGGGGGGGGAGCAATCGAGAAATTTTATATAGGAAAACCATGTCGAACCTCCTTCATCGGCCAAATAAAATACATGGGGCTCAGATGAGACCACAGCCTATCCCCATCCCCCCAAAAGTGACCCATGAATCCTCCCGCGCATTATACAATTATGGAAGCCCAGCCGACTGATGTTCTGTGAATTGAAAACTTGTTCAATTACTTGGGCTTTCAAGGAAGGCATCCCGTTTTCTGATGAGTCGCACCGCCGCTAGATTCGCGGCCTATTCTTGACTGCTGCATTTCTTCAAAACCAATTCACCTGCGTTAGCACACGACCGCTACCCCAGCGAAAATTTTGATAAGAAAGCTAATAGCCTTTTATAGCCTGCTAATACACAATTATTATAATAAAGTATGCGTCAAATAGAAAATCTTATGGGCTGTTAGATTCCCTGAAGCTGGGAGGTCACATATGCAGGGTGACGAGATCTCCATTTGGAGCACGCTTGCGCTGATGTCCTTTGGGAAAACCGCAACATCATAAATACATGCCGACCCTATTACATCCTCTACACTTACCGTATACAAGCAGGCATCCTTCACTGGGCTTTTATTGCTCCTGTGAACAGCCAGCCATCCATATGTACTAGTGGGGAGTTGTTGATTAAGAGCATAACCAAAAATACTACGGCTAGATATTGCTTTGTGTGTTATAAAACTGAACAGGTTTGTCTATGACATTCTGTTAAAGGAAGACCGCAATAGCTGTGGACGCCAAGAAATTCAGTGCTGTACTTGTTTCAGATTGTACTCTCGCGATCAAAAGTTTACGTGAAGGATGTTCTCGGAAAACAAAGTTTGTTGTAGCACTGCCTCGAGTGACCTAGCCACGGGATTTTTTTACCAGTTGACAGAGCATATGTGTCCCTCATACCCTGACACATTTCAGGTGACTGGATTACGCGACTGCGTCGACATAATTTTTTTCGTCAGATTTTCGCCCTGTAGATTTGCGTCCCGTATCGCGATAGTACATATCGCTCCCTCTTAGATTGATACAAACACGTATAAGATTAATAGTTAGGGGATTTATAGAGCAAATACAAAAAACACCCAGGACAGGCATTCGCGACAATGTGGAACGCACCTGACGCGTGACGTCACGGTAATGAGGGTGTCTCTCCAACGATAAAGGCAGCCAATCGCAGTGACGTCGCGGCCAAGGCTGCGGCGCCGGCGAGGTGCGTCCTGGCCGGGAACCGGCGACGCCCACTGAGGCGTGAGAGAGCACGGACAACAATGGCCGGTCCCCCCATTCAGCTCCTTGCGGTAAAGAAAATTGCAGGTGCGAGCCAACCAAATTGCGGGTGTACGATTTGCCGCAGTCGCCGCGCTGCCACTGCCGCTGGTTCCTGCAGAGGAGCGCGGCGGCCCTTGTCTTGTCGTGCTGCTTTTTCCCCCTGGATGTTTTGCGTTCCTGTCCGACTGCTATAGGTCGCCTGTGCGGCGCGCAGTACTGGACTTGGCCTGGTCCTGGGGGCTTGGGCGCCGTGGGAAAATGTCCTTCCCGTTGTCTGTTTTGTTATGCACTTGGAGTTCTGACCGCGTGCCCTGAATGTTCGGTTCCACCCCTATTCTGTCCCACAGTTCGACCCATGCAGAGGTATGCGAGAAATCCAGGTCATTCCTCGTTTCTGTTGTATATATTTTTTCCTTCGGTCACCATACATGCAAGCAAAACGTCAACTGTCCGAGCACTGTGCAGGACGCCGGTAGTGTCCAGAAACTACTGGGGCCAACGGAATTAAGTGAAATGTAAAACGCACAGTTGTGAGGGGCCGAAATGTGCTGTAGTTTGTAGCGACCGTTCAGTAACTGTGCCTTGTGTGATTCAACTAATCCAGCACCTGCTAAGACGACAATAGTCATAGCGATAAATGAATAGTGTGTTCTGCTGGGCCCATTAAGTTGAAAAAAATTAATTGTAGGTGTCCTCAACATCAGTTTTGAAACAGTCATCGTGAAGTGTGTTTGAAAATTAGAGCTTAAATTCTGTTAGATGTACTATCATCTGCTCCTGCACGAAGAGTCCGGGTCACACGCTGACTTAAGATTTCCCACCCTCGAAGTATATCGGCACAGCTTTGCATATTGCGTTTCTAGATAAAAAAAGAAACGCTTTTTATGACGCTGATTATAACACTGTCGCGCTAAATAAAAATATTTTGCTGGTTCCTAGGTTCTCCTTTTTTGTCGGTAACCAAAGTATACATTTTCATGCTCACCGCAGGCTCGGAAGAAGCTCGAAGGGAAATTTCAGAGGGAAAGCAGCTGGTTCATCCGCCTCTGACTGGTAGTAACTTAGCTTGCTGATTGATGGTAGTCCCACATTTCTATGTGTCTCTGTCTAGTACGTATAGCAGTTGCAAGCTTGAACCTCATGTTCGTTTCGCGGTGCTTCAACAAATGTTTTGCGCTTGTTTTCTGTCATTGAAATTCGTGGACGATATCATGCGTACTTACTCGCCTAAATATTTCGAACGTTGCGGGCCTCAATCCATGACACCGACCAAAACACTGATTCCTGATGTTTAAATATGCTATGGAAGGAGTTTGTTACGACCGCTCATTCTTTATACAGTGTGCAATGAAAGACGCTTTGCATGCCACCACCCGTTCCGCATAGCGCGAACGAGCGGAAAAACGGTGTTCCACTTAAAGCTCGAGAGGCTCGGTGGCGTTCGAATATAATGCGCCGTACGAATATAACGAATATAAAGACGGACAAAGCCACCAGCGAGCTAACAAAAGTCATACTCTGGCAAAAGAAAATTCAGGGTCTTACAGGCGGACAAGGTACAGTGTTGAAATAAGGGTGTGATTAACCATTAGCAGACGAAAGCATAAAGTCTTACAATGTATGACTTCGTGAGAGTCAGGTTTTTTTTTCCGGCGTTCACTACTGCTTCGGCGTCCGTGTGCGTGAGCATCAGTTTCTCACGCTTTGTTTTTTCGTGCTGAACGCTTGAAAACGGTAGTCCTGTTATACTGCGATTAATGTGCACAAGCTTTTTACCCACTGTGGAATAGAACTAGTGGCAGTGTTTCCTCACAACTTCACATTCCCACGCCAAACCAGCCGTGCAGCTCCGAGAAATAACAGCTCACAAGAAATACTTGGCCCGAGATGCAAGCAGCGTCCCCTATGCCCTCATTCGTGAGCTTCCTGACAGCCATTTTGCACTGGCATTTAAAAGAGAGAGAACGTGCAGAGAAAATGAAAAACAGCCGCAATCGTGGCCACTTCCAAAGCTGGCTAACCACCTAAAGGCCCAAAGAACCTGAGGCCAATTTTGTTCGTGTCGTGTCTGGGAAAACCACCGCAGAAAAAAAGTCACCAAAGCCCTAGTCTGGCACTTCTAAGATTACGACAATAGAATTCGGAGGAATGTTGTTGCTTTGTGCGAGAGCAAAAAAGTGGAGGACCTAGGTGATAAGTGATATCGACGCCCAACTTATTCCGAGCAACGCTGGGAAACAAGAGAGAGAGAGAGAGAGAAATTTATTCTAAAAAAAACGCACAGGGATTGGTTTTAAGTACGATCATCTTCTAGCTACTCTGCACAGGGGAAGGGAAAGAGGAGAAAAAGATGGGGGGCGACGTGGATAGAATAGAGATGGGAAATATTCACAACTACATCAGAAGTGTGACGGATCACAACGGCGGGCCGAGCCCCGTGTTGCACAAGACACGTAATAGCGCTCGCATTGCCTAGACAGCTTACCACCTCTCCGACCAGTAGCCGAATAAAAGGTCCTCCGAGAGCGGCATGCTCTCGACACGCGTCGAGGAAGCGACCAGCGCCAGTCTATCGCGCGCATATGCAGGCATATTGCAAGTACAGGCTCTGCGAGGCTCAGTGGCGCCGCGAGAAGAACAACCTGAGGAGGGAGCAAGTCCAGCGTTGAGATCGGTGGCACCTGGCCGAACGTGAGAACTCCACACGGCATCTTTGCTGGTCTAACAGGAGATGAGTCGACCGAAAGGCGATGCATTGCCACTAACGGCAACGTCTCCCCTTTGTGGGATGGAAGGGGTGCGCTCCCCACTTCTCACGGCGGGGGGTGGGGGACAATGTGCAAATACTCCGGCCAGGTCATGCTAATAGGAAACAAAGCGTCCCATCTTCCTCTGGGATAAAAAATAGGCAAGGTTTCCTCGTAGCTAAACCGAGTAAACGTGCGAAAGCTTGTGTCTAGACTGGTTGCTCATGGTTTTGCTTTGCTGGGTCGTCGGCACATCAGGCGACGATATTACACTCGGGCTAAGCTCTGATCCAGGATAAGCTGATCTGATCTGTTCGCGCCGCAGGTGGAAGTTGATGAAGACGACAACGCACAATCCACAACGCGAGAGGGCGTTGCAGTTTAACACGAGGCGTAATCGGCTGTGGATATAACATAGGCGGCAATACACCAGAGACAATTGACCATTGTTTTATTCTGCGCATTGATGCTATGTTCTTCTGGGACATATTACAATGAACAATTAAGAAGGACATTGACATCACACCCTACAGTGTCCGTTTTTTTTGCCTGTGGAGAAAAACTGTGTTGTGCCATATGACCACGATCGTCGAAATCTTTGTTTCGTGAGCAATGCGCTTTGGTGCGGGGAGTATATGCTGCCCAGGAAGACATAGCTGGCTCCCCTATCTGGATGCATGTGTGCGCCTCCCAGAATTTTGATGTTTTGGAAAGAGGGGTCATGCAGGGGTATGGTGGCCTGATGGTTCATGGCGTAAGCATGCTTAGAATTTTCTTTTCGGCACTATTTCCATGCAATAAAAAAAAAACTGTGACGATAGCATAGCGCTCTCGTGCAGTGGCCAACGAAGCTGACCTGTTCGCGCCGCCGCGGGTTCGAACATTAATTTTATTTATTCAAGGTCAAAGTCGAGGTTTGAGTGATGACCCGGCTCTTGAAGCTTTGGTCGTGAAGTACATAGAGCTTTTGGTCTAAAAGCTGACCGCGGATGGAAAAGGCATTCCGTTCCTACGGGGCGCTACGGCTTGAAGACCTATCTGGCGGTGTTGATGCATTCTTAGCACCGTCCTTGGTCAACGACCCCACCTGAAGTCAGACCTGTCTCCCTGCGGAATCCCTCCTCTCTATTAAAGGAGCGTTTCATGTATGTGGAGTCTAAAGAAGTGGCCCGCTGCCCATATACACAGACAAAGTGCTCAGATTCCCCAGGTAGAGATATGGTGATCACAGACCCTATCTAATGAACCGCATGACATGTTTTCAGGTGCTTGTCATTTTACGGTGCCTTCACAGGTTCTGACATGTTTTTTCTCATTCGTGTAAGTATGCAAAATAAACTTACGGGCAACAATCTCCGCTACCCTCTTGCTCTCACTATTCCAATGCCAACTCATAGAGCCTGGACCTGCGCATGTTAAATAGTCAGGGGGTCCAAAGGCCCCACATCTGCAAGAGAAGGAACTTGCGCGTGAAAGCGAAGCGTAACTGCACCCAATGAAGGAGCCTTGATTGGTTGCACAGAATTTCATGCGGGATGGAAAAAGGTTATGGCCGGAAACAGCCTTTTAAGACTTTTTAAAATTTTTCGCATTTGCTTGTTTCATAATATTTACTACCATGAGTCTCTACATCGTGAATCCATCATGTCGCCTAGCTACCGCTTCTCACATGTCGATCATCGTCACAAGGTTGCTCTTCCTAATTGCCGTACTAACACCTTTTATTATTCATTCTTGCCAAACACATCAAAAGACTAGAACCACCCTCCCGCAGAGATCACATCGATATCAGTGACGCTCTTTTCAGACAAGCAATGTTCAATCATTTTTTGTGATGTCACCTAAGTGTTTATTAATGCCCTTTTTTCATTTTGACGTTTTCTTGTTATTGTTATTCATGTCTTGCTCGCTTTTCGATCTACTTTTCTAGTGAAATTATATTCGTTTTCTCGCTTTTTAACCTTTCACGCTATCTGATTTATTTTGGATTTTGTACTATATACCTGCCGCTTTTATGTTCTGTTTTTACTTTTTGAACCCGCTTCCCTCTATAATGCTTCGGCGATTGAGGCCATGCGAAATAAATAAATAAATAGGCCGTGTGTATGGTTGAGCCAGTATTTCTTTCGCACTTATCATAAGCCCGGAAAGAAGCCAAGCGGAGTCCGGTCTTGAAAACAGAGCCGTTGCTTCATGGCCATTATTGAGGGCGTTCTTCACTTCTGCGTCGACATTCAACTGAAACAAAATACGGTGGCCTTTTTCTTTGAGCGGCTGAATGGAGCGCAGCGACGCCAAGTACGAAATACCGGTAGTAGCTTTGCGGTAAAAAAGGATTCCTGAATATTCAGCGCAGTCTTACGGTCCGAGAATGTGGACCATGCTTGAGGAGACCGTCCGCGAATGTGGTGAATCGCTTCCCGCGGTGCAGCAATTGACGTGGCTTTGTGACCGAAAATGTACCTGAATAACCTGACGAATGGATATGGGAACAGCCGACATTTACAGGTCCGGCGTCACAGACCTGTCGATGCAAATCTGGACATAGTATATTCTTACCATTTGTGTGCCGGAGTAATCAGTTTTAACCATGCGACTGGGGCCGTCAGTTTTTTAGTATATCAGGAATATTCAAGCTTACCAAAGGTTAACTCATTACCTGTACGGTTGGCAGAGCAAAAAAAAATTTAGCATTTCAGAGGCAAGCGCTAACATCAAGCTATAGTCGCAGTTAAGTTGTCGAGCTGTTGCTCAGGGACCGATCGCGCGCGCACCCCGAAGCCGGTGGCTTGGCCCCCTTGGTTGATGTGTGTTAGCTGTTTTTGGGGCTCCTCGAGAAGCCGCCATCCAGGCGCCGCCGAAATGGGTTTGTTTTGAGACAAACGCGGCAGATGGCGGCAACGACGGTTAACCGGCAGTAAGGAGGCCCGTCCTTGCAAAGTCGCACTCGGGCCGCAAGACGCGGCCGACACGCCGACCCCTGGGGTTTCGAGAGGGGGTCGCGTGTAAATTTATTGCTTTCAACGGCGAACCGGCCGCGGGACGGGCCGGACGCCTCGGAGCAGGCAGCAGAATTGGGGAGCGCGACCAGGGCAGTGTGCGTGGTTCGGACTGGGTGTTCGGTTTCCCTGAGCTTCCGCTGGCGTTTTTAGTGATTTTGTGTCTCTGTGCTGTAACCAAGCGGAAATGCGCAACGTCTTCGTGGAATTCGCGCGGTGCCCGCGCGAAAACAACAACGTGAGCATCGGCGTGCTATTGGCTCCTTCAGTTTGAACGAAATTCTCCTGATTGGCTCCGAGAAGCGCATTTCCTATTGGTTGCAAAAAGGGTCCCCAGAATGCTGGGCGAAGGGATTTAAGGGCGAGTTTTTGGCGCGAACGGGGAGATTGGAGATCGGAGGGCAGGTCGCCTGTGAGCGCCCGTACAATAAAGAGCTGGTGTCCCGAAGAAGTTGTCCAGTCTGTTCCGCAACGTGTCGCCGGATCACCGAACCATCAGAAGACTTCAAGATCAACACCATCGATCTGTCGATCACCCAACATCAAGCAAAATTAACTGGCGCAGTCGACAGGATGATTCCGGCGGCTTTCTGCGGAGCTGACACGGACACGGGCTCTATGGGACACCAGCGGAAGGCGACACCCCGGTGAGAGGCCCCGGCGCGGCGGCTGATCATCGCGAGAAGTGGGCGCCGTTGCGGAGGAGGCAAGTGAGCTCCTGGTGACGGAGATCGGAGGCTGGTGGGAGTGAAGAGAGGCGACATCCTGGTGCGAAGTCTCTGGAGCTGTTGGAGTCGAAGAGGGGACGGCAGCTGAGGAGAGTCTTGGACGAAGACTGGTGCAAATCTGCGAAGCAACGAGGAGGCAACGAGAGGTCTCCGAGCAAGAGAGTGCTGCAGCCGTTGGAAAGGACGAGGCGGCGTCTGCGGCTGCGACGAGACAACACCCCTTCGGTGCAGGCGTCCGAGACAGTAAGGGACGCGTCTATAAGAACACTTCCAGGTGACAGCGCAAGGTGACTCCTGAGCCGGTTCGTACCGGCACCCTGTGCGGTCCAAGCGGGGCACCATCCTTCAAGGTCGACGCGGGACGACAGCGACGGAGGAATTCAGGTGGGCCGTCTTCCTGCTTGCTACGGGTCAATCATGTCGGTCACCACACGGTCGCAATCTCAACGGGCAGATGAATCTGGGGGATTGGAATCAGGGGCTGGAAGCCCGCAGAACGTATCTAACTCGGAAGAGCAGCGCGCTCCGGAGGAGGGGCAGGGCAGAGCAGCCACGGGCAGCAGTGACGATGCCATGCGAGTCAGGGAACGAGAGCTGGAGATAGAGAAGCTGAGACTGGAGGTAGAGTTGAAGCGACTCGAAATGGAAGCTAGAACCATCGAGGGTGCAGGTCGAGGCGGTAGGACAAAATTAGGGCAGTACGCGGATGATCTGAGGGCAGTCCTCGCACCGATGCCCGAATCTGATGAACTTGTGCCTGCATGGTTTAAGACAGCGGAAAGTATGCTCCGGAGCTGTTCAATCCCTGATAGCATTTCTGGCCAGGTCATACTTCCCTTTCTAAATGAGAAGAGCCGCACTCTGGTCGCCAACAAGTCGGACGATCGGGTGCTCTCTTATACAGAGATCAGAGAGCTGGTGCTCACCGAGCTGAAACTAACCCCCGAAGAGTACAAGCGCAGGCTCTATGCACACCGTAAGGGCAAGGAAAGCTGGGGTCAGTTCGTGACTAAGCTGGAAATTTTGTTGGATTATTACCTGCGTAGCCGAAATGTCGCGACGCTAGAGGATTTGAGCCAGTTGTTGGTCGCGGACCGCGCCAAACAGATGATGTCAGACGAGCTGCGCGCATATGTTTTGCAACACGAAACAGGAGAGTGGTTTAAGCCCACGAAGATTGCTCAGCTTGCGGAAAAGTTTGAGGAGAGCAGAGTCGTGCACTGCCCGAGAACAATGGACACGCCGAACGAAGTTTATGGCCAGCCACGAGAGGTAGGCAGCCGGACATGGGGTGGCGAGCAAAGAAACGAACGCCGACCTGCAGTGAAATGCTTTGGCTGCGGGCACTTCGGTCATATGCAGCGGAACTGTCCGCAGACTAGATCAAGGGGAGTGGCTGGTCAGGAGTCAGGCGGGGAGCCCCAGCGGTCGTCGAGGTTGACAGCGAGGGCCGCATGTGAGCTGGAGGCGGAGACAGAGATCGGGACAAGAGAGCCGGCTGAGCATGGCTCCAGATTGACTTGGGTGGAGCTGATCTCTGGCGTGCGCCCGTTCAAAGCTTGCCTTGACTCAGGGGCAGATATAACGGTACTGAAGAAGGAGGTTGTCTCCGATAACGTGAAAGTGCAAGGCTCGGGAAGGGTGCGACTGCGCGGTGCGTTCGGCCACACGGTCTCGGCTGATCTCATGTATGTTCCCCTGAGTTTGGTCACGAGAAACGGCAGCTCCAATCCGCAATCATTCGTACTTTGCGCCGTCACTGACGAGCTGGCTGAGGGAGTGGACGCCTTATTGACCCCCGATGTTTTCGAGGGGCTTGGCAGAGTGCAGGAGGACGCAGCGGAGTTGGCTGATAGAATAACAAAGGCAGAGAGCGAAGCCGCGCTTCACGAGGACAGTGAGAATGCCGCGTCCGTACTAGAGTTCGAACATGGGGTAGCAGCTGACGAAAACCCAGGAGGCATTCAAGCGATGCAAATCGAAGTAATTCCGCCCGAGGAGGAACCGGCCACAGTTGACCGCGTATTTGCTGACGAACAAAGAACAGATCCATCCCTAGTAGAAGCCTGGGAGCAGGCACGAGCGGGCACACATGGCATGCTGGTAGACGCAGGGCTGCTCTTACATCGAGACACAGTGGGTGGAAAACCTTGCACGCAGCTGGTCCTTCCGGAGAACCGCCGCCAGGAAGTACTTACGTTGGCGCACGACATGCCATGCGGGGGCCACTTTTCGGAAAAGAAAACTAAGCAGCGCATACGGAGCGCATTTTTCTGGCCGACGCTCGCCGCTGATGTTAGAAGGCACTGTCAGACTTGCCACACCTGTCAAGTGTTCTCAAACAGGCGTTCCACAGACAGGGTGCCAATAACGCCGGTGACGCGACCAAAGGAACCATTGGAGGTTGTGTATATGGACTGCATAGGGCCAATTGAACCGGCTTCAGCACGCGGGCATAGGTATGCCCTGTGTGTGATAGACCTGTGCACTCGATGGCCGGAGGTAATACCACTTAGATCACTGACCGCTCGAGCGACCTGCCAGGCGCTGGTGGACATATTCTCACGTTTGGGAATGCCACAGCTGATTTGTTGCGACCAAGGAACTAACTTTACTTCGAGTTTAACTAAAGAGCTAACTGAACGCCTCGGGATACAAATGAGGTTCTCCACACCTGACCACCCCCAGAGCAATGGGATAGTGGAACGCTGGAATGGGACGTTTAAGGCGATGCTCAGGCATGTGATACATGAGCATGCACGTGAATGGGACCGATTAATCCCCTGTATGCTCTGGGCCTATCGAGAGGTGCCTCACGAGATAACAGGGACGTCCCCATTCGAGATGATGTACGGACGAGTCCCGCAAGGCCCGCTCAGTATACTGCAGAGAACTTGGACCGGCAAATGGACACCCCCTACGGGTCTTAATAAGGCAGCCTCGGCATACCTGGTTGAGCTCCGGCGGCGGATGACTGAAGCAGCAGAAAACGTAGACGAGCGGATCAGGCGAGTGCAGCAGGCGTACGCGGAGAAGTACAACCTTCGGACCCGAACTAAAGAGTTCAGCGATGGAGAAGAAGTGCTGGTCCTGGAGACAGGACAGCACAGTAAGATGCAACCCAAATGGATAGGCCCAGCTAAGGTTAAAGAGCGAAGGCGCCCGGACAGTTATATCCTCCAGTTCACGGACGGCTCTGAGCGATGGGTGCACGCAAATCGCATCAGGAAATACTATGCGCGTGCGAACCATATCGGGGTGATATTTGAGTCGGACAGAGAGTTCGGAAACGTAGAAACCTTCCCAGACACCCGCGGCCGCGAGAGCGGCGCTCCTGACGTGTCACAGGAGGGTGGACGCCTCACAGACGAGCAGGTGACGCAACTCCGGCAGGTAATAACGCGACATAGGAGAATCTTCTCGGATAGGCCGGGCCGCTGCAAGCTTGGCGAGCACAAGATCAACCTCCTGCCAGGTGCCAAGCCAGCAAAGGCTTACCCGTACAGAGTACCCGTCGCACTCCGATCCGAGGTCGAACGGCAAATCGCAGAATTGATAGAATGGGGCCTTGTGTACCCAGTGGAGAGTAGCTTTGCGCATCCAATCGTCTGTGTGGCGAAAAAGGACGGAACAGTTCGACTGTGCATTGACTATCGCCAGCTGAATGCTGTATCGGAGGCAGACAGCTTTCCCATGGGTAATGTAACAGAACTGCTCTACGAGGTAGCCAGGGCTAGATATGTCACTATCCTGGACATGACGCGAGGCTACTGGCAAATCGCTGTAGAACCGGCCTCTCAAAAATACACGGCGTTCGCAACACCGAAAGGACTGTTTGCATGGCGGGTAATGCCATATGGGCTGCGCAACTCAGCAGCCACATTTCAGCGGGTCATAAACAAAGTCCTCCAAGGGCACGACGGATATGCCTGCGCCTACATAGACGACGTGGCTGTCTATTCGCAGACGTGGGAGTCGCACCTCGTGCATTTGGATAGGGTGTTGGGGACGATTACAGAGGTCGGCCTTACAATTAACCCGGCAAAGTGCAAGTTCGCAGAGCCCAGTGTCAGATATTTGGGGCATGTGGTAGGGTCCGGAGCACACTCGCCCGACCCAGAGCGCGTGCACGCCATTCTGCGGTTAAAACCGCCAACGACGAAAAAGGACCTGCGAAGCGCGCTGGGGCTTTTCAACTATTACAGAGACTACGTCCCATCCTACTCTGAGTTGGTGCGCCCCCTAACCGACCTGACTGGCCGGAGAGTACCAAACGTGATCCCCTGGAGCGAGGGTGCAGAGTGCGCTTTTAACGCTGTCAAAGCTGAGTTGGCCAAGCTGCCCACATTAACTGCGCCAGACTTGAAGAAAGGCTTTATCTTGACAACCGATGCGTCAGAGAGGGCAGTCGGAGCATGCTTGGCGCAGAAGCACGAAGGAAAAGAAAGGCCAATCGCATTCTTGAGCAAAAAGCTCACTCCGCAGCAGGCTAAGTGGCCGGCGATTGAGCGAGAGGCCTTTGCGATTGTGTGGGCTTTGGGGCGTCTAGATACGTGGCTGTTCGGTGCGAGCATCAATGTAGTCACTGATCATAATCCTTTGACCTACCTGACGAGGTCGACGTCATCGAGCGCCCGCCTCACGCGATGGATTCTGGCTCTCCAAAAGTACGATCTGCAGTTCTCTCATATAAAGGGCTCCCTCAACAAATGTGCTGATGCTCTTTCGAGGCTGGATAGCGACGTTTGAAGTTGAAAGAAAGAGAAAGGGGTGCCCCTGTTGCAGCATGGTACTCAAGTGAAAGAGCTAACTCAGGTGTGGTAGTGACCGACATGGCGGACTGAGTGCTTGCAGGACAGGGCCCTGCCTTGATGTGTGTGTGCGCGTGATTGACTTGGATTCATTTATTCCTCGTGTGGTGTGGCATGTCGGTGTAATTCGCTGCACTGGTATGCTTCAAATTAAACGGGGCTAAGTTGGAACCGCGATCCAATGCCCTGACATATTTCTTCATCGCACTGTACGAATGCCTTGAAAGTGTGTGTTGCAATTTGCGTGTATATGTTTGTACGAAAACTATCGGGACCATTGTTAAGACTTAAGTTGCTGTTGTTAGATGTGGTAGTTGTGTGTATTATCGATGTGCTTTTTCGTATATTTTGGTTCGTACGTCCCTTCGCACTTTTTCATTGTTGTAACGAGCTTTGTGTTGTGCGTACAGCGAGTGTACGCACAACATTCTCGGTAAGGAGGAGTTAAGTTGTCGAGCTGTTGCTCAGGGACCGATCGCGCGCGCACCCCGAAGCCGGTGGCTTGGCCCCCTTGGTTGATGTGTGTTAGCTGTTTTTGGGGCTCCTCGAGAAGCCGCCATCCAGGCGCCGCCGAAATGGGTTTGTTTTGAGACAAACGCGGCAGATGGCGGCAACGACGGTTAACCGGCAGTAAGGAGGCCCGTCCTTGCAAAGTCGCACTCGGGCCGCAAGACGCGGCCGACACGCCGACCCCTGGGGTTTCGAGAGGGGGTCGCGTGTAAATTTATTGCTTTCAACGGCGAACCGGCCGCGGGACGGGCCGGACGCCTCGGAGCAGGCAGCAGAATTGGGGAGCGCGACCAGGGCAGTGTGCGTGGTTCGGACTGGGTGTTCGGTTTCCCTGAGCTTCCGCTGGCGTTTTTAGTGATTTTGTGTCTCTGTGCTGTAACCAAGCGGAAATGCGCAACGTCTTCGTGGAATTCGCGCGGTGCCCGCGCGAAAACAACAACGTGAGCATCGGCGTGCTATTGGCTCCTTCAGTTTGAACGAAATTCTCCTGATTGGCTCCGAGAAGCGCATTTCCTATTGGTTGCAAAAAGGGTCCCCAGAATGCTGGGCGAAGGGATTTAAGGGCGAGTTTTTGGCGCGAACGGGGAGATTGGAGATCGGAGGGCAGGTCGCCTGTGAGCGCCCGTACAATAAAGAGCTGGTGTCCCGAAGAAGTTGTCCAGTCTGTTCCGCAACGTGTCGCCGGATCACCGAACCATCAGAAGACTTCAAGATCAACACCATCGATCTGTCGATCACCAACATCAAACAAAATTAACTGTCGCGATCGAGCACCTCTTTGTCAGCATTCCAGAGGAATCTCGGCAATAAAAATAATAGACTCATGTGTACCCACAGATAAATGCCTTCATTGCGATTTTCACGTATTCTTGAGCCGTTTATCCTTGTGAGCGATTCGGAGGCACTACAAAAAGGCGATAGCATGCAATTCATTCCATTATTCTTAAGCGAGTAGTTTTTGGCGGAGACGCAGAGTTTGGCATAGTTAGTGCATTATCTTTTGTGTCAGGAGGTTGGAAGCGCTGTTGCATGCTACCCCCCCCCCCCCCCTCCCCGCAAGAAAAACAAGAAAGCCTATGTACTGTTAAAGATGAATTTACATTGCATGTCCAGTGCAGTATAAAGCAATAATGTATGTTGCATTCACGCAGCTAGTTCAACGTGAGCGTTAATACCTTTTTCGCGAACTTATTTCCACTTTTTGCTCACGTTCCAGTGAGGAGAATTTCAGCAAAAAAAGTCTTCTAAATTAGTTTTCGCAGTTTTCGAAGATGCTGAAATAACAACAATGCATCATGTTCGGAAGAAAGCGCGCCTCGAAGTAGAAGACATGCTCGAATCCTTAGGAATGACTTTTCCCCTAGAGACCATCATGAGCAGGTACACAGGGAATTCTGGGTATTCGTGGGGTGCACCAAATGACAATAGTGTTCAAGGCAATTTTCATGCACAATTCGCGCGGAAAAAATTTATCGCAGGCATTGAGGCAACTGCCTCGGGCCTTCAGATAGTTGGCGCAGCATTTTTTAGCAACAACAATGGTGACAACTCTTCGGACTTTCCAAATGACGAAACCAATGGCTGCTTATGGAAAATATTGGTCTATGGGAGGTTTGTGACCCGATATCAAATGACTTTTCTTCCCTGGTGTTTGGCTTAGAAACTCTGGAGCAGCTTCATCATGTGACAGCCGATGCAAGATCTGAAAGTTCTTTTTTTTTTTTACCCTTCTTGCTCGGTGGGATATACCGGTGGAATCTACCTTTCTGTCCCGTCATTATTGCGGGTTTTGAAATTGCATGACTGCTTTCATGGCCTTCCGACGATTATAAGAAGTTTACTGAAAACCTATCTTAAGTCAGCTAACTCTGGCCGTGCTCCACTCTTTCTTTTTGTTTTTCTTTCAGATTTAGCATAGACAGGCTTCTCTTGTTTAAAAGCTCGAAGCAACAGCTTTGGCCAGCACAATGTCTTGTGTAAACCACGGACATGGATGTTAGTGAATTGGAGCCGTTTATTGTTGGAGCATTTGCGGGGCCCTTAAACCTATAGATTGTGTTAGCAGCTTTTTAAGTACTTTTGTGACAACTAAAAGAGATTCAGGAAAATGGCATTTCAGTTCTCTGTGGCACTGCAAATGTTCAGGTCAGAAACATTATCTGTGGCGCACCAGCTCGCTTATTGACCTTTAAAACTAAAAGGTACAGCACCTATACCATGGTTGCCTCAAGTGCACCGCAGAGGGTGGCTCTGATGACAAGGTTTTCTTTTCACTGACGGCAACAACACAGAGAACAGATGAACTATTCCGCCTGCAGGCAGACGAGGATCATCGTCATGGAGTATTCATTTTAACGTAGCTATTCACAGACTACGTTAAATGTGCGCCTCTTGATCCAATGCACCCACGAAACTTGGAAACTTGTAGCTTTCTTGTCCACTTCTCATTCTGATCGGACCAAAAGACCGCGAAAACATGTCGAAACAGAGTTCGTCTGCTGAAAATCACTTGCCAGTTGAGTTTGTGCGCCGACCAAGGGCGCTCGATGAAAAGGGACATGTGGAAGGTCACAGAGTTGCTGGTCCTTCTCCACTACACTTGCCCTGTCATTTTATAGCTATCTCTGAGAGTGCATAGACAAACTTTCTGACATTGCATGCAGCTGCGCAATATATTTGGATGTCCACACATTGCGTGCCAGCAGCATGCAAGATAAGCGCAGGTTCTTCTGGAAAGTTTGTTCAAGGATTTGGTTTGCTTTATGGAGAACAAAAAATGGCATATAATGTTCACTACCTTTTACACCTTGCTTCAGACGCTGGACAATATAGCACTTTCGATTCTATTTCTGCGTTCCCTTTTTAAACTATTTAAGGAAAATAAGAAAACTGCAACGCAATTCCAGATACCCTGTCAGCCATATACCTAACAAGAGGAGTTCACCACCACCGCCGCCATCAAGGAGGCAGTTCTGAAGGCATTTGGTGCAGATCACAGGGGTAACTGTGAATTGCTAGGCAGTGAGGGCAAAGCTGGCCTTCCGTTAGGTTGGGTTTGACCGCAGTACAGTGTTGCGCAGTTCCATTCTTTTACATTCAGCTTCAGAGAAGACAACATTTTTTGCCAAATTGGCATTGACACTGGTCTAATTAGCGGCTTTGCGCACCATGAGGCGAAGATAGTTGTCAGTGCACTCTAGGCAGGCAATTTTTAGACGTTGAGTCCTTCTAATACGCATCCCTTCGACTCTACAATGCTTGAAACTTGGTGTTGTCAACAGGCTCTTCTTTTAAGATGTTGGGAAATTGTAAACGTAAGGGAAGTAGTAATGGTGCCCTAATCTTTGCTGGTTTATACAGTCGAGCACGGATACATCCAACTCGAAGGGGGATCGCTAAATACTTCTATATATCGCTAAGTCGATATATAAAAATGCGATAAGGTTATCTGTAACAAGAATGCATTGAACCCACTCAAGTGGCGCGCTTCTTGCAGCCACTTATCGCCTGCCGGCATGCTGGCAGCGCACGGCACGCTAGGTGTTGCTAGGCCTACCCTGCTTCGCATCGAAGCCGCAGAAGACAGTTATTTGGAACTATAGCCACTCCCTATACTATAAGATGTCTAGCCTTGCTACTGCTACACTATAAAAAGAATAATCACTCAGTAGAATTATGGCACAGTTGGTTTCCGCTACTTCTTCGGCAGCGAAACAAGCCAAGCCAGGGCCATTGCCAGGGTTTAGTTAGGTTGGATTCACCGCATGACAGCGGTGTGGCGTAAAAATTGAGTGCAAAAGACGGAAAGCCACCCCCCCCCCCCCCCTTCCCAAGCATGCCCCAGGTTCACCTCGTCGCGCAGTTTCGGCGCGCTAGCGCTGCCAAGGCCGCGCAGCCTTGCCGTCCCCGCGCTATGAACGTCATCGAAGAGCGCCGTTACCGAAAGTACCACTTGCAGGAGAGTGGCGGCAAGTTCGATATATCGAACGACCGGTGAAATTGGAGTTCGATATACTTCGCGACTTTCCTATACTTTAACAGAGGATTTTCAAGGAAATAATCTTTGTTCGATATAGCCAATAATTCGAAATATTCGAATTCGATTTTTCCGGGTTCGACTGCATTCGTTTTTTCTCATCTCTTGCCAAGTATTTGCATACTGAACTGACGTGCTATGACTTGATTTGTTACTTTTATTTTAGAGTTCAAGGAGTGTCAAGTGTTAGCAACACTAATGCTATATTGGTTTGACATCCCGTGAGACTGGCTTCTTTCACCAGCATTTTTCGTGACATCATTTCATTTTTCTAAACGACATGTAACACATCTGATCGGCTTTATACTATATGTGAACTATGACCACAGGCCTCATAGGCTACGCTTTACCATGAGTTCACGGTTTTGGGCCATAGGGCTAGCGCTCATATTGTGTGCCATTTCCACAACGCCATTTGCTCCAAATTTGGTGGTTCAGTCTCATGGGGGAAATTCTGTTATGCGAGAATGCGCAAGTGTTCTTTTCATTTGAAACAAGTTGCAGGCTTTTAAATGAAAAGTTGTTTGAAACTTTTCTGCTTTCGAAACGAAAACAGAGAAAAAGTAAAAATAAAGCAGAAACAAGTAAAGTAAAGGAAAACCAAAATTAACTGGCCATTATTTCAGATCTGCTGGTACGGCTCCTTTTCGGGGTTCAAGTGTCCTTCGCCCCAACATATTAAAACATCTCTTCGCCAAACTTCGTCAAGTCATATATCACGCAATTTGAGACTACAACACACGCACACACTCACACACGCATGCCCACGCACACGCAGGCACACGTGCACGCACGCACAAAGTTCTGCAGCATGTCATGCTGGCAAATCTCTTGAAAAACTTTCTTTCGTGTTCACTGAAAACATTTTAATATCTGGTAACCTTTCAATTTTCAGTCATGCAATACATCTGGGTGGCTACTGATCATTGTTATTGTTTTCATCGCTCCAAAAACGTCTTTGCTTTTACTGCCAAAGCAGTTCTAGTGTAAGTCCTCCTCCGAGTGATATGATGTCTTCTCCAGCCCAGCAACACTTCGGCCACCCTCGATCCACCTACTGACATTCACCCATCTTCACCCACCAGAAGCGCCATCCACCACCCACCAAACTCTACCTTCCAAAAGCGCCACCCATCATCAACCAACCACCATCCCAACGTAAACTCAATATCATCTACATCTACCTTCCACAAGGCCCCCATGCAATCTACAAGCCCGCTCAGCAGCGGACGAGAAAGCCATGGCGAAATCGAATTCAAAGACGCAGTGTAAAAGCTTGCTGCCCACCTGTGGCACTATACACGATCCCCTCCCCACCCTATCCTCCTAGCCATGGGGCTGCCTACGCAACCAGCGAAACCCTCACAAATGAACTCCCAAACCACTCATGTGGTTGACAACGTCGATGCTCTAAACAAGGTATAAGACGCAATGGATTGGCGCGAGTTCAAGAAAAGAGATGCGGAAAACTCTGAAAAGCAAAATACTCAAAGCACAAATCATCAAAAGGGTAACCGCATAAGCGCACTGCTTCTGCAGGTCTGCCATATGAGGCGTCTGACCAATCCGCGGACTTTTATTTTTCCTGTTTAAGGTATCAGAGCGAACCACTAGTGTCTATGTAAAACGCGCTGTAGGGATGGTTTTCCTGGCAACATTCGGAAGAGGGTATTATAAATATGGATGTTTCCGTAAGCGGTAAGCATTATTCTGTGAAACGAGAACAGCAAAACCGAACCAACGCAGATATGCGACGGACACTTCTAACAAAGACAGGACTGTGGTGGCATCTGGCGGACAAAAGTTCTACTACAAACCCAATGCGGGGAAGCTCAAAATTGGCGCGCTCGTTCGGGTCCAAAGTTCCGACTACTTACAATAGATGGGAGTACCTGCGCGTCAGAGCTGCCGGATCGTCAAAGTACGGGCGCCAATTGCTTGCTGTGCGTTGCCCATAGCCCATTTTCAAATGAGCCTGAAAGCATTGCAACTCTTTAATCTATCTCGTTCATTTAATACCATACTTTTGGGATTTCTGCAATTTTCTTATTTATGCGCACTGTAAGTAGGCAGTTCGAGCGCATTTCCTAACGCCCTCTGGTAAGCAGCAGCTGGTCAAAAACGAACGTGAATTTACAGATTGTCCAGCTGAAAATAACTTTAGTAGAAATATTTCTTGTGTTTTCAAAAACATATGCCAAGTTTTACTATACAGTGTGGATTCAGCTTTTACTTTGAGGTCATAACTGGGTATCGACACCTGAGACAGGTTTCTGCGTACTAACCACGCAACCGGCTCTGTTGTTTGAAAATCACTCTTATTTGAAACTTCACACGAGAGGCATGAAATACTGTTTATTCATGCCTCCTTTGTTATTTTATGGCGCAAATTAAGAATTCCAGGTACGAAAAGTAAAAAGTGAAGAAGAAAGTCGGCGAGGAAATGCTGACTTGCATGAATTTGCGATATACTCATGCAATATGTTTTGCTATATTTTAAGAGCCCGGTTTTGTCGGTCATGGCAGCTGTTGCCGATGCCCTAGTGGGGAAAAATGAAGTCACGCACAGTACACCCGAAGGCCAGAAAAATTGAAAGGACCTCACGAGCAAAGTTGTCGCTAACCCACGCGAAGCATCACACAACATGAAGAAAGTTCGAGCAGGTTTCTTTTTTTGATTCCGGCATAGCTTGACAAACTATGTCCTCGTATAGCCGGTAAGGGGAAGAGCACAAATGGATGCGGAAGAAAATAATACCGTATCCAGTAGGAAGTGCGAATCAGTAATAATTAAAGAAATATCACCGTCGTGTGGAAAAACTTGTCTGCCAAACAGGCCCTTATGTTATCCACCGGCTGAGGGACACGTACGAAATTAAAAAAAAATAGCGATGAGCACCTATTCACGCCTTGCAAGTTTTGGAAAAACTGTGCGCCACATTTCCGCAGAGCAAAAATTCCAGGCAAAAGCAAGGCCAGACAGTATGTGAATTGCCGCAAGCTTTTCGCATAAAGAAAATAGGCATTCAGTGTATAAGCGATGCCTCATCTGAGATGTACAGGTCGGAAATTGACAATTTCTCTACCTCAGTATAAGATCTTTTGCGGTGTATATCGGATATCGACTTGGAAACGTGTCTATTCTGTGTATAGGTTAGGGCATGTTCGCTGTGGGTCTTATGATCAGCATGGCTTCTTGGAATAGACCAGTTGTAAAAGCGGCGCCCGTCCATGTGTTTGTCTTTTAGTGTGAACATAGTTTTAGCGCTGCAGTTTTTTGTCAAGAACTGATAATGTACTTACCATAAATTAAACGATATATTTTGAAGCGGACTTTGGATGCTTTACACCGAAGTTATAGCAGAAGCCGTAGTGTTAACTTTCTGTTTACTTTTCACCTTAGCGAAAGCGAAATAATTTTGTTTTGGTCTACGCAAACTACTTCTTTCATAACTTAAGAAGGTGATGGTTCGGGCTAGTGGGTATGCTTGTGTTTGTCCCTGTTTTGTTGCTGCGCTATGGATCATAATCATACACCTCATTCACATGACCATTGCCTTGGTGACTTTTCAGATTGGTGTCGAAATTGGCGTACCGTCAAATTCAACGTAAATGGCTTCGTCTTCATGATACCCTTTCAATTAGCAAGCTTCACTGCATTTTAAGAATGCATAGCGGAAAAGAGGGCCATAAAGGGTAAAGAACGGGACTGAGATTGCTTACCTGTCAAGTGAGGCTATGAGGCTACCACGAACTTCTTCGAGGCTTACGGTCCCGTGACATCAGAGGTAAGGTTTCCTTGATGCGCTTGTCTTCTGCATATGCGTTCTTCTGCATGGGATGACCCCCTTCTCCGCCCCGACTTGTCTTTGCCGTGTGTCTTCCTAAGCAGAAAATCTTTTTCGTGCACGGTCTATTAGAGACTCGGTAGTTGACCCAGTCAGTTCACTAACTGGCGCACGAAGTGTTTTTAAATACCGATAACGTCGTTTTTAACTGCGCAGGATTCAGTAGTGTTGCGATAAGGACTGTATTAGAAATAAAATACTTCACAGTGTACACGGCAGCGGAAAACAATAAACTTGCGAATTATTATCGCTAAATGTGCCACATTTTAAATGAGAACTGTTTCACGTTGCGTGGTAGACTCGATATATAACGGTTAGGTTGTAAAAAGGACGAACTTTTTTTTTTTTGTCTACGCCAAGCAGCGCTTGTCATCATTACCGTACGTCACTGAGTTGCTGTTTTTGGCGCACACGTGTTCACCCAACAAACGTCTGCTAGTTAGTTATGGGTTTTAGAGAAAACCTAGCGCAAAAAACATGCAGCCACAAAGACAAAACAGACGAGACACAAGCGAGCTTGTGTCTCGTCTGTTCTGTCTTTGTGGTTGCATGTTTTTTGCGCTAGGTTTTCTCTAAATCAAGTATGCACCAACTAGCCCAAAAAGAGGTGATATGGGTTTTATGACACATTATCTGCTAAAACTATCAGGCGCCAAACACATGCGATTTATCCAAAACAGTGATTTTACACTTCTTGTCAAAAGAGCCACATATATAGTACCGACCGAACAGCTCAACCGATACAGTAAGTTTAAGAAGTGATACCACACCTACCTTCTTTCCCAGCCAGCACAGAATATGCGAAGAGTAATAAAAGCTCTGCACACTGATCTATGATGCTAACAGTAATTTACCGCCCTTAGTCGTGAGTGCCCACTTGTTTTCACTGTTCTCAATAAAAAAAAAAAAATACGAAGACTGGGCAGAAAGCAGAAAGTTCTCAGAAAGTTTCCGCTGGATCAAAGCTTTCTCACCGACTGAACTTTCACACTAAACAGAGAAGATTAAATATCAGATCGTTTTTATGATATTTTTCAAAGGCGTTGCGCAGATAAGGCCAGGCCCTTTCAGGGGCGAAATGTTGGGTTTGAAGCATGTCTTTCTTAGACTGCTTGCATCGAAAAAATAGTGTTCAGTATGGTTTTCTTAGGTAAAATTTGTTCCCTCCTTCTTCCCTCCCAATCCGAACCTCCCCCCCCCCCCCCCCCCCCGCCTCCTAAATCCGCCCCTGGGCTTCACGCAACGAGGGCAGAGTTTTCTCAAATAAAGGAAGCACAGAGTTAAAGTTTCGCCTCCTATAGGAAACTTCATCAAACATTTTGGAGGCTGTATGCTTGATTACGCGGACTGCAAATTATAGCATTATCACTGGCAACTGTACGTGACCTGTTCGCAATAGTCCATGCTACATCTGAAAAGTTGAATGCAACGGCGTCAGGACACAAACCGGAGAGGCGATTCGCAACGACGTCATCCAGCTGTCTCAGCAGCCTTAAGCATAATATGCTGTGTTCAGCAGGAAGACGGCGCATTAACGTTCCGCATCGACTATTGTCGCCTGAATATTGAAATTTGTCTTTTCGCCCTAGAGGAAAGACCTTCACCAGAGCTACCACGCACTACAAAGTATTTTAAACGCTATAGCGTTAAAATCCACGTTAGGCAGAAAATCCTTATTTGTCGGCATTCTGAGCGAGAAATCACGGTCAAGGCTCTGGCAGGTGGTGCCCAGAGGGCAACCTAGGAGGCAGGTGGGCCACCCAGGTCACGTGACCTTGCGGTGTCATCACAACCTGATCACCGGATAGTGAGCAAACTTCCCACCGCAGGATCTGGAACACCACCTCAGAACTATGCGAGACAGATATATTTGGGCAATTAAGGAGGCTTGCAACCTCACCCGCGGTGAGGAAGTACCTGAGCAACCAAGGACATGAAATAAACCCGGAAAGAAACGCGCAGGCAAAATTACCGACCGAAGTGAGAAAATTACTCACTACTGAACCAATTCCAAAAAAAAAAAACATGCACCCTGCTTTTCACGAAGGCAGGAGGAGAGCAAGAGCAAAGGCCCTTGAAGCCGAGCTAGAAAGCTCGGAATACACAGTCTATGTAGACGCGGCGGAATACGAAGGAGGAGACTTCTTTGTGGTCGTGGGCGTGAGCGACTCGGGTGAAACATTAACGGCCGGTTCGGTCAAAACAAACAACTCAGGGACAGCGGAGGAAGCGGCTATCGCCATGACAATGGTCAGCACCAAAGCAGTCACCGTAATTAGCGACTCCAAGGCGGCTATAAACAATTGCGCGCGGGGTATGATCTCCCAGGAGGCAGAACGAATCCTAAGACATCAAGGCTGGAACCAAAGAGAGGTGGAACTAATATGGGTGCCGGCACACTCGGGGAACAGGGGAAACAAGTTGGCTCACAGTATAGCCCGACTCTATGTCAGCCGAGCAGTGATCCGGGTTGAGTCCCCAAATTTCACGAGAAATGCATTCATATCCTTTCAAGACTGCACCAATCCGTTTAAACTGGAAAGGGGGATCTATCCGCCACCAGACAAAAAGCTCGACAAAAGCCAGGAGGTAACGTGGCGTAGGCTCCAGACGCGAACCTTCTTTAGCCCGTCGAGACTAGAACACATGTATCCAACGCAATACAATCCGACTTGCAAAGAATGCGACGAGATAGCCGGATGCGACGACATTCTATGAAGCTGCAAGAAGGCGCCGCCAGCGGCGGACCTACTACCAGTCCCTTCTCTAGAGCGGTGGGAGGCTATACTGGCCAGCTCAGACCCGTTGACGCAAGTCCGGGCCACTGAGTGGGCACACAAGGTCGCCGAGAGCCATGGGCTCGAAGCCATCTAGTACAGTGCCCACTACGGTTCAGTGCTGACAATACACGTTTTCCAATCCAATCCCATCTCAGCAGGTGGCAGTTAAATTAATGGTTTGTCGCTCGGGGCCAATTCTCTGCTATTCGCTCACATAGGAGCAGCTTTTCACCCACACCATTGTTAGGCTTCTTGCAGTATGCTCTGAGTCGATTTAGACGTGGTGGCTTATAATTTTTGATAACAGGCTGAGCATAAGACTGTGCGAAAATTTTTAGCCTATTGAACAAACTGCGGAAGTCTTCTGAAAGATTCTTGCACGTTGTCGAACTCGCCACGTTTCTGATTCGAGAATAAGCTATTTCTCAAGCAGCAATCAAGGAACTTCAGTGGAGCTGCTGAAAGTCGTGAAGAATTTTTTTGAAGAGCGCGAGGTTCAAACTGTGGCAAACAGAATAGGTCTTGGAGATCTAATGCTTTACAAAGAGAATTACGGGCAGCAGTCAACGCTTGTGTTCTTTGACGAAGGCGGAACTTGAGCGTTCCATGGTCGAAATGGAATCCCCTTGTCATCCATAGAGTTTCTCAACATTACCCAGAGAGAAAGCTTGCGCCACCTTCTATGCGAGTTTTTTAAAGAGCACTTTATCCACCCCAGGAATGCCGGGAAAACAAAGCTCCTTATTTTGCTCGGCTTGTGTTGAGCCGAAAATGTGGATTCTGTCTCGGAATTTTTAGCTGCGCCGTATGTATAATTCTTTCCTCTGCGCACCGATTAAACTACTTAAATTACTTCAGTAGTGCGCTTCTCACCCCTTTAGTAAATTTAACGCAAGTGAAAGTTTGGTGTTGGCTAGGCTTGTACGGAAACTTTGACAGCATTAGTTCGAGGCTTTCTACAAATCCACGTTTTCTGCCCAACATTAGCCAAGCCAAATACGAAACCTAATCTTCGTATAATTCCTGCACCTCTCCATGAAGTTTAGCGCCGCCAACTTTCCCTCAAAGTGACATTAAGAATCTCTATGTTGCCACCCACAAGAGTGGCTATGGATTCATCTACACAAACGCTGCATGTTGATTATGCAGTGAGCCACCAGCGTGGCCTCTTTTCGCTTGCAAACCTGTTAGACCTAACAAACCACCTTGTACGCTAGAACGTGCGGTTGTAAGGTGAAGTCACAATATTCGACCAATTCAAGCAAACAATTTCTTTTGATGAAGGCCGTTTGTCGAGTGCTATGGTTGAGCCTCTTGATTTCGGCCAGGATGTCATTACATCGCGTTTGTTCCCTCACCAACTCTGCCCGCTTCCGGTCTTTTAACGTTACAACTATTATTTTTCTTTCCATAGCTCACTGCGTTACATGTCCTTAACATAAGCTGAACCCTTTTCATTAGCCTCCACGTTTCTGCCCCTTAGGCGAGTACCAGTAAAATACAGCTGTTGTATGCATTCGTCTTGAGAAGTGGGCTTGGGCAGGGTATGTACGTAATGCGAAGGCAAGATAACCGCTGGTCCTTAGGGCAACGGAGTAGATTCTAAGAGAAAGCAAGCTTAGGAGGGGGCGGCAGAAGGTTAGGTGGGAGGATGAGATTAAGAAGTTTGCGGCGATACGGTGACCGCAGCTGGCAAAGGACGGGGTTAGCTGGATAGACATGGAAGAGCCCTTTGCCCTGAGGTGGGCGTTGTCAGGCTGATCATGATGTTGATTATGATGATGGTTGAGCTATTATGCTGTTGCGAACAAGATCACCCGACGACTTGGTTAGCGACCCGCTAGCAGATGCGCCGTAGAGGTCACATTTGGCTGCATCCAAATGCTGCCTCCGCTGACAGGGCTTGACATCTTAATCTTGGGCCAATCAGCCGAATGGGATAGCCACTGAGCCAACGTGGCGGGTCGTTTACATCTGTTTTTCACATGGCATCAGGGTAAAACAAACAAGATTAAAAAAAATGGGAGAGGGGGAGAGTAGCATAATGCAAAATGTATTAGTTTGCTGCTCATTTGCTCTTACATATGATGAAAACATGATGAATGCACCGCAGTGCGCTATTTCCGCTCCTGAGTTGGACATGACCATCGAATGAGGCTGTTGTTCCACTGCATTGGTAGGAGTATTTTTCAGCACTACGGCCAAGCGTGAGAAATGCAAGATGAAAGGCTGTAAATGCCGCCTGAGTGCAAACAGCTGCGGTCGTTCGACCACCGCCGACCATGCTTCTTACTACTGCCGCTGCCGCCGCCTCCGCTGCCGCCGCCGCGTTCACTGCCTGTTTCTAACATTTCGCCCAAATAAACAGCGTTCTTTCGATTTCTTCAAGCCTTGTTATTTTCTCGACTTGCACCGTGAAGTGACAACAGGCTTCACTGTATGCAGGCGTGCAAGCTAACGAAGGCACGCCCGTATGCATGCATTTGAGGACGTCCTTGAAACCGCTGCACTCTTCCTTTGTGCGTGCTCGCACACTGTTGTTTTCCTGTCGCTGTATTTTTCTCTTGGTATTCTTATGTGTAGTACACTCCCTTCACTCGAAGAAACCTCATTTGCCTCCCTCCTACCTTTATATCGTGGTAATGCAATGAAAGTAAGCCACATTCACTGTTGACGGCAAGGGCGGCAATACTTCAAGTTAAAGTTCAGAATGCTCTCGCAGTCGTATCTGACGTCGCGATATTTTCAGCTCGTGACCTCATCTAGCAACCTTGCTGGCCCACTTATATAAGAATGTCTGTCTTTGCATATAATAATAATAATAATTAGTTTTTTTTGGGGAAAGGAAATGGCGCAGTATCTGTCTCATATATCTTTGGACACCTGAACCGCGCCGTAAGGGAAGGGATAAAGGAGGGAGTGAAAGAAGAAAGGAAGAATAGGTGCCGTAGTGGAGGGCTCCGGAATAATTTCGACCACCTGGGGATCTTTAACGTGAACTGACATCGCACAGCACACGGGCGCCTTGGCGTTTTTCCTCCATAAAAACGCAGCCGCCGCGGTCGGGTTCGAACCCGGGAACTCCGGATCAGTAGTCGAGCGCCCTAACCACTGAGCCACCGCGGCGGGGCGAACACATATAATCCGCCGAAACTCTGAATAAAGACATGGACTTCACTTGCTTTCTCCTCTATTCACTCTACTTTAACATTTCTAAAGTACCAGCTTTCAGAGTGTTGAATAATAGTGGACAGCACTGGCACTGAGGATGAACGGTAGTGAAACTACCGGTACTATACTAGCGCAATAAAATGGAAGTGCTTTGAAACTACGCTAACTGTTGCACGGAAAAAAAAATATGTGCAACGCTCAAGCTTGCGTTGGAGTACCAAACTACACTTTCAGAGCTAGAGCACTGACCTAACTTTACAAACCTCATCGGGGAGTGGTGAGTGGGGGAGGGTAAATTTTTGTCGCATACCTAAACTATCTCATGAAGCTTCAAGGCCTTGCCGAACCACGCTGGCTTGAATAAATAAAACATAAGCTCCTTATTAGATCACTATGACCATCTTTTAAATGCACACTGCCGGGTGTCTATGTAGAGGAAACAGAGGTTCGTAAGAGCCGCCCTAATACCAGAGTCCTCATCTTTGAAAAGGTGAACAGGCAGATAAAAGAACACTGCGAACAAGAGGTTCCCGGCTGGGTGTTCAAGGTCGCAGGCTCCATATACGCAAAACGAGAACCACATTTCGCCGGGGCCTCCTTACGAAGTATAAATGATTCCAGTGTTCCAGATGAGGTCCAGACCCTTGTTCCCTAAATGTGCCATCCCGACATTTACCCACGCCTTCAACAGCGACTCCACTAAACGGCATACGCAACAGCCCAATAAGAAGGCCAAGTTCTGTGTTGCGACACGTACACCGCCGAGACGCCATTACGCCATTATTCTCTTCTAGCCAGCAATAGTGACTTTCCGTGTAATGCTTACTTTCCCTCCTTTCGCGTGCATAATGCACGAACTTGGAGTTCTTAATTATTACTGCACTAATTACGAAATGATACAAAGAGAAACTCTCAGTACGCAGCGACGACTTTAGGAGCCCCTGTGTATGCCGGAAGAAAAAAAAATGTGACAAAATTCGTTGTTCGCGCTCGGGAACGCGGCACAGCTGACGCAACGCGTTGCAACTGTTTGTCGTGGCTGCGCCACATTCTCTCTTCTTCCTTTTTTTCCTTTTTCCTTACCACACTCCTTTGCCAAGGAAGAGTATCACCCTAGAGAGGCCGCGCGCTTAATTGAACCACTTAAGACCTCGGCGAAACAGTTCCACTTAAACGCTCCCGGGAGCATATAACATAGCCGCTCGGGGCGTCGGTCCAGCCAGACCGTTCTTACTCCAAGGCTTCCCTCCCCTCTTCCCCTCCCCTCTCCCTTGAGGAAGCGAACGCAAACCCGCGTGTCTTGGCGGACTAACGAGCAGCAGGCTGACTTTTCGGAGACCGTTTCGAATGATAATCGTGTGGGACCGTTAAGAATTTGAGCGACGGTACTTACAGGGAAACGACCAAGTTGCTGCTTCCCAAAGAAGGGAGTATGGGGGATGGGGACGGGGGTTAGTGCGTGGTTTCTTGTGGCTCCGGACTTTGCTTTCATACCTTATGCCCTTTTCAATTTTTGTTTTGTTGCTTCCAACGGCGTCGGACTTTCGTCTTCGCGGCGAGGCCATTCATCGGAGTTGTTCGAGACTGCCGCGTTCTCGAGGATGACTTAAACGTCCCTAGGCGGCGCTGGCTGCGTGCTGGGGTGGTTTCTTCGAGAACAGTCACCGGTTAATTACACTGTGACGCAAGAAACTAGCGTGATGCCTAAGAATGTTCTCCCTTGGACTAATGCATAGTGAGCTTGTTTTTGCATTGGATCATTAGAAGCGCGTATAAATTCTCACGGCATCCTAGTGACGTTTTAAGTTAATTACTTTAATTGTTTGTGTGCATGGTTTGCATCATCTATCGTTGGTATTCCTGACATGTTTATGCATCTTATTTGCCCCCCCCCCCCACACACACACGCACACGCGCACGCGCGCGCACACACACACACACACACACACACACACACACACACACACACACACACACACACACACACACACACACACACACACACACACACACACACACACACACACACACACACACACACACACACACACGCACACGCACACGCGCACACGCGCACACACACACACACACACACACACACACACACACACACACACACACACACACACACACACACACACACACACACACAAACACAAACACACACGCACACACACACACACACACACACACACACACACACACACACACACACACACACACACACACACACACACACACACACACACACACACACACACGCACGCACGCACGCACGCACACGCACACGCACACGCACGAACACGCACACGCACGCACACGCACACGCACGCACACGCACACACACACGCACACGCACACAGTGAGAGAGAGTGAGGGTGAGGAAAGAGTGAGAGAGAGAGGGAGAAGATTTATACACTTGCAGCGACATAGAACGCTATTTATGAGGCTGTTTTGTAACCATTGCAGCTCTAAGGAACACGTAAAAATCAGGGGGCGTCACAAAATTTGCGACAATATATAAGATAGCTTTCCAAAGCTTCGTGCCAAAGTCTGCCTCACTTGACAATACAGAGCCCATCTGCGTAGCTCAAGGTTTGGCGCTCGTATCAAACGTAGTTTCCGTCTCGAAACTTCGCAGCGTTTCTGCTCTTGTTTTCCAATACTGTGGAATTGTGCAAACGGGAAGGCTGCTGCGCTAGATTGGATTTGTCAGCGAAAATGGTAAAAGGAGGCATGAAGAAAGCAGATGGCAATCCTGGAAACGCACCGCCTACGTTTTTATCGCTCTTATCGCTGTTGTGTTGGCTACTAGCTGTCGAGGTTAAGACGTTTTGGCGGACTAGCTCTCTCTGATGCATCATGAAGCAAACAGAGCGATCTGAGACACACATAGCTTATAGGTTACGCAGCCTAAAAAGACTGAAAAATAATAATGCACAGCTCGCCTGAGACATACACAGAGAAGAGTAAGGAAGAAAAATAAGTAAATAAAAAAATTTCTGGCCTGCAATTCAGATGTACGTAGGCCGGGGGAAAAGTCAAATACAGCGCTGACTAAGAAATGAAGGTTTATTTCCGCGACATGATGTATAAATGCGTAGATTACAACAAAGAGATCTCAGAACACAATTTTCGATACACTGTTTGGCAAGCAAGATCTCACACACTTGAACAGTTGCTTATACGTGCAGTGTTTGTGTAGAAGATCGATGGCTATTTTCAAGATTGCACCGGCCCTCGCCGCATTCTTATTCTGTGGAGCACTTCACCATGTCTCCCTGCTTATTCCTTTATACCTATCATGGAGGGAAAATTTTTTGGGCCACATCGCCAAGGGTAACTGTATTTTTTAAATTCTAAAAACTGATATGGACATTACTTACAGTGGGCTACATGCCTCTCAATAAAGAGAGACTAACAGTGAAAGTCAAAAATTTAACAAGGCAATGCTATTTAACCAGCCAACTAATTAGCACATCTTAGCTGTATTCTGACGCCCTACACTGCCGACAATGCAATGCCCAAAAAAGCGCTCTTCTGACTCAAAAAGTATATTTTAAAAAATTGCAGAACATCCTAGGTGAAACGCTCGGTATTTCTGCATTATAGTCCAGGAGCTATTCAGGCGCACACATTTCATCTTAAAACAGCGACAATAGTTTCGACAAAGTCTGTGAAGTAATCGGGTCGTCTTCGCCACAACTGCACCGAGCGTGTGCCCCTTGGAGCCAATTTGTTAAGTAATGTGCACAGCGCTTGCCAGATCCAGGGGGCTATTGTTTGAAGCATTTTGACTTCCTATCCCTCCAAAATTTCTTTCTAGCTTTATCAAGCTTATTTGTATTATGTCGTGCAGAGTGCGAATGTCGCTTGTATGCTTGATGCTTTACGCTTCTTGGAAACTTACTCCTGCAAGTCTGGAAAGTTACTAGCTTGGCAGTGTCATCGTGGCGAAAAGCGGGAACCAGCACTGAAGATAAAAATGCGGCAATTATGAACTGCAGGGACAGAACGATAATTGGTAATAGTAAGTTGGCCAATTTTCTGGGCGTCTTGTACGGGCTTATCGTCATGTGGGCACGGGAGCCTGGCATCAAGCATGCTTTGCACATCACGTCCGTACACGAGGCGAAACAACATGAAGCGCATAGTTTCCCGCAGGGCGCTGTTGTAATCAAATGGGACACGCGGCAGGACCTCATCTGAAGGTTTGTGCTGGAGACGTATGTACACTAACAGCATGTCCGCAATGATTCTGTTCAGTCGTTCGGTTAGGCAGTTGCTCTGCGGATGGTAGTCTGTGGGCGGGTTGTGGGTCGGATAGCTCAACCATAAAATGCGGTGGATTAGCTGGGCTCTAAACGCCGTTCTCCTGTCGGTAATAACGTACGCAGGGGTGCCATGCCGCAAGACGATGTTGTTCATTAGAAAATCCTCGACTTCGAAAGCTATGCCTCGAGGGATCGCCTTGGTCTCGGCCACGGAGTAAGACTATATAAGAGCTGAAAAACCCGTCAGCGCGAGCGAGCGCAGGCGACCAGATAAAGTCACAATTGTATGCGCCGACGGGGTCGCATGAAGTGGCGGCGCCATGCGGCACCTCGTAGATGCCGCAGCAAAAAAAAAAAAAAAATGCAGCGCCCGGGCAGGCGGCTCCGACGCGCGCTCAAAGCAGACAAGCAGACGAGACGGGTGTTTGCTTCAGCGGGCACGCCGTGACGTTGCATTTCAGTAGTTTCTTTCAAGGTCGCCAGGCGCCGCCAGCATGATAGTGGCGCCACGGGCTTGTGACCTTTTCTGGTCGCCGCAGACAGGGGAGTTTCCACTCCTATATAGTCTTCCTCCGTGGTATCGGCGTAGCGGGTCAAATAGTCAGTAGTAACGATGGCCCACTTGTTTCTGGCCAGCGGCAAAAAGAAAGGGCCGAGAAGGTCACCCTCCTGTTTGGACGAACAGCGCAAGAGGGGCTGTAACGGGCTTCAGAAGCCCCACCGTCCAAATTGATGGTGTCTTCCTGCGCTGGCATTCCCAGCAGCTTTTAACGTAACATCCGACAACGGCAGAGAATCCAGGCCAGTAATTCATGTTCCGCACTCCGGTGAGCGTCCGTGAGAAGTCCAAGTGGCCAGACTTGGGCTCATCGTGGCATGCGATAAGAATTTCAGCACGGAGATAATCTGGAGTTACCAGAAGGTAAGCTCTTCCGCGGCCTCTCAAGTTCTTGTACAAGATATCTTTCCGCAAACAGAAGGACCCTAACCATCGAGAGAAGTGTCGAGGTCGAGCCGTACTGCTGTTTTCAAGGAAGTGAATGAGAGAGTTAACATCCACGTCTGCCCACCCCGGATGATTAGTACTAAGGCGGTGAAGGTACCAAGGAAGCCGCTGTCGTCATTGTGTTCTGCGCTAACAGTGTCGTGTGGTGCGCGCGACAGCCTGTCGGCGCCTTCATGTTTACGGCATGACTTGCATGCGGTAGTGATGTCAAATTTCTGAAGCCATGAACTCCAACGTGCCAGTCGTCCGGACGGTCAATATGGTTGTACGAGAATGAATCGAGAGCGAATTTTTACGCGCCTGAGCTTCACCGCCGACGAAGTGATGCGTATTCGAGACTGCGTATCGATTCGCCCACTTGGGGCTCTTCATTGCTGGGCGATCGAAATTAACACGGGGGTTCACCTTCGGTTCACCTGAAGTCAAGGGAACAAGACGTTTTCTAAACTGCAACGTGGCTACCTACACATTACAAGGCGGAAGCATAAATTAATGACGTTTCTTAAACATGTCCATCAATTCTGGACAAAAGCATCCTTGAACAAGAAACCATTTATGAACGCAATTTTTTTTTTCATATAATGGAAGATTCCGCTAAACAATCAACATATCTGCAGATCACCCGACGGTAGTCTTAAAATTTTTTTTTCTGTTCACGTTCTTGCTATCCTCAGAAGCGTTCCGCGTTATTTTTTCACGGCAGTCTAAACTGTTCGATGCGACCGATGGAAACACTTGAAAAGAAAGAATTTGCTACATATCTGAAGAATGGACCATTATCTTTAATATTACCGTAAAAGTATCTTACAATTTTCCAATTTTCAAAATTTTTGACGAAATTGCTGGACATGTTTACACACATTCCGGAAAGCTTGAGCTATCTTAAATTCAAACTGGTAATCTTAGTTGCCTATGCGTGACAAGTCTTCATAGGAATCAAAGTGCCCAATCGGCAAACACATGAGAATAAGTATAATTGTAATTTTATTGTAATCCAAAACGAGGATCTCACTGAAAGAACCGCGTTTAACCACCATTCTTATGTTCCTACTCGTGCGTGTGTAGCGCGTTAGTGTTATGACAAAGGATAAAGGTAATTCAGCAGTCACTAATCCTGACCAAGGTCGGCGCAATGTTAAGAAACGGCCGCTTGAATTACCTCACTTTTTCCTCTCCGGCCTGTAATCACCTGCTCCTATCTCTGGCATACAATGCTGGAGGCCGTTACGGCGAAGGTGTTTGGCGAGAGCAGGGGGTCAGTGTTCTTGCCTAAACGAGCCACAGCACACATTTTCGTGTTGCGACTTTCCAGGTGACACATACACGTCTACTCATCGTCGCTGGCCCAGCCTCCTAATCTCGTGTTGCGCAGTACAGCTTGCCGCTACATTTTTCCATAGAAGATGCGCGCTGCAGTGGAAGGCTTCCGCGTCGCTTACGATGTCGCAACTAACGAGTCGACAGCGACGAAGCTATGCGAGTCTTGTAGGCCCTAGAAAACGTGTAGGCGTATAGCCTAGGAACGCAGGTGCTGCAGTCAAGTGGGCCCTTCTCGTGAGATGCCTTAGGTAACGTTAAGAAGGTCCGCAAGCGGCTTTGGTGACGAAAGGGTGGTGACACGAACTGTTTAGCTGCAATTCTATCTTTCGGGACGGTCATTGAAGCTGGCCATAGAAGGGACGCTTGCGTCAGGTGCTAAGCTGTCTGGTAAGTTTTCTGAGCAGCGTCGCCAAAGGGGGGGGGGGACGTAAGAGGTTTAACGTTGCTTGCAAAATCTCGGGAAAGAGCGAAAAAAAGGAAAAAATTAAGGAAAAGGGGATGGGGACGGAAGAGAGGGGCCAGTCGCATACGCAAGGTGTAACACCTATCCTGCTCGTTGACAAGCCGATGCAATTTGCAAGGGCCTCAGCAAGTCTGAAGCCTATTTTACTGCTTCGTAAAGAAACCATAGGCCGCCAGAGAGGTGTTGGTCCATCTAACTTAAGTTAGTTTATGACCCATGCGCTGTTCAATTTGCTAGAATGTTCCATGCGATACGACAGAGTCTGCATAGAGGAGCATTGTGAAATTATAAGGGTGACGTAGTGTTTTTGTACGAGTACAAAAGGCTTCTCAGATATCTTTGCATAGTTATTTATTTTCACCTATTAGCTGGCAATCGAGTGCATGGGAAAACTAGGTTTTACCTTGCCTTTATAAACACCTTATTGAAAGCAGCGCCACACACTGGAGTGGAGGGGGGAGGGGGAATGAAGGAGAGCATCATTTTAAATAACTCCAAATTTTGGATGTTGGAGGCGTCGTTTTGCTTATTAATGTATCAAGCCATGATAAAACAGTCTGCATCAATACACGTCTTCGTCGCTAGTTAACATACCAGAAATTTGCCCCTCTAGTGAAACAATCATTACCACGCGTCCGTTTTATTGAAGCTCCTAACCAGAGCAGACACCGATCCAAGATATGCAGCGTGCTTGCACGTTGCGTTAGAGGCTTCGCACCGCAACGAGCGTAAGCTGTTCTAGGGGGCTTTAAAGTACTTCTTTTATGAGACGAAAAATTACACCAGCCGGAGCGTGTTGCCAAACTTTCCAGAGTCTTCCGGTTTTGAAAAAGGCTTTCGAAACACACGATATTAAAATTATAAAAAAATTCAAACAAAGACACTCGGCCTCGCTACTGCTAGCCAGGCAGTATATATGAGCCAAAATAATGAATCTCTTTTCGGACTACGAAATGACAGCAACTGTGGAACCCACTATATTTAAAACCACTGAAAAAGAAGAAGTGAATCCAGAGACCAGAGTGGGCTCCGTATCGCGTTCTGCCAAGGAATAGCATTAGGTTGCCCATCCGGAGCTGCCGACATACAGACAAAAAAAAAATGAATTAGGCTAAAATTACTGCCAGATGAGCGAACGTTAGCAAAACAAAGACAAAATGAAAGCGCGCGGTGCTCCATAATGACTTGTCCGCGTCCTGCGCCCTGTATAGTCGGAAAGCTATCAACTTTGGAGCGGCGCCGATCACCCTTACTCTACCGAAGATGCGCGCGCTGTTCACAGTTTTTTTTAACGAATTTATAGTTTGCTTGCTGCGTTTCCAGCACTTACGTTCCAGCCATTTTCTCTTCCCCATTTTTTCACGCATTAGGGGGCGATAATAAGTTATCAGAGGTAATAACCACGTTTCGAGCTGCGATGATCTTGGCACCCGTTTGTTAGGGGATATACTTGCTATCGAATAGACGTCACGTCCAATGGGTGGCGCTGCAACGCGCGAGACTAAAAATGGGAGAAAGGCGGAACAGTTGAACGAAAAGCAACAGGAAAGATATCACGGCGGAGACGAAGGAGACGAAGAGCGGAAGAAAAGAAAGAAAAAAGAAAAAGAAAAAACGCAGGAAGGCGAACAAACTTTGCGGCGCCATATTCTTACACTCTCGCTGCGAGGATTCCTTCCTCGCTAAGGAAGGCACCCCTGCATGCTTTCTTTTGGAGTGGAAAGGATTTCTTTACTTTTGCCTTGTGCAGTATTGCGCACGCTTGCTCTTCGGTTGGTGGTGACGTTCTCAGAGAGCTTTTTTTTTATAGGCGGAGCATTGTGACGCCCTTTTGTCCCTGGTGCTTTGAAACCAAACAGGATGGAAGCCGAAAGAGGAGAAAAAACAAAATGATAAGCGAGCGACGAAGGGAAGTAGTCGGATCAGTAATGCAGGTAGCGCGTTGCGGGCACGACGTCTCTTAATTGGACGTCTATGGCTCTCATGAATTATTCTCGTAATGGTGCCCATTAGCGATCAATTTCTCTCTGCAGTCGGCGCATTTTGAAGGCTGCGCTCGGAGGAGGGAGGAGAATTAGGATTAGAATAAAAAAAAACGAAGAAAAGGAGACATACCCGTTCGGCCATTTTGCGTGACTACTTTGCGCGCAATTTTTTTTCTGTTTACTTCCGCTCACCTCTTTTCTGCTTTCATCTCTTGCTGGGGACCACGCTTCGTTAAGTTCTTTTTTTTATTTTCAAACTTTTTTTGCGAGAAAATATAAGTCACATCCCGGAGCTATTGGAGTGAGCTTATTTTTCTGAGAGAATAAAGAACGAAGGTAGCTAACAATGCAATTACCGCAGAACTGATCCCGTATAGACGAAGAAATCTATTTTCATGTTTCTGTATTTCTTTTGCGCAAGGAACTGTTATTTGACTCCTGAGAGTGACGCGTGATATGCATCACGCGTCACTCTACAAATGCTTCCAGTGTACCTGTCTATAGACCCTTCGATTGGTGCTGCGTTCAGCGGAGGTTGGACAGCAGTTAATGTTACTTCATTCGTGAGGAAAAAAAATTCATGTGCTTTTAAGTAGAAAACATGCGTCCTTTAGTGCCAGTTCCTTTTTGAACATGTATAAATAGCGAAAAGCTTTATAGTTTTCTTCTATCGAAGCGAGAAATGTCAGCGTTTTTTTTGCAAGTATTTTTTTATTTATCACTTCAAGGGAAGGGGAGGTGCCAGCAATCTTTTTTTTTTGCGCACAGCAGTGCGTGAAGGAGCAGCCCTTCAGTAGTGAAAGGTGTCCTCGAAATAAGTTTTTTTTTTCGAGAAGCCTACCGCAAACTGGAGAACGTCCTTTAATACCAGCAGACCGTGAGAGGAAAAAAAGAAGAAAAAATACAAGCGCGGAGCTTGTATAAGTTTTGATAGGCTAACAACAACAAGTTGATTCAAAAGAATTGGCTGCTTGAGTTTTAGAACGGCCTCCTCCACCGCGCACTGCCGTCATAACGAGCACGTGCTACTGGAAACTGGACGTTTTTTTTGAAATGGGCTTTTGCGCTCGGTTTTATTGAAGGGAATCTTGAAATTGCATACCGTATAGTCTGTAACTTGTTCTTCAATAAGGCTTTAGAAATTATCATGACATGCAGGCTTGCAGTAATGTACGGGATCCAGATCGGTGGAACACACACATCGCTCCATTGCTCAGTCTGCTTTGTCAGAACAAATTTTGACAGGGTGCTCGCGAATGGTATGTCTGCGTCATTTTCTTGTTCTCAGGCAAGAAAAACCGAAAGGAGCTGCATCTTATTGTCAGTGACTCAACACATTTATTCGGACGCAGCCGAAGCCGCATACGATTGAGAGGAATCAGAAGATAGAGCCGAAAAAAATGTCCAATACTGGAATTACTCATTTCCGAAATATTTAGATTACAATCGCACCTTCGAATTATTACGAATTGTCTGAAGGAAAACGATAGCATTACCACGTATTCATACGTACGACAGGAGAGAGATAAAAAAGAGCATGCTGGTCTTCGTGCATGCGTAGTAAGAGCGGATTTAAGAAGTGCCCTTTACCTAATGTATTTACGTTTTTAGTGGGTCCGACCGTAACCTGGTTCCCGTGTGCATCTTCCAATCCTCGCTCCCGGGGAAGGACTACAGTAAAAGGCACGCGACCGCCATAGGCATAGGAGGCAGCGTCGCTTGAAATTTTCATGTTGCTTGGATGCTGGCCTCCTTGCCAGATTGGACGATTGTATAAGTGCCTTAGCACCCTTCGCTGCGTGACATGGCAGGATTAATTGGAGATATTAGATATTGAAGAGGCATTTTTCCTGCAATGGGTGTAGACAGACTGATGATGATGATGATGATGATGATGATAAGTGCCACCCCCTTACAGTTTGAATACTCTGGCGCAGCATATCGATATTCCCTCCAAAAAGGAGGGCGCAGAAGAATTTGGTCGTTTTGGAGAGTACACAGTCCAAGTGTCCTGCCTGGAGAGAGAGAGAGAGAGAGAGAGAGAGAGAGAGAGAGAGAGAGAGAGAGAGAGAGAGAGAGAGAGAGAGAGGGGGGGGAAAGATTTTCATGCGAAAAGTTGAGAGGAGAAACTTATCTGGCAAAATTGCGCGCCTCATTGATTCACAGATAAAATTATAACAAAAAGCGCTGCCATGGGTGAATGCAGGATCACCAGATGTTAGTGTCACGCGCCTGAAAGTGTCTTAGGAGCAAATACTAACGCTATACCAGCTATTTCCAAATCTTGATGTCACATACATATGATACCACGTGCGTCCAGTCTAATGCTGTTGCAGGCGTGCAGTATCTTGGCTACGAGTTCCCAATTAGTAATATACGTTGCGTTAAAAAAAAAGGAATGTATGCTAGTAGCGTAGTAGCGAAAAGCTCCTGGCTTGTGTGAGTACATTACTCTGTTGTCTTAAAGAAACATAATTTTTGATACTATCATCAATAAATTACGGTTATTAGAATATACCAACATGGAGACAAGGTATAAGAATTATAACGCATTTAACAATACGCTACAGAGCGTACAGCGCACTTTGAGGTATTCTCTAATCCTTCAGTTACAAGAACTGTCTTTACGAGCTGCATAGTGTGCTTACATAATCTTACTTTCAGAACCTCAAGCGCGCAAGCGCTTGTCAGCTTCGCGTACTCTTGACTGCAGAAGCCTCGAACTAATGCGCAAAAACCAACTACAAACTGTGTCGTGCTAACCTTCACTCTCGAGTGTGCGAAAGGTTACGATGCTGTCGTCGACTCATTTTCAACCCGCGTTTTCTGTTTTTAATTTTTTTATCTCACAACCATCTACCACTCTCATTTTTTTTTGTGCTTCCCACGTGATCTCTCTGCGTCCATACGCTCGTGTTACCGCCCCCCCCCCCCCCCCCCCGCTTTTCTCCCGCAAAATGCCTCCAACTCCCAGCCTTCACCAACTTCGGTCGTTGTTCGACAGCTCTTCTTTTTGTCCCTTTTTCTCTCTCACAATTTTTTCTTTGCCTTTTTTCGCCGCTGGCCTGTGGTGGGTTGAAGCGCTTGCCGGATTGATGACTGCGCTGCTGCATAGGCGGCTCCCGAGCAGCTGGCTTCCCCAGCCCTCCTCCTCCTCCTCTTCCGCTGCTTCTCCCTGGCCGCGCCTTCCACCGCTAGACAACCGCTCAGGCCGCAGGGACACTAAACACAGCCGTAACCTTTGGCGGAGCAGGCACCTCCCCACCATCCTCCGGCTTCTTTTACGACGTTGCGACAACGAGCCGAAGCCGCAGCCGCCGCAAGCAAGCTGCCAAGAGCCTCCTCCCCCTTTTGTCTTAAAGGAACACCTTGGCGATCTTTCGAGGCGGTTGTCATGGAAGCGGCGAAAAGAGAGGAGAAAGGAAAGTAAAAAACAAAAAAACATCGGGGATAGAAAAATTAATAAAAAAGGAAGTATGGCGTGGGTGTCGCTTTACGACAGCGACAACGTCTCCTAAGTGGTGCGCTGACAGCGACCGCTGATACGAAGCGTGCCCTCGGGCTGATCGCTGGAGGTGAAGAACAGTGGCACGACGATTGAAAAGAAACTGAACGCGGTTCACTCGCTAAAAATGATAACGCTAATGAGACAACAAGGTCGATATGTTCAAGTATACGAGGATGGCCACGTGAAGGGTAAACGAACTGACTGAAACGTGCCGTTAACTGTTTCCCGGTTTGGTTAATTTTTCAATATTTCGTCAGAGAACGCGACGCTACCCAGAGCATGGAAGTGGTGATATCTATACGCCGGCGTAAAGGGCAGGGAAAGCATTATAAGTTTAAAAGCGAACTGGAAAGGTGATAGGCGAATGGTGTAACAGTATTTTCGTTTTTAGTGGTTAAAGACTCCTGCTTAACTATTACTTCCTAAGTGCGATAACTACCCTTGGAGGGAGATATGAAAAACTTTTATTTCTTCAGTCGCTATTGCTCTGATCTATCGAGTTCATTTTATTTGCCGTGAGTCATTTCATTTACTCTTTAAAAGTGCCAGTGAACCCTCCTTATAAATACAGGCGCAAATAGCATAAAATTTTTTAGAGTGCAACGGCTGGAAAGTAAAGTAACATACTCCTCGAATCTTTCTGAATATTTATTCTTTGCCGCTTTACGCCAGTCATTTAGCTAGCTGAGTTGTCACACACTACCAGAACTGGCAAATGACAGTGGGGGCCCTAAATGTTGAAGCTTTTAAGATGCTATATGCGATCAAAATACTAAATTATTTTTTTTTATTGTCAGAGGCAAAGAACTTTCGTCTGCAGGGCACGCCAGTGATCAACGTTCTGGCGCGTTGTTAATAACCGGACAAAACAGAAAAAGCAAGCAACAAAAGGAGTGAAGAACCTCTAATAATAGATTATTCCCGCTGCTGTAAATAAGCTTGGCATCATGGCGCTGACATGGACACATTTTTTTATCGGCTTGCTTTCTTCCAGCATCAGAACTAATAGAACAAGATGCGAAAAAAAAAATGACAACGTATGCCGTGCCCTAACCCTGACTGTTCATGTGACGTCAGCAGGTCACCGGATGCGGAATATCCGGGGCGAAATCTATGGTCCTCTGGCGTGCCAGGCAGCCGTCTGCAGCCACTCGCCGTTCGCCGAAGGCTTTTCTGAAGCTCTTCCAAGGCGTTCGACGCCGCCGTTTGTGGCGGTCAAGAGAGAGATTACCACTGGCACCTCCAAAGCCCGCAGAGTAATCCTCCTCTAAAATGTATGAATCCCGAGGACATTTGTTTGGCTAGCGAGCATCAATCTTTCAGCCGCATCTGGTTTCCCACTGAAGCCTGATATATCCCTCCTCTCTCCCTTCTTTCCCTCTTTCTCTTTCGGCATAGCTTAGGCTTGCGACGAGAAGTGCGGTTTCCAAATCTCTTCTGCCTATTCACTTCACTGGGAGCGAGGACTTTCACTTAGAGCTGTGCGTGTGCTTTCTTCGAGACAATGGCTCCTGACGGTCGAGAGAGCTTCCTAGAAGACGGATAAATATATGCATAGTTCGCGTGAATAAACTGTGAGCGAACTTCGCAGAGCTCTTAGTGCTTTGACAAACACTGATAAATTGCTTCCTAAGAACGCTATGTAGAGCACGGCGAAATATTTATTAACGGAGGTTTTATAATTCTTATTTTGTGTCCGCTTGTGCAAGAGGAGCCTTTGAATACAAAACTACGCAAACTTTGAATGTTTACACATATTCTTGTGATCTATTGGAAAGACAGAGCCGCCTTCACAAGCCAGCCTAATGGAGCTTGTATAAGGTCAGTTTCATTACATCGGTGTCTCTCCTGTGAAAGTGTCGGTACGGTTTAAACAAGAGAAAATAATAAACTCGTGCCTAACTGGGTTACGAACACGGAAATCAGTTATTTTTTATCGGGAAAAATATATCAATAAATACACTAATATGCGCATCAGAATTGCTTCAGAGCAATAATTGTTTGCGTAAAAATTGGTTTGTTAATACTTGCACTGCAGGTCTGAAAATAGCATGTCTTAGCGTGCATTGTGTTAACTTATTCCTATTCCTCTTTTATTTCACCAAAGCAAGAAGACACTAATGCTGTTTTTTTTTGCGGAATGGTACTTTAGCTTTGACTTTTTATGCAGAAGTGTAGCAGCATATGACAACTCCTGCTGACTGCTAAACATAGTGACCTTAAAAAATTTCTTGTGCCATGAAGTTTAAAAGTTTTTAGTATTGTGCATTCACGCTTCCGAGCAAGAAGACTGATTTTTTCTCGCCGAAATAGTATCAAGTCTATTGTTTCCATAGTGCGTTCATTACTAAATTTATTGACAGTGCGCAACCTCAAGTTCTTATGTGTACGTGTAACCGTGGTGATCTTGAGGCAGACCTGACTGAAAGAAAAGTCTTCAAGGTTGGAGTTAAAAATCTAAGACCACTAAATGTGGACGCTTTCGAAGAATGAAAATACACGTCGATCAACGTAACGAGGACAAAACGGACAAGTTAATACATTGACATTTGCACGTACAGACCATGAAAATGAAGCACCATGGTTTGGTACATTGCTCGGGCTCTACCGATTCGATTTTCTCGCTTACAAATGTCGAAAAATATTTGCAGGCATTAGAAAAAAGAAGGGCGTTGGGTTAACTAGCAATATTGTTTTTTCAGATATATTTCTAAAGAATAAAGTTCAGATTCACTTAATCTCAATGTTTTGTTTGAGCTCCTTTGTGTTTTTGTAAATCGGCCAACTAAGCACAATCACTCTCGCTTATAAAAATACGGAAGGCCTCACACAAAAAGTAAACATACCTTTTCTTGCACTCATTACAGCGAACATAAAGTGAGCGCAAACATTCTAGAGGCACGTCGTCTTTCCTAAATTTCAATTTGTATTAACAAAATCAAGCAGATTAATGATAAGCCGATATCATTGCCATATGTCCCCCTTAATTACAATGAACAAGGAAGAAACCCTTCTATTAGTTTATTACCATAAAAAAGCGCCCAGAAATGAAATATTTAAGTTACTGCCAACACATTTGCGTCCGAATTACTCCTTGGTGCTCTAAAAGGCGCACCGCACTTGAGTGAAAAAAAAAACCATGCTAGATATTACGGGGGTTTGAGAGCAAAATGCCAGAATGGGATCTGTAAGGTGTCCATCGTAAACGTGCTCTCTTGTACCTGCTGCTTAGTTACAAAAAGTTCCTCCAACTTCCCCAAATTTATGTTTAATGACTTTTATGCAGCAAGGCCTTTGTGAATATCACTCCACCGGTGAACGAGATAGGTTTGAATTTCCAAGTTAGTCAAAATTGGCGTATACTCGTATTGGCGTATTCGCGCTAGTTTGAATCAGCAGGCTTCCGCGAACGCACAGGAGCTGGCTTAGTGAACAGGTCGAACTAATCTCTACAGACGAATATACGTAAATCTGAAGGAAGCTTGGTTTTTACATATTTACGTTATTGGCGTTTATTACGGTGCGAAAAAGTGACGCACAAGACGTCCTCTATTTTTTTTTCCTTTTAAAACATTTATTTCGCCGAGTCATGACTTGCTTATTTCTTATTTGTTCTTGTATTGTAGTTCCTTCATTTTCTTCTTTTGATTGTGTTTTTACAATCTGTAACTCGAGAGCAGTGACTGCTTAGGCCGGTTGGTACAGTTTGTAACACATTTGTAAACATATTAGCCATCTACATATTTTACAGATCTCCCTACCCGCACCCTAATTTAATGCCACTCCTGGTGCCTGGAAGAGCGAATAATTATGTTGAAAAATTTTAGAAAACTTCACGCTTTTAAATAGCAAAAACCGTCATTGCGCAGTCCGCTCGCCCATCCAAGGTGTTGATCACGCGATTGCCCACCAAAAGGATGCATGACTTAGCCTGCATACACGCTTGCAATGCGCAAAGTATCTTTTACAGGCGTATTAAGAGAACTATCATCAATGGCGATGCCATTGGTGCGTATGAAGCGTGAGAAGAAAAAGCAGAAGAGCAGAAACAAAGAATAATCACACAACAGAAAAAAAAAATAAATACTTAAGTGGCTAAAAGCTGCGGGACAAACTGCAGATGCACACTGCTGTTTGCGCCGGCACCCACGCGTAAGCCTAATTTAGAGGAATCGGCCGGCAGCTTAATAAGAAGGTAAAAGATCACAAAAGAAGAGGGCCACTCAGTACAGTGAAATGAAACAAGCTTATGCAAATATTTAAACTCAAGCTAGCCGCACTGAACCCGAGGCTGGGAAATTTGGTGATTTAGGTCATTCACGATGGCAGCGGTGGCTTCGTAGTTTTAGGGCTCACCTCGTACGCGGGAGGTGCTGGGTTCGAACCTGGTTTCTTGAGTGTCTACATGCTTCCAAAGGTGCGCAAGCCTTGCCTAGACTTAGCGCTCGACCCTCAGTGGAGTGAAATGGCTGAGAAAAATGTCTCTGACCAACCAGACTTGCTTAATCAAAGCGGTGATTAACCGATGTGACTGCTATCGCAGCGGACAATCCCGACCAAGTCAGACGACGTATGAACATTTTTGCGAATCCCGACTTTGCCCCCTCCCCTCCCCTCGCCATTACATCAGGTTTAATTAGTACCACTTTGCTTTCAAACTGCTTGCTCTTATCGTTCCTCGCTAATTAGTTTCGCTGCCTTCATTAATTGCCTTTTAACCAGAAAACTGTGGTAGAGTTATAGGAGCAGCGAGACGAAGTATACGCCGAACCCAATTAAAGTTGCTGACGAGTTAACCTGTTTGTGTTCTTCGCTCATGACTTCGGAGAAGGAACAGAAGCTGGGACGTGCTGGCTGTATGCGAGGTGGTTATTGCTTTTCAAAAGTCTTGGAAAGGTGTCCCTTTTTTTCTTTACTTAAAGGCATGAGCAAATGTCAGTCTTTGTTCGGGTAACGCAGCGAGCTTTTCGGTGCGGTACCAAAGATAATTCGCGGTTTCTGCGAAGGCCGCTTACCACACTGCAGTAACGACAACCAACACCTGTAACAGTCAGCGGGTGGGTACTTACGCCCACTCTCTTAATTGCGGCGAGGTGGGGCCACAAACTGACGGCGCATAGCAGTGGAATGAAGACGAATTAAACAATATCTAGAAAAATAGTCTCGCGCACGCGCACAACCCTGTGCGGATATCGAGAACGCTTTCGAACGCTGCGGCCAATCAGACTCTCTTGAAAATGCGTTAAGTAATAGGTTCTTGCAATGGGATGAGTTGCTTTCAGGCTAATGAGTTATTAATTGCAGTAACAGTTAAATCCAAAACTGTCGAAACACTAGGCAGCGAGTATACTTTTGGGGTGCGTTTGGAGTGACAAACATCTGACCTACGAAGAGCAGCTCTATCATATTTTAATATCACAGAATTAAAAGGTTTAACTGCACGTTTCTGTGATTATGAAAGTTCTCGTTAATTCATAAAAACTGTTGCTTCTATTTTCTCACAAAAATTTTTGTGAATCGCTTATGAAACTTCGAGCAATAACCTGGCTTCTAAATATTGTCTTTGAGATAGATTTTAATTCTGTTTTTCCAGAGGGAAAAGTTATGAGCTGAGTACTTGTAAACTAGACAAAACTTTATGCGATCGTCCGTTCCGGCAGGCTTACGCTGCCTCTAGTTTTCTGCACTGTCAAAAGACGACGATGCGTTGACATCGGATACGACGGGAACTTTTCTCAGGAGAGACCCAGCAGAGCAGACGACCGGGAGCCCCCGCCGGCTGTTGCTCTGCATTGTCAAACTTCGCCAACGCGCCTATTTTGCTCGCGTCACTTATCAACATCATTAAGCTGGAGGAGCACGCCGAAACGGTGTTGAGTCAAAGGGCGTAGGTCCAAGTTTCCTTTCTACGTCACCGTGTATTACGTGATGCGAATGCTTCAGGGTGCTTCTTACTTGATCGCATCAAACGCTGACTGTAAATGCGGATAATTGGATGAATCTGCTCTCAGCTAAGTCGAAGGCAGGAGGGGTAGCGAATCCTGCAGCATCAGTGTCCTGGCACTAAGTGGACTTAGCGCCTATCAGGCAGTATCTGCTCCGAGAGTTTTTATTGATTTGATAGTTTATTAAGGCTAAAGCCTTTATTGACTCATCATTGTCCGTCCGTCGGTGAAATCTGTCACACTATGGCTCTTAATAAAATGAGTCAACTCAATAATAAAAAAAAATCTTTGTGCACGGTGGGATTCAAACCACCATCACCCTTCCGTTCTGCAGCCGAGCGTATTAACGACTACGCTACTTCCAGCCAACGCATATGTAGTTGTCTAGGCGGTGTTGGCTGGGCAACATTATTTTTCTTTCTTTTTATCCGTCCACACTGATATATGTCCAGCGTAAGGATGCTGGAGAGTGTTTGCGGAAAGGCGTCGAATCACACGCATGCCTCCCAAACGCTCTCCAGTGTCTCCGGCATTTAAGATTCGCAAACAATTGTGTACTAAACATCTTAACCACACGTCAGTCACACAAGCAGCAACACCGTGCTAAAGGATATCGCCTCATCGCACTTTAGGTCACCAAAGTGCCCCCCTGAATTTTTTTTCATAAAATTTTATGCAGCGTTTTTTCTGTATTCGCAGTGAAAATGCTGTGAATGTTACTTCATTTTTTTTTCTTTTTATAATATCGCACATCCTTTCCGGGGCACTTCGTCATGGTTTCGTACGTCATCGACACTGTAAGAGGTGGTACATATCATTTAAACTGGTTTCTGGCCACGGTAACTCAGTGCTTTTAGCGTTCAGCTGCCGAAAGCGGGTTGAGAGTTTGAATCCGGCCGCAGCAGCAGCAATTCAGTGCAGGCTAAATTGAGTAATGCGTGTACTAAGATTTAGGTGTGTGGCAAGGAACGCTAGGTGGCCGAAATTAAGATGGCCTCAGCTACGGCGTGTTTCATATTCGGTAGTGTTGGTTTGCCACGCAAAACTCCACGGGTCCTTGGCGACTATGTTTAAGGATTCATGATTTACTAGGTCGTGGCAAAATAGGCTCCCAAAAAACGCAAAGAAGGGAGGGAAGAAAATGGGATATCAGCAGTAAGGATGCGCAAAGAAAATAGGCAAATGTGAAAAAGGCACCCAAAGATGTGCGCATCTTGAGCTGCGATGCAGCTACGGTCACAACCGTCTCGGCTTAATTACCTAATGATAAGAGCCCGAGGGGCGGAGAAACCCAGCTCGCGAACTGTTGCCATTGAAACTATTCAGCAGAACGCGTTTGTTGCGACTGGGGTGTGAATGCGGTTTAACTGGAATCAGACTTGCGACATTGCAGCATTCAAAGATTACGCAGCTTTGATAAACATTGCCGATGGTACAAAATCAAACAGAGCAGAGAATAACAGAGATAAGGAAGAAAGAAGTGTGTAATAATTCGTTCCGAAGTACACCGTTGTAGAGATGCAAAAAAAGGATGGGCTATTTATTTCATTTCATAACACAAGGATAACTGATGCCGTGGATGTGACATTACAGCTTGAAATTGAGCGAGGACTTGGTAAAACTGAAATGTAGTGTGAAATCAGCAGTCGGAAACTCCTCTTGCAGCACAGATTTGCAATGCCGTCTGTGATCACATCATACTGCAACCAAACGGATTGTCCCGGAATTGCTTGTAAGACGCCTTCGTGGTTTCTTGCGCATTCGTTTTTCTCCTTGCAATGGCTTGTGCGGACATGCACTGCTGAGTTCACGATGGTGGGGTCTCGACTCGGAAGCCGCCTCGCTTAAGTTTTGGTCACACTCACTGCGGGGTTTTGATGCCGAAGCTGATTGGTCACGCATTCTTCAGCTGCACAAAGTGCGGAGTCACTTTGGCGGGGCTTGTCGCTTTCTTTCCCGATCTTGAACACGTCGACATGCTTCTGCAGGAGCAAGGTCTGCTATCTGGGACTTTTCCACCGCACTTGAGAGAGGCAGCGCTAAGCAAGCAGCCGTCCAACCTGTCAGCATTTGCTGGCGAGAGTCTACCCGTGCACATCGTGAAGGACGATCGTGCGCAGACAATTTGGTGAGCTTGGTAGCACGTCTTGCAATTTTTTTTTCGCACACAGATTTGTCTACCAGTTACAACGTCTATATTCTTTCTTGGATATCTTGCGTCATGGGCGCCTTCAAAAAAAAACTTCTCCGCCAACACTGCTTCAGTGTTCGATTTAAAAGCGTTAGCTACGGGAGCTTCAAGTGTGTACATCGGTGTGCTCAGCAAACGCGGACAAGAACAAATCCAAACATCCTCGGATGTTTCCTTTTCGGAAACATTTCCTCGAAGACACAAGCAGCGCCATCTACCTCGTGGACTTTACAATTCTATTACGATTTACAGCCACCTTCGCTATATCCGGTATATTGCCTTGTTATATCAGTTAACAAATTTTATAAGCCCGTGCTTCAAAACACGACGAATCGTTTCACACCATCCGAAGTCCAATGCGAAAAACGGTTCAACCGTAATGGCCACCTGAAAGTCCTCGGAATGCACTGTTAAGGGGAGGAAAGTTCGCTGTTGCGAATTCCGCACATATTTTGGGCTTTATCTTAATTAGTATTTTTATCCGCAGGAACATGCCAAGTCATTTGAAACCGCTTCGAACATTCTGCGTCAAACAGGCGGCCCCCAAATTTTATGCAAATGGTGGTCCAGGGGAGGTCCTACTTCGATGCAAGCTATATGCACGTATATAACGGATCCAAAGTATAAGTATAAACTGAGGCGCTATGCGCCCATTCTCGCTAAGAGATATTGTTTGGTCACGTGGTTATTGTTTTGGTGAATTTGATCCTCGTTGCAGACATACGGGTCCTTGACAAACGCAAGCAGTCAGAGCTAACGCTCTTAAAGATATGATTGTCTAGGTATTGATTTCATGAATCCTGGAGTTGTAGGACTACGATTTTTAACTCTATTCAGAGTTTTGACAGCCTGCAAGGCGTTTTTAATATGCTATAAAATACTACCCATTGGTGTTTTCTGTTGGAAAACCCGTGGATGAGCTTTCTTCAGGCCTGGGTGTGCTATTTATACTAAAAAGGTTTGTTTTGAATCGACTTGATGAATGGCTCCTCAAAGTGTTGAAGAGATTGAAAATGGTGACCTTCGACAAAATAAATCGGCGAATGAAGCCACTGTGATAAAAGACTTGGGTCAATGGCGCCTCTGTGTGCGTTGCCTTTGAGACGGTTACCAAGCGAAAAATTTTATCAATACAGTTGGCAGACTCCTTGGTTTCTTGCCTTTCGACAAAGGCTATGAATCCAAATCTTAAAATATAAATAGGAAGTAAAAAAAGCTAAGATGAATTCTTTCTTGATACGCTGTCGCAGGCACAACGTGAATCAGTCATCAGTCTACTTAAAACTATTTGACACATCTTTTACATCCTTCCACTGGCGCATCCTTGCTCGACAGCGAGGAACTCAGTTTACTGGATGGCTCTTCTATGTGCCGCATGCGCTGTGTGCCTATTGATTGCTCGCACAACGTATGATCGATTGTGATTTTCTTTGGCCACGAGGGAAAAAGCTGCCTCTGGCTGATGCATCTTGTGCGCACGCCGCGACAAATCGATTACCGAAGACTGCGCTCCGAAAGCCAGTTCTGCTCGAACCCTGACTTCGCAGTGCTTTGGCTGCAGCCCGCGGGGTTTTGTCTGACTAAGGCAGTAGTAACAACTACTTTGAAAACTTACTATTCGAGTAAGTCTTAATGATGCGGGAATAAGCCTCTTATTTCTTCGTGAAGATATCGCATACACTTTCTTCAACTAAAAATGCGTACGTCCTTATATAAACTGAATTGCATCAGAGCTCCGTACTATGCCCTAAAATGCCCTTTTTTTTCTTGCAGGCAGGTGTCCATCGATAATCAAACCAATGGTTCTGGGTCCAATTGTTCGGAGCCTTTGAATTTATTGGATGAAAAAAATAGCAGCTTGGTGTTGGAATCACCAAAGTGGACCATAAAAACTTCTAAATTTTTAAAAAGGACAACATTAGTAGATGGCAGGCTCTGCATTCATTTCAAAGAGTAATTTCAACACGTCGGCTGAAGGATCGCCCTTGCATGCAATATAATTCGCCACCCTGCTCAGCTCAATTGAGGTAGGTATAAGAAATGCGGCTTGTTCTAAATTATGCTGTCGGACGTTGTCCCATCGCTTTGTATTTCGGTATAGAGCCAGGCTGTGAGGTGACCTTGAAATGCCTTACTATGCTGTAGTAGTGAGATCGCAAGAATCTTCCACAGATTTCTTAAAATAAAAATTTCTGCCAGACCGCTATATATTAACCGATGTATTTCAAGCAAACATTGTCAGGACGTGTTATTTCTAGCAATACTTTACCTCGAATAGTCAAAAGCTACGTTTGTATAGAACACTTTCATTCTGATAGCTGCATTGAGCGTTCACATTTTATAATCATTCGGCTTTATTGCGTGCCATTTTATCGTTTTTACGAGTTAATCTATTTCGTCGTAACGTATGGTACCCCACTACCATACGTTACAAGCCATAAATTCCTAGGGGTGACATTTGACAGGTCACTGTCATGGTCCCCATATGTACAACAGCTTAAAATAAAGCTCTGCTCTTACGCCTCTATCTTTCGTATGCTCTCCACCACCAGAAAAGGCTGGTCTACACCTTCTTTACTACGGCTGTATGGTGCGGTGTGAAGGCCTCCTACGCTACAGTCTCCCAGCTCTTCAGGGTATCTCACAAACAAATATCAAACTCCTTGAAGGTATGCAAGCTAAGGCCATGAGAATCTGTCTCTGCCTTCCCAAGATCACCTCCACAGTGGGTAGTCTAGCAGAGAGCAGATGTCTATCTGCATCAGTACTGCTAACCCAGGAGTTGCTTCGTACCCAGATGCGGTTCGTGGCTCGTGTACCTCACCATCCACTCGCAGCGCACTGCATAGAGGAAGGTTCTGACCTTCTCTCACCACACTACCAGCGCCCTGTCACGACCTCAGCACGGCAAATTAAGGCAAAAGTTCTCGGAATCAAAAGAAAAACAAACACCCCATGTCCTGTACTTAAATATTTTGCTCTTGAACACATTTGTGGATGCTACAGTGCGCACCGTCACATCTACACTTATGGCTCTGTCACACCCGTCTCATCAGCGATTGGCGTCTGGGTTCCGTCAACGCGCACCACAATTTCGGCGTTACTCAGTCACCGCACCTCGACTACTGCTACCGAGCTGGCTGCTCTGCGAGCAGCATATACTAACATTATCCAACAACCGCCAACAGCGTGGGTTATTTTCAGTGACTCTCGGGCTGCATTACAATCTATAAAGTCATCAGGAAGCCTTCAGGAGCCGATCATCGACGACTTAAACAGATACCACTGCGAGGCCTGTGAGCTTGGCCATCGTGTTGTGCTGCAGTGGTTACCCGCTCACTGTGGCCTTGCAGGCAACGATCACGCTGACGGTGCAGTGAGGTCGACGCGTGGCGACACCTGGCTCCTACCTATAAAATTTTCTCGCAGTGATGGCACGAGGCTTCTAACTACAAAATCCAGGCAGACGCAACGCTCTATGTGGTGTGATCCGCAGCATCAATATAGACACCTTCTTCGTATCGACCCTACTTGTGACTTTCGCATGCCACGCAATATAGCTTGACGTGGTCAAAATTGCCTCTACCGATTACGCCTGAAAGTTGCCTTCACTAAATTTCATTAACATAAAATTGGTGTATCAAGTAGCCCTCTGTGCCCAACATGAGGTGTGCCCGAGGATCTGCCACATGTTATCTCCAGCTGCCAACTCTTCAACAATCATCGCAAGGCATTTTAAGTGCTTTAGGACTCCGACAGGACAACTCCGTGAACCTGAAGCATGTCCTTGGACCCTGGAGGAACGCGGCTTAGCGTGTGCGCGGGACAAAAGCATTTTTTGTGTTTTTAAGAGACACGTGTTTGGTGGACATTATTTGACAATTATGTGTGTGTTTGTAAGTGCGTGAGTGTGCTTGATTTCACCATGCACCCTTTCTTTTTCTCTTTTCCTCTTTTTTTTTAACATCCTCTTCTCTACTCTTCTCTTCTTTCACCCTCACCTGGAGTAGCATGCCGGGCCGACAACCAGGCAGACCTCTCCTGTTTCATTAAAGTTCTTCTCCTCCTCCTTCTTGCTGAAAGAGCATTTGCCTGTGATACTGGCTGGTTAAGATTTAAGGTGCCGTGTAGGGAAGCAGAACTAATCAACCCTTTGTGCGGCATGAAGTTTTATCAAGTTTCACACGCTTACAAATGGTAAAAATTTTCTCATAATGACTCTAAACAACTGAGGGACATTAATTTCAAGCCATTTCGATAATTGGTCTTGAGGAAAAAAGGGAACACATATGCACCACTGTCTTCATAACGGGAATGCGGATTTACCGTTGTACTTCCGACGAATAAAATAACTGCATTTGCATTATAACTGCAAACGGCTTAAAAATTTGTTATGACCAGATCACTGGTTGAATGGCTTAAAACATTAGACGCACAATAAAACTTGGTATCAAGCTTCGGCATAATTTCATGCGGATCTGATTCCACGCGCTCGAGAACTGCTTATAGCGTCTTGTTGTTGCAGATCGCTGATGATGCAGATACTTAATACTTTAATTTCCAGACTGATTGAAAGAAGTAGCGTAAGGTCCTGCTAAATACTCGCTTAAGTTATGTAGACATTAATGGACCTCTAAAAACCTGTCGTTGTCTTTCTAGCTTTGCGATGATGCACTGTCGTGTTCATAGAGAGCCTCGCTCAAAGCTAGTACATGTGCCCTCTTTTTTCTTTTTCGAAGGCTTTTTTCGTTATTACGAACTCTCGTTCTTCAAAGTAGTAATGCTACAACAAGGCTGACTCTTGTTCACCTCATTTTAGTTTGCAGCTTAACTCTTCGAAACAAATTGCTCATCACTTTTGCATTCGCCGTCATCTTCGCTCGGCTCCTACAATCCAAACAAGAGATCCTAGCCTCTTCTTGTGTAAGGTACCGGCCTCAAAAGTGCAGATAACTTATATAACACTCTAAAAACTCCGCTTCCATTTGCAAGCACTGCATTACTGAGGCCGATACCGCCACACAGCCGCTGCCTAGGAGCGCTGTCAGGAAAAGTCTAACAAGACAACAGTTTCGTCAGAAAGAATACACCCTGAAAACCCACTTAAGTTTGTCCATAATTGGAATTGAATCACTAAAGACTGCTTTAGAATTGAGTAAATTTAGCCACTCACTAGGTATCAGGAGTTGATACTTTCCCGCATTTTTTTGTGTGCCAAATTGCGCCGACTGGAAATCGAAACATGCGATTGGAGAAACACACAGTACGTCAGTCACCGCCAGCGAAAAATGAAAACACACCGCATTGTCTGCTTAAGAACTCGACAGGTGGCAGAACACAAAAAAAAGTGGTACATGGGTGCACCGTTCTTTTTTTTTTGACTGCAAGAAAAGCACGGCGATAAGGCGATACAGACGTGTACCACTGTCCTACAAAGGTGGTAGAAATTTGGACGCGTTTCAAGAATGATTTCCAAGCTCTTTCCTACGCTAATTGTAACAAAAATGCGCAGAACATATCGAAGTCTCTCCAGGTCAGCCCGAAACTGCTCCACCGTGTCACTCCTTAGAGCTCGCCAAGTTCATTCAAGTCGTTAGAAACAGACTTATCAAAACCAGTATGCACTGCACAACCTATAATTGATTTCAGCGCAGGCACTGTCTACTGGCACCGTTCTTTGTCCCTGAGCCGCTTTTAGTGAAAAGTGATAAACCAACAAGCTCAACTTTTCATTAAACATCACTTGTCATTTAGAATTGTATTCGCACATACAGTAAATGAAAAACACTGCTTACATTTCGGTTATGTTAGTGATCACTACTAAGAAGCATACAACAACTCAACAACGCAAGTTATTTTTAGTTCGGCGCTCTTCTTATGTCGCAGATTCTTGAAACCTTTGGAAGTGAAGAAAAGAAAAAATGATAAGTGATGATTGCTGGTGCTATGGCGAATCAAATGACCTGAAGACGATACTATATATTGTTTTCGAAAATTGAGCACCGGCACCACTTTGGCAGCACACTTGCGTGCCCTACATCGGAGGGTTTCACCCGCGGTAAATTGCAAACACAGTCGTTACGAAAAGCAATCGCAGAGCTCACCTCGCTATCATGTGTAATCCTAATGCAGCAAAAACTCATTAGGTCAGTGCCGTTGCTTCGCTCCCCTAGTTCCCTCCTTCCAAGATAGCGAGGATCTAAATTGATCGCTGGTAATCACGACAGCAGCAGCAGCAGCACGCGGCGGCGGCGACTGCAAGCGTTTCCTTAGCACTCAACTTTGTCTGAGGACGATTCGCTATCTGCGCTGCGCCCGGCCTGTCTTTCTTGATCTTCTTGTTCTTTATTATTGGCACATTCTGTCCTGCGCAGTAGCGTTACACAACTGGGCTCTTGCTTCATCATGGGACTAGATGGGACATGTTCACTGGCCCCTGCGCCGAGCGCTCTGTCTCAAAATGGACGTCGGGACAGTTTTCGTGACATGTCGGGAATCTACTTTCGGAGCGTTGCTAAGCGCAACAGTGACGAAACGCCATTTTGTATTGCCCCTCCTTATAGCCCTTCGTGCGTGCACGTACCTGTAGAGATCGTGAAATGTGCTGGAGTTACTTTGCTTCGAAGCAAAGTGCGTAATCGGAGGGCGGGCTTGTGATGCCCCCTAACGGTAAGCCCGCTCCTTTGCTGAGATTTCTGTTCAAACAAGAGAATTGTCGAAAATCACCGAAATCCACTACGAGAGCTCGTCTATAAGCTTTCACAGGGCTGCATTGTCAGAATTTATTAACCGCTACCATGTGGCCGCTGAGCCTGTAATTTAAGAATCTTTCAACACGAACACTTCGCGTGCTTTTAAATATTAATCACGACGGGTCGCCCCATTCATTTTGACTTATAGGCCCCTTGCAGCTATCTGTCGTGAAATAAATAAGAAACAAAAACAACTAAACGAAATATACTTCTAACTATGGATTGTTCACCACCATAGAATCACACTCACTTATCCAAAAAGAAAAAAAAAAGCTTGAAGACCACCTAATACACCTATAGGCCCGCTCAATCTTCGCACGACGCTTATTATATACCTTCCCGTATCACTTGCTGCGAATGGCTCAGCGCCTCTTCTCGAGCCTGGCGTGCATGGAGCGTTTTTCGCACGCGGCCACGCAACCGAGCTTGTATCATCACTGACGCAAGATGTGGGCGCCAGAAGCGCGCATGCTATAGTGCAAGTTCAGCGGCATTGCTAGTGTGTCAGCTACATGTACCACATTTCTTGCAAACCTTCTCTTCTCGACCGTTGTAGGGCGTGATTGTGGCTTATATAGGCGGATAAAGTGCGTCACGTGTGTTCATGCTTGCGTTAAGTGTAATAGTAAACGTTTATTGAGGACATGAATCATGACGAAATATGGCATAAGCTCTACTCTAATGTCGGTACGGGATCACTTTTTGACCACCGTGGCCGCGGGGGGTGGTCTTTCTGGCAAGCCACATGCGCAGTGAGTAAACATGGCTATTACGACTCCCCCTCACACATACACACAAAGGTTTTCGCGATTATGCAGTGCTAGTTTTTTCTTAGCTGCCGGCGTTTGCGGCTTTCTGTGACCGCGACGACATCAAATCATTAAAGTATCATGATGTCTCTTTCCAACAGCACTTGAGGACAATCATGGTAAAGTTTTCATTTATCGATTTCAACCCGCTCTCTGAAATGAAGACATAATCAAGACATAAGGATATAGCGGTGCTAGGAAGTACCTTAGGCAAGAACTGAACTTGACCCCTGTCGCACACATGTCCATCACGGGACGTCATTTTCTTATTTGGCAGCAACCCATTATTGAGTTCGCATCGTCTCCTCACCGTTTCTTGCACCCCACTAGAGATCTTACCCTTGCGGGAGCCCTATTTTCAATCAAAACATAACAAAAGATGTCAATAAAAATTGTTAGGAACAACGTTATGTCTCCTGTAGCTCGAGGTCCAGTTGAACTACAACCGACTACCAAAGCCCAGCTACTAAGTGATGCACTAAATAATTTCCAACTCATGTTATACTGTGCAAAAACTCACAGCAAAGATACCCACATTCACCTGGGAAATAAACGACGCTTAAATACAGAGCTTCGTTGAGGCAGAGAGCGCTCTGCTGATTCAATGTATCTGTGTCCAAGCGTGTCCGAGCGAACGTGTCTGAAAGCACCATGAATAGTTCATAGTAGAAGTGCACTCTAGAGGTACAGCGAAGCCGGTGGGTGGAAGAGACATAGTGTCGTGACGGCACCGAATGAAAAATGGGCACTCAGGTTACCGTGACCGTAACACGTCTCTCTATTTAAACTTCGGAAATGCAATGACTTCCAACCCCGGAAAAAAAAAAGTTAAATCTCAGCGCTAAACGCGGATTTAACAAACCCCATTAAGGTAATAGGTCATGTCTGAATGAATTAAAGATTGAATGTCGACAAAGCGCGGAAGTAGTTTGCGCTGGCACAGGTTCGATTTTGTTTTTTGCACGCACTCTGTGATGCTCAGAATAGACGATGTTATTGCTTGGCGCACGCAGAAAGAGGAGTCAGAAAAAAAAAAGTGCTGTGTTCAGAAAGCTAATTGAGAAAAAATAATCCAATGAACTCACCTCTGGTGCATTTAGCGAGGAAAGAGGAAGGGGTTTCAGAGCGCATTGTTAAATCAGAAGACGTTATTAACGAATACCCCAGTTAAAAGACATTAACCAAACAATTATTAACTTGCCTACGTTTGTCAATACTTAGGCCAGAGAAATAACGCTTTTTAATTTTGATAATCAGGTCTCTCCTGACTGACATCCTCATTGAGTGCGATGTGCCACATCCAGGAACTTTAAGCCTTTGGTAGTCTTTTGCACTGGCAAGGCCCACACGTATGTGTACACAAAGCAAAAGACCTCAGACTAGTGGCTTGTTTGATTATCTAACTTTAAAGGGCTGCCCATTACCGTTCAGTCATGAATTTGGCGCACGCTCTGGCTGATTTCAACCAAACTTCAGACGTCATGGCGAACTATAGCAAAAACTTGCGAGAAGTGCATCTATTCAACACATTTCTCCTCTTTGTAAGAACAGTTGGTGCTGGGCATGTTTCTTCTTCTCCCTGGTTAGCGTCACAGGGGCTTATTTGCCGATTCTGAATACCGGCCGTAAAGCGACGCTGGTGCATGAATAAATTCCAGCTGCCATTGGAAACAAAAACCACGAAAGGGATTTGGCCCATTTATGGAGCTGTGCCTGTAGCGATGCACCGGAAGAGCTTAGGAACGCTTGAAAATGGCAAACTTTACAATGATTTCACAATGTCATTGGCAACCGATACAAATGCAAGTTTGTGCAGCAAACTTAACTTGCACACTGAAGTTTTTTGAGACCGCAACTCGTATCACTTTGTGCAGAGGAATATCATACGGGATGCATTTCTTGCGGAATATTTGTACTAGAAAAGGTTGTGGGATGACTCATTTGCTGCGTATACAAAGAAGAAAAGAAGAGAACCAAAGAAAAGGGAAAGAAAAAACACACATTTTTATCTCAGGCCGACAGAAAAAGCGTGCTATTGTCGTCTTTACGCTGGACGCCACCTAAGCACCAGTAAGCCAGCTCCTAAAAGCGCATAATTCCGAGATTGACATTGATCGGTGTTCTTAATATAAGCAGTTTTTTTTTACAAATCCTGCGGAAACGCGCAACGGAGTTATTTGATTCACGCAATATTTGTTGCTTTTTGCGCTAAAGTAACCTTTTATATCAGGCACTTGCTTTCTAGTCTGCCAATTTCCGACGTAGGTCTTCAATAAACTGTCACAATGGTATAAATGTTTTGTTATGTAGACGCATGAGTTACTGAAAGAGTGATGTACCGGAAAAGAGGACACTAGTCTGGCAGATTCCTTTACTTCGCTCAAACATAAATTACATTAGGTCAACGGGCTGGCTACGTTAGTCAGCCTCGTATATAAGAGAGTAACCCAACGTGCCTCAGACGTCTAGTGTTCGCTGACGACAAATGACGTCGGACAGTACATGCGAATTGGAAAAGCAATCGATATATGTCGAATAGAACTGTCGGCTGGGGAGTACTCGTAATTCTAGTTTAATCGGTTTTGGAAAAAAAAACGTGCGGCGATAACTAAGGAAGTTATTCGTCTTCTTTTCGCGTACGTGGTTCTTTTGAATGACGCTGCAGAAGATGGAAAAACCACTGTGTACCACCGCTGTGCCAGTGATACAGAAGCTGAGTAAGTACGTTCTTTTAAAGAGGCTGGTTCGGCTTGCATGCTATGCATTGCACAGAAACAAAGTGTGTTTGCAATAGGAGCTCTCGCTAAACACAGAGGTGGAAGCTGCAAAAAATATTTAAGGAAGTGCGAACTCGGGCTTTGTTACTACTCAACAAAACATATAAGGCACAAAACTACAAAGCCGTTCTGCAGAGATTAAGTTCTGGCCCCGTGCATTCAAGTTCAAGTTCATGATCGTGTTCAAGTACATTTATGATGGCATACTTTAAAGGCGAATTTGATAGAATTAGCACAGAAAAGTTCCATAGTACACGACTGTCTGGGGGGACCTCCTAGAACGAAGCGAGCGAGGTAAAATAGTAGACAATGAGAAGCAGTATAAGAACACAACCTGCAAAAAAGCAGCAGTAAGAATAAAACGTGTAAGAAATATATATGCAAGCAGTATCAACTTAGGTACATTATGCTGTCAAAATAAAACAATAAAATTAACGGGAGCGCTTAGGAAACTGACGGGCCAGTAAGAAAGCATTGCAATTTTATTCCAATTCTATTCCTGTTTTAGTCTAATTCTATTCTAATTATATTTCAAACATTTTAATTCTCGTATTCTTTTATAGATGGTGCTGTTGTAGGTACTAGTACAGTCGTCCACAGACCTGTGTAGAGGGCTCGAACTCCGGGCCGTCTGCGCTGCGCAGAGCACAGAGTGACGTATAGCGGCAGCCCCTGGTTCGAGATTGCGCATCTTTTGCGCCGCTAGACGTCGCTCTGCACGCTGCGGAGCGCAGACGGCACGGAGTTCGAGCGCTCTACACAGGTGTGTGGACGACTGTACATACTATTGCTGGTTGACATTTCGTATTTTCCAACCTTTGATGACGCCACACTATTTCGAACATTTGCCTGTTTGTAACGCTGAAATATTTCGGGCGGCGCCGGGTTTCCGTGTCGATGAGCCATCTATTGTAGTCACATTAAAGGATACAATATTTCTATTTAAGCATGTTAATGACGCAGCAAGTCAGTTAAGGATGCTTGCTTGGGGTGATGGAATATGTGAACAGCATACGGTGCTCTAATTTCGCAAGTGTAAAAATTCTAGTGGCATATGCTAGTAACAATGGGAGTATATTTTCTACAATTCCTCCTTCCTTCAGGCAAAAGCAAAATATTGCGCTGTTGAAACAGTAGGATTAGTATTTGTAAGGTGATCTGTAACACCATCAGTATGAGCGGGATCATTATATAGCCTGTACATAATTATGAATAATTTTATACATAATAAAGTTCAAGCAAAGGTAGAATGGCAAGCAATGTAGTTGGAATGAACAGAATTGCATGAGCCTGATCACTCTATTGTGAAGGCGCTGGTCTTTCGATGTGTGTGAAGTATGCATTTACAGAGCAAAACAAACAGTAAGAGTATGGATACAGGCATAATGTAATGACGTGCGATACATATGTGGTTGAAAATATGCCCATGTTTCGAACATGATATGAATGACGAAGGAAACTTTATGCCTGACTGATTCAACACGGGAGTGAAACTTAACCAGAGCGACGCTTACCAAGAGTGCCGCTAAAAAAACTTGAAAGTCTCGCAGATAGGCAGGGCATGTTTATCGAGCGTCAGTGATGGCAAAAATGTATGATAATGAGAGAAGAGTGATATAAATTGAAAGTTGTTTTGGTGGCGTTTATCCGTAGCATGTTATTTCGGCGCCACTTGCTAATATTATTTAGGTCTGCTTCACGTTTGTGCTCAAGAACAGTAGAGGTCTTGTGGCACCTGTAAATGAATTTTCTGCGATAGCTTTCAGTTACTCGCAGGTACATGATGTTCTTCGGCTTTCACTGCCATACTGACGGTCGCATACTGGGAAAAATGACTGCAGTGACTAAAACCATTATCCGTGTGCGCATTAAAATTCAACAACGTGTTTCTCGGTGGCCTGCCATCACTGGGCTATCGCCTGTTTTCCTATCATAACAGACAGGCTATCGCTCGCCCTTCAATTTCATGCCGCTTTTAAGCCAAAATTCCACGTATGGCATCCCAGACTCCCAAAGCTCTAGAAAACTGTATTCACTCAGTAGATAGTAATCAAGTTCTTAAGTAAGATCGCAAAATGTCTTGTCCGTTCCTGTGAGGTGGCCAGTAGAGATGCTGCAATGGTTTACTTTTACAGTCATCAAAACTTAGGACCAGCCACTGGTAGGAATACATCATGCGAAAATCTTAGCGGATGCGCCTAAATAATTGTATTGTTTTTCTCTTAGAGACAATTTGGTGCAATAACGGCGTAACACTCACACGAACATTACATATCTTGCGTCCGTATCTTTCTGACCAACAAGAGCCCAAATGCCGCAAACAATATGCGATCCGTTTTCAACTTCAATGCGCGGAACACCGCAGATAGGTAAAACATAGCCTTCACCAATGGAACACGAAAGAGGCACAGCTCTTACGGTGGCGTAGCCGGTAGCAAACAAGTCGGGGAGAATTAGGAGAACGAAGAGACTTTTGATGACGATATTTGCGAAGCCGAAGCTTGCGCTTGGCTGGAAGCGACTGCCTCACCGTTGCGAGAGGAGATTAATCTTTCGCCGGCGCTTGGCGAAGCTTCTGCGGCTGACAGGTGGGAACGCCTTCAGACACCTTACCGGTGGACTGGAGCCGCACATGGGGACGGAAAGCGCGTAGTGATCGGGGTCCGTATCGCATCTGCTCCGTGCTGCTTCGAAGATGGTCCTAAATGATGCTGCAGGAACAAGAAAAATGGCTTGATAAATGGTATTAGATAACTGATTTCATAGATCAAGAAACAGACTTACCTGTGAGTTAATGTGCGCAGCCTCTACCCTTCTCTCACAAAAAAAAAAATCGCAGGACCACGGCTACGAAAGGAATAAAGTCAGTCGCCTACAGTCCTTTCGCACAAGTAAAGTCTCTACGCAGATACGATTTATACACGAGGCGGAGAATTAACGGCAGTTCCAAAAACATAGAGCATCTATTAAAGTGCAAAAAAAATTCGCATGACAAACATGTTACTAACAGAATGAATAGAATCATGACATTGTAAACAAATATGCCGGTACACTTAGCTCGTAGGTTCGAGAACAATCCGCAAGCCAGAGTTAGTTAATGACGAGATTTATTTCTTAGTTAAAGCACGAGTTTTCAGGTGCAACCTAATTCAAAGGCACGAGAACAATACAGGCCACAGATGTCCAGAAATCACTTGAACTGTGTATGCTGCGTTTGGGAAACATGATACATAACGGTTGGCGTTAAAGAGTCTGTTCAGAGCGACATGGCATAACGAACGGCCTAACTGCCATCGACCATCCTAGACGGTTCCCTTGTGCACAGTCAAGTGGTGTTCATCCCGTAAATGAAATTATTTTATTTAGGAATAAAAATCTCATTCTATGCAGTTTTTCTCCTGCAGCGGCTTGGAAATTTTCTGTATTTTCCCCTGCGTTAAACTAAAGCCGTTTTCGCTATCGCGGTGTTCGTCGCGCTTATTTAACTTGCAAAGTGCAAGAATTGTGCAAATACTACTCGTCATGCATATATTGCACGAATTTCAAGCCGGGCGACTTGCGAGAACTGTTAACCGTCTTCGCCAACTAAAGCTACAGTTGTTAATAGTGAGAGTTCTTAAGAGTCGACTTTCAAGCTTTATATTTAGGATGCTATCCTCAACGGAAGAAAATGAAACAAACACGTAAATGACTATAGCATGAGCTCGTACCTTGGCCGTGACTTTTGCAACAAGCTAGCGTCAGCTCAACATGACTAACGTATTTATTTCCAAACTGGCAGGTTAGTTGCATATGTGAACACGCTAACTTCGCGAACAAGCCGAAAAAAAAGCATTAGGGTTGGAATGTCGATAGTTCTCCCAAGGAAATCTCTGAGCCTCCGACCCGCGATTGAAGTGAGCGGCGCAGCGTATACCACATATCGCTGATGAAGGGGCGCCGAGAGAAATTCATGAGCGGCAACAAGGCTGTATTTGCGCCCTGTGAAAATACAAGGACAAAGATGCACTATATAGGGGAAGTAAGGGAAAAATTACTAACCAGCATCCACACCATAGTGCAGCCATGCCGCTGGAAAGGAAAGTTATGCAGTTTTTATACAAACTTCTTAGTTGAGGACCCGGCCCTCTCCACCCTAATCCAGAGATGAGATATAACCCACAATTGCCTGCCCGAGGCGATCTGCCCCCCCCCCCCCCCCCTTCCCAATGCTGCTAACAGATGGCACAACGCGGCTGAATTGTTCAACCGGTTCAAGTGGGAGTCTTCTTAATCCAGAGTGTTTAGTGGAATTGGAAAGATTAGATATATACATGAGTGCGAGAGAATAGGCGAGATGCAACCGCATTCATTTCGTTCTGTTAACCTTTTGTACACAGCCTAAACGTCCGAGCCGTCACCATTGTTATTGAGTGACATCAGTAACTTATGTAGGAACGAAGCAACGATAACCCGAACACGTAATAGTCGAGGTGACATCATGATTGGACTCAGTGCTGATTGCCGTATCGACCTTATCTCGGTATTTTTTCGCAGCTTTCTTAAGAGCAGCCCCCAAAACCTCTGTGCAGTAGCAGTGGTAGCAACTGTCGTACTTCGAGAAGGTCCAAAGGCGGTCGTAAGAAAAGGCTTTCCACACTGTCGTCGATTGCATCATCTTCTCTCTTTCTTTCATGCCTTTTTTAGCCGGGTTTTCCCCTTGTCCAAGCCACGGTCTCTGCATTTACAGAAAATTATATTTTCTCTAAAAAAATTCCTGATTTCCTTGCTAATAACTCCCGAAAACTCTAAAATTTCTATTTGGTTTTAAGCCCCATTTTGGATCGCAAATTCCCTGCAAAAAAGAAAAATTCTTAGAATGATACATCACAGACCTGAAGCAGCGGGCCCAACGCGCCTGATAAAGCACTCGGATGCAATGCGCTAGTAGTATACGTTGAGGATGTTTTCCAAGGGATGCTAAATCCTCAGGATCTGAACAACATAGCAGTGTGCTCTGATCCGTGGATTATCTTCCCGACATCTGAAATGCAAGAATTTTCTTCTTCCGAACCTAACAGATGTCTAAAACTCCCTAGCTGCGTGCTCCTAGCAGCGGCCAATGTCGCGGCGACCATCAAGGTTACGAAAGACGATACAACATTACGAGCGTAGCTGCGCTTGCTTTTGGCTGGATGTTGTGTTTGCCCCCGTGAGCACGCCCAGAGCATGCAGCTCAGTCGTCTTAGGCAAGCGTTTTGCCATTTGTACGCTGCGAAGTACCGAAGTCAGTGCTATTGTGTGGCGTGGTATTGCTTCACATCTCTTCTGCTTTTGTCCTCGCTGCCATTGAGTATGCGGCTCCAAATGCCGTCTTTCTAAGAGCGCAATGCGGGCCTCATGGCTTGTATTTGCTGTAGACGACACTGCGGAGTGCTTCGGCCGTGAGCAGCACCACATTATCCCGTATTCTGGGAAAGACTTGGCGTCGCGGATTGAACAGTTATATGTTTATTCATTTTACAGGTATTGCTAGCCAGTTCGCCAGGCTTTAGGCGGTAGTGGACAACTACGTAAAATTAAACCTTGCAACAGAGCTAAAGGTGAAGTTAACGCAAAAGTTAACACAATGGGACCGTAGAAGTTATTGACAATACATGTACAGTAATCAGAGCGTAGTAATTCGGTAATAGCAGTTAGAATAGCCAAGGTACTGTTAATGCGCAAATGCGTTGAGGAATTATGAAAATGATGAAAAGACGCTAATGTTAGTGGGCAGCACATTTCATTCAAAAATCGAACACGAAAAAAAAAGTTCTTAAGCACGTTATATTTCGCCGTGAAATTTATTCATCCTTTCTAAGCTGCTTATATGACAGGGCACTCGAACTGAGCCTTACCGAACACAATGTATCGCGGAACAGTGCACAAACCGATGCAACAATATACTGCTAATTTCAGTCCGACGCCCACACGCACGATCCAGACAAAAGGAGAAAACTGTGCTCTCAATACCTTTCTGATCGAGCGGAATACTGCCCTTTAATAACGGTCTAAATCACTGCTTGCGTAGCAAAGTTAATCCTCCGTCACATTTTAACCTGTCTAGCAGCCGTAAACCGCTAAAAGCCACCAGACAAAGTGAAGACACAAAGGCGCTCAGCGAGGATGTCTTTGTTCTTTTTAGAAATAAAGAGAAGGAAAGAATAAAGGTCAAGAACCTTCACATTAAGGGCTATTACGGGTTCATTCGACTAACCTCGTGACTCTGTCTTTGGCATTCGAGCGCTTCACGCCCTTTAGGCGCGCGCAACACTCGATTGCGGACTTCGCGCTCGGACGCACCAAGAATCGAGGCGCCAACCATGCACTCGCTGCCGGGGCAGCGAGCGCCCCTGTGTCCTACATTAAGAGCTTGCATGTTCGAGAGGGGTTTGCTAGGGCGGCGGGGGGGGGGGGGGGGGGGGGCAAGAAAGGGGCTATTGGTGAGAGCATAGCGTGACGTGGCCAGCGGCCGCGGTGGCGGGGCACCCCAGGCTACCTTGACATTCCATATTGATCGGAGATGAAAAATTAACGTGCCGCACCGCTTCCGTATAATTGCAGGGGAGCTCTGGGCGCGCTTGCGGAATACAAACGAGCCGATGCGGCAGCGGCGGCGGCGACTCGGTTGCTTCATTCAGCCACAGGCGGCGCGCTGGACGCCGACGCTGTCATCGAGCGTTATTCGAGTGAACCGGCGCCATCAGAAAATGCTTTGCATTCGTTCGCACGCCAGCCTCGCGCGTAGATGCGAACGAGTATGCGATTGGAGACCGTTCCCTGTTTCCCCACAGTCGCCCTCCCCATTTCCCCCGGCGCGCCTATACGTTACAGAGCACCGCCTTTGAAAGCTGGCGGTCTATAAATGCGCACTGCTTACAGCGCTACCCGAGTCTGGCTGCCCCGTCGTGTGACTGGACGTCGTTACAGTGAAGGCGAGAGACAAAAAAATAAATACTCATTGGGAGTATTTATTTCATTTGCCATATTTAGTTCATTTGCCACATTTCAGTTATCTTCTTGAGCTCTCAGGACAGTCATATTATGTTGCTTTTGTCACTCTTACTTACGAAGAGCCACACAAAGGGAAGCAAAAACAGAAACCACACAAATTAACGAATACGCTGTTCAAATTTTAAGGACTTGAGTTGAAAGGGGGAGCTTTAACCGAGTGGGGTTAGGGAATGAAAACGTTAATTCAGTAAAGCTCCTTGTTGGGCTCGTTGGCATAGCTATACCCAGGGAAACTGCATACAGAGTCGTTCATTTGGGGAATAACCTTCCCTATCATGTACTGTTTCGGCTCCAAAGGAGCTAGTTCGGAGCGACGGGGCTTAAAGCTGACAAAGAAAATGGCGATGTGTGGGCAAAGGAAAAAAATTAAGGGAGATTAATTAGATTGATGCGGACGAAATACAATAGCATTTTTCTTTCACTCGCGGATATATTCTAATTCTATTTGAAATTTAAGTCCATGTTCCTTCATTTCGCAATTTTTTTTCGATTCTGATCCTATGAAACTACGCCGACCATGTCACATTGATAGATCGCGGCGAGTCCTCATGAATACCAGCGCAGCGGTTAAGCGATACGCTGTGCACCGGCAGGCTGTTCCAAACACCGCCACCGAGCAATGTGAGAGAGAATACCTCCCGGAAGCCTCATTTTTGCACAAATAATTAATCTGGAAGCTGTCCATTTCGCACGTAAGGCCTTCTGTTATCCGAGTCACTTTCTTCGTTGTCACTTTCATGTTACTGCGCTAGCACTAAGGCAGATGTCTGCATGACATCATGCAGATGTCTGCATGAAGCTCGCCTGACCTGAAATAAACTAAAGTGAAACACTTTATGGCCTCGAGTGCATTTCGAACCGCGGCAGAACGACAGATAGCTTCGCTGGCCACTGCCCTAGACCACACGCCATCACCGCAGCCGAACATTCCGCGCGTTTAACTGTCAGTCTCTCAAACTGTGCTTCGGATGCCATCGTCCTTATCAACTTCGATCCGTGCGCAATGGATCCGAACTTCGAAATCGAAGTGAAAATCGAAGTATTAGGTCGCCTACTTCGCATTTGGCCTAACCACGCTGAATAAATCGTCATTTTTTGGTGAGTAATTCTTCATCCGGAGTCTTCCTCCTCCCCTAAAAGTGGAGAGGGGAGTCGAGACGGTTGGCAGGTGGCAGGCGGAGAGAGGGAAACCTCCCTAATGATCACCTGGCACAGTTGGAAGGTGGATACTCACACAGACGCCGACGACACCGGAAAGTTTTCGCCTTCGTGGCGGTCCTATATCTATCGCATTAAAACATAAACAAAACACAAATGAGAAGAAGAAAATTAACCATAGAAACCCCAATAGCCGCATTAACTCCAGAAGTTATCAAGCACACTTTTCCCTTCATTTTTCCCGCTTCACAATTCTGCCCAAATCGTCTCTAACGCAAGTGGTTAAACAAACAAGCGAGTTAAGCGACAGACCGGAATAAGTGCACACACTTCTTGCTGACGCTGCGTCTTTGCTCGCAAAGTGCCGGGCCCCGAGTGTGTGCGGATCTTCCGACGTTCAGGCAGCGGACACGAGACGAATGAAACGCACAAATAACGGAAGCGCAAGCGTACACACAGTTCCGGATAGATGGAGAGGGAGAAAGACGGACAAGCTCAGCGGACACAAAGAGACCGCAGTAACGGATGGTCCGATGGTATCGTCCTTGCCCTCTTCTGTAGAGGGCGCTGAAACACTACTTGCGTTTGTCCGTCTACGAGGACCATAGAAAAGCGATCCTCAATGCCAGCCCCTGCCCTCCTTTTCTGTTCGCTGGCCGCGCACTTAAGCCTAGTTCCTTGAGAAGGTTACCCGCTTTATACGAGGCGGTAAGAGCGAAATAATGAGAGAGAGAGAGAGAGAAAGAACCGTCGTCGTCACCGCTGCTGCCGCACTTGCTGGCCATGCAGATCCCGTGGACATCTTCTCGCGGTTCTAATTATCTTCCTTCTGGAGCAGCACCCCAGCGCTGGCGATTCAATTAGGCCGGGATCGCCCTTCTTGCCGGGTATACGCGAGAGCGGGCCTTTCCTTCTGACCTCCCCCTCCCCCTCCCCTAAACTCTCTCCATTCCTTCCATCGCGGCGGCCTCGGCGCGCAAATTGGAAAACAAGTTCTATTTTTCTCCGTCAATCGACGAATGAGGAGGGAACTCGGCGCTGGGTGGCACAGAGGATAAGCATGCAACAGAGTACGGCTTTAACGAGCCTTGCAGGGAATTTGGGCTCACATGCGACGAAGCAGGTACAACGGTAGCACCAATAGTGAAGCGAATAGTCGGACTGTACACGAGAAGAAATTGTCTCGTTACTTCCGCACTTAAGTAGAAAATCCCGCGATTATTTGCATCCGGACAAGGACAAAAATAGGACAAGGCGTGCTGGTCGCTAAGAGTAATCATTGGTTCAGTGATCATACTAAGCTCAGTCCTATACCGAAGAGCGCTACCTGTTCAGTATCTACTGCGATCGAAGTACCACCGCCTGCATACACAGCACGAATGCTTGAGCGTGTGGCTTGTACTAACATTAACGCCGCGATGCGTTGGCAACTGGTTCTGAGACCATGGCATATGGTGTGGTTGCAGGACATCTGCTATTGCCAGCAGTTACAAACACTCCGCGCAGCTTAGAATGGCAAGATTAAGTTTATCAAAGATTCAAAAACAATACGAAGTATTTAATGCAGGCACTTTAATTTACAAGGCAAGCTCGCAATCGCCATCACCTTGATTTAAAAGAGAGACCAATAAGATTTGATCTTCTTGGGCAGCAGCGTGGTCTCAACGTTGGGCAAGACGCCGCCCTGCGTGATGGTAGATATACCAAAAGATGTATCCACACCTCCACATTTAAGCGTGCATGAATAATGCCTCCATATAGCAAGCCACAGTAGAGATCGATCGCGAGTCGATACATGGTTTGTGAGTGATCACTGAAACGTAAGCTCCTGCATATAGGACGTGTTTTCTCCGGTGGCCTTGGCCCGCGGGCTTTCGGACGCACACGTGGAGGCTCCTACGCGACTGTCGGCGAAAAAAAAAACGCGGATTATGGCAGCGTTTGCAATCGAGCGAGTCCAGGAACTGTCGACTTATCCCCGAAGGACCGACCGTGTCGAGTTGCGATGGCTGCTGCCCCCTGGGGGCGATGCGACGCATCGTTTCGGAGCGCTATTAATTGATAAGCCCACGTTTCGTAACGTCCGGCGGAAAACTTTTTCCCTCGGCAACGAACCAGCTACGGTTGAAAGAAGCATTGAGTGCTGACTGTAGTCGAACGAGTTAGGCGTCACTCGGCAGCAGGCTTTGTGTTTTGCACTTTCCACACCATACGCCGGGCGAGTCCATTAGCGACGCTCTGTGTAGGCGATGCTGTATTCAGCGCCGTGTGCGATGAGAGCATGAAACTGAGCTACGGCAGCTTGTCAGTAAAGGCCGATCGAGATATGAGGGCAGAGCGCGTTATTGGTTAGTTGAGAAGGGAATTCTCGCGTTTTTAATCTGAGCGAGTTTGATGCGCCGAAGAATCTAACAGTTTTCATGTAGATCATGGCGTAAAGATTGCACAACTTGAGAAGGCCCACACATCATTCCTTACATTAACGCGAATGAAATCGTGTGAACAATCCAACTGCAACACCTACCCTGTAAGGACCTTGGAAGGCCAAGCGATTGAGAGCGCACTTGAGTATGACGACAAAGGTTTCAAATGCATCAGAGCAGATTGATAATAATAATAATAATAATAATAATAATAATAATAATAATAATAATAATAATAATAATAATAATAATAATAATAATAATAATAATAATAATAATAATAATAATAATAATAATAATAATTGGTTTTGGGGGAAAGTAAATGGCGCAGTATCTGTCTCGTATATCGTTGGACACCTGAACCGCGCCGTAAGGGAAGGGATAAAGGAGGGAGTGAAAGAAGAAAGCAATGAAGAGGTGTCGTAGTGGAAGGCTCCGGAATAATTTCGACCACCTGGGGATCTTTAACGTGCACTGACATCGCACAGTACACGGGCGCCTGAGTGTTTTTCCTCCATAAAAACGCAGCCGCCGCGGTCGGGTTCGAACCCGGGAACTCCAGATCAGTAGCCAAGCGCCCTAACCACGAAGCCCCCGTGGCGGGTAGAGACGATTGGCACTATTTCGGTTTTATAACAGGGTAGCAGCGCTGGGCACCTCTGTGGATGCTCTGTGACGAATGGGAAGCGAAGGAGCATTGGGAGGATAGGAAAGGAGGTAGCAGGAGCCGGCGATGCTAAGACAATTGGTGCAAGGTTATAGGTAAACGGAAAGTCCAGCGGAGTGCAACAACAGGAGCAGGTGCTTCAGGGCGGAGACGTGGTGCCACTTAAGGTCCAAGAGCAGGTCCTCAGTGTCTCCAGGGAGGCCGATCGACCGCGATTTTGTGATGAGTGTCCTGCGCTTTTCGTCAGGTTTGGGAAAGGGACAGATTATGTCTTCGAGAGTGCGGTCTTCTCCACAATAGACGCATGCTGGAATGAAGCGTCCACTGCCCACTCTGAGTCGAAGTAGCAGAGCGCTTTCGCCGCGGGTTATGCGTCCCGCTAACAATAATCGCGGTGTTTGTCAGCAAGCAGCGACAGAGCGAGGTCGGAGTGGCAAGAATGGAGTGCCCTAAGATTGATTTTCTTTGAGTGAAAGGGTGCCACTTTCAAGGTGACATGATAGAGGGTTGTTTATAAGCGTCCTTGTCAAGGCTGTTCAGTGGCACATATTGGCATGCATAGAAACACATAAAACAATAATGCCGCTCAATGCTGCACAACATGATTGATCTGTAATAATTTGCAATCTCAAATTCGAGTGAAAAGTACTCAAAAACGGGCAAGGAATGATTCAGGATTGTGGTTTTTGGGTGCACTTGTGAAACAAGAACACAAAAATACAAACAAACGGCCGAATTGGACAAAACAATAGCACGCGCGAAACAAAGTGCGGAAAGAGAAAGTTGGCCAGAAGGAAAAATACGACGCCACCCTTTCCCCCTTACCCCCCTGGCACCCCCTGCCCCTCTCCGACACTTGTCGATAATCCGAATTCTCAAGCTGCCACTGCAAATCGATGCCGGCCCGAAAATGGCAGTGGGGAGGGGTTCCTATTTCACGCTTTCATTTCCCCGCCGACGTTATTACCGGCAGCGGAATCTGCTTTCACCTCCTCTCCCCCGCGCGGCGCCCGTTTTCCTGTCCTTCTCGTCTCTTCCTTTATCTCCCCACTCCCCATTTTTTCTTCCCCATTCCTTTTAGTCGCGTTCTTTATCTCGGCCTCTTCTCTCCGCGTCCATGATTCCGCGCCACCGCAGTTTGCCCGCCTCCATGCCTCCCGCTCTCCGTCCCCCTCTCTGTTTATTTTCCCTATTTTCCTTTTTCTCCCCGCAATCCGCTCCGCTCCCCTCATATAGATGCGGCTGCTGTTCGTGTTGCGGCTGGTGTGTATATCTGTGGATTGGATTTGCTTGCACGGCCCGTTTATTTGCTCCCGGAGAGGTTATCGACTGATTCATGTCGTCGTCGGTGACGCCAAGGTCTGTTTGTACCGTGTCGTGCCAGCGACGTGGGGAAGTTCTTCCTCGCGACGCGTACTTCCCCTGCCGCCGCCGGGGCGCTGCTTCTTTGACTGGTCGCGGCCGGCAAGGAGCCCGGACCGTGTCTGGCGCCGTCTTAATTGCGATCGACACGGCGTCCAGATGGCCGGCGGCGATGAAGCGACCCCCTTCTCCGTTTCTTCGAGGAAGCGGAGCGCGACGAGCATACTCCTTGCCTCTTTGGCCTCACCCCTTCGCAGTTGTGCGCCCGGATTAGGCGGCGCCATTAGAAACGCCTCCGGGACGCCTACGTCGCTGTCCGTCGTTTTGGCGATGCCGTCCGCTCCTCTCCTTCGCCTTTGCTGACATTCGCGCCGCTTTGGTTCGAGGCGCCTGCGATTTCCGTTTTCCGAAGGCGCCGCACCAGCGCTTCCTTCTGTTCGAACGCCTAACAGTGCATTACGTTTGTGGGTGTGCTGTAGGCCATAACAACGGTGGCTCAGTCAGCTGTGCTGAAGTGCAGGTTTAGACGTTCAGGTCATCTATGGAAGGGGGTTTAGGGGCCCTCCCTTCCAGCATGCCCAAGCTCTGCGCTGGTCTTGATTCAAGTCTGATCGCATTGTAATTAGGTGTGCTTTGAACAGAAGTCACGCAATCTGTACTTACCAGGAACTCCGAGGACCGGTGTTGTTCAGGAAGAGGTTAGTGGCAGCTGTCGGGTAAACTGCGGTGCTTTATCAGAAAATTGGGAAATTTTCTTCACATGGTTGAGATGAAGTTTAACCAGCACCTTCCATGTAGGTTTTCCAAAGCAGAGGCATAGCCGTAAAATTTTGGAAATTTCCTGTTATACATCTGTATATAAATGATTGGTCTAGTTTGGTTTATGGGGGTCTAACGTCCCAAAGCGACTCAAGCTATGAGACGTGGTAGTGAAGGGCTGCGGAAATTTAGACCACCTGGGGATCTTTAACGTGCACTGACATCGCACAGCACACGGGCCTCTAGAGTTTCGCCTTCATCGAAATTCGACCGCCCCGGGATCGAACCCGCGTCTTTCGGGTCAGCAGCCGAGCGCCATAAGCACTGAGCCACCGCGGTGGACTGTATATAAATGAGCTTTTTAAATGAGCTTTTTCTCACGCACAATACACGAATGAAACAGACTATCTAATGAAATAGTTACAATAGACGACGATACCTTTCCAGACGCTCCTAAAACACATTTATGCATGAGACTAATGACCTACAATCTTACCATGTACCACAAGCCATTGACTCTCCCTTATCTTCTCTTTATGCACTATTTCAGTTTTGTATATTACAGTTGATAATGCATGCGTTACATGCATCGCACATTACTTCAAAAGTTCATGAAAGCGTTTGTAGCTGTATTGCTGATGGGTCTGTTTGTGTTTACATTTGTTTACATCGCTTTTGCGACTCTTTGCTTGTCCCCAGTACACTACTGCACATTTGGGTGAGTTGTATGTATTGAAATAAATAAATAAATAAATAAATAAATAAATAAATAAATAAATAAATA